>NW_027316167.1:2840987-2868487 GCF_026437365.1 Eucyclogobius newberryi
AAAGCTAGTGTGTGTGAGGGGCGTGGCTAAAGCGAGCGTGCACAGGAACAGTTTTGCCTCATTTCTTTGACTTCTCAGCATGGCTGAAGCCTCTACGCCGCGTTTGAACCTCTTTATGTCATGCTAATGTTAATGCTAATGCTAATGCTAATGCTAATGCTAATGCTAATGCTAATATCAGACGCTTTATGACCTGGAAACATCAGATTGTGGCTCTTGACAAAGCGAGATCATAAACAGGAAACGGCTGTTGCTAACATGCTCTGCTAGCTTTGTGTTGCTAACGTGCTCTGCTAGCTTTGTGTTGCTAACGTACTTTGCTAGCTTTGTGTTGCTAACGTGCTTTGCTAACTTTGTGTTGCTATGGCTCCACATAGTCGTTAGCATCAGTGGAAACACGGCGCTTTAGCACAAGATCAAGTCAGAGTTTTTAGTCGTGTTTTAGTCATTTCTCAGCTGCAGTTTAGAATTGTATTTATCACTTTTGCCTTCATCTTTTTGTCACCTTTGGTCACCTTTGGTCACCTTTGGTCACTTTTCGTCACTTTTGGTCACCTTTGGTCACATTTGGTTACTTGCTGCTTTCAGGATATTTGGTCAAGTTTTTGTTGCTTTTTGCCACATTATTGTCATGGCCTTTAGTCAGGCGTTTGCTGCTTTAAGTCGTGTTTGTTTCCATCAGTTGAAGTCAGGAGGATGGGAGGGCATCTGAGGCAGAAGACTCTCTCTGACTAATGTAACGTTTAGTGAGATTATATTTCTGCTGTTTCTAACAGTGGACGCTGTTGTCATGGCAACTGTCTGTTTGTGTTTCCAGGAGGTTCTAATCCAGGACTAAACCAGGACTAAACCAGGACTAAACTATGACTAAACCAGGACTAAACCAGGACTAAACCAGGACAAAACCAGGACTAAACTAGGACTAAACTATGACTAAACCAGGACTAAACCAGGACTAAACTAGGACTAAACTATGACTAAACCAGGACTAAACCAGGACTAAAGCAGGACAAAACCAGGGCCGTACCAGGACTAAATGTGGATCCAAACACTGAGCCAGGATCTTCACATCTTGAAATAGCAGAACCTCAGACGGTGTAAAACCTCAGAGATCCCACTTCATTGAGCGATAAGTGCTGGAGAGCGTCGCAGCGTTTCTCCTTCGCTCGCCTCGTTATGAACCGTCTCAAACAACTGGAGCAGAGGTAAAAATAGAGAAGAGAGCAGCTCCCCGAGGAACCAGACCCAGAACAATCAATGGACACAACGCGACGCCGCGGAGCAACAACAGTCACAGAAACAGCAGGTTCTGGGCTCGTTTCTACAGCACGTTTCTCTTCTGCAGACACTGTTCCTCAGACGGATAAAAAGCACTTCACGTTCAGTTTTAGTCTTTAAAATACAGTCTAACAAAAGGACTTAATGTTGCTTTTAAAGCGGTCACGGTTATTCTTTAGTTTTCACCATTATGTTGAGACTTGATTATTTAAAAAAAAAAATTTAGGCCTCCATCTCCTGGCAGCAGAGGGAGTTACATAATGAAGAGAAAAACATTCAAACGGAAATTTTTATTCAGTGTGAAGGCTTCAAACTCCTGCAGAAACTCCTGCAGAAACTCCTGCAGAAACCCCTGCAGAAACTCCTGCAGAAACCCCTGAGAAACCCCTGCAGAAACCCCTGCAGAAACCCCTGAGAAACCCCTGCAGAAACCCCTGCAGAAACCCCTGAGAAACTCCTGCAGAAACCCCTGCAGAAACCCCTGAGAAACCCCTGCAGAAACTCCTGAGAAACCCCTGAGAAACCCCTGCAGAAACCCCTGAGAAACCCCTGAGAAACTCCTGCAGAAACCCCTGCAGAAACCCCTGAGAAACCCCTGCAGAAACCCCTGAGAAACCCCTGCAGAAACTCCTGCAGAAACCCCTGAGAAACCCCTGCAGAAACCCCTGCAGAAACCCCTGAGAAACCCCTGAGAAACTCCTGCAGAAACCCCTGCAGAAACCCCTGAGAAACCCCTGCAGAAACCCCTGAGAAACCCCTGAGAAACCCCTGCAGAAACCCCTGAGAAACCCCTGCAGAAACCCCTGAGAAACCCCTGCAGAAACCCCTGAGAAACCCCTGCAGAAACTCCTGCAGAAACCCCTGAGAAACCCCTGCAGAAACCCCTGCAGAAACCCCTGAGAAACCCCTGAGAAACTCCTGCAGAAACCCCTGCAGAAACCCCTAAGAAACCCCTGCAGAAACCCCTGAGAAACCCCTGAGAAACCCCTGCAGAAACCCCTGAGAAACCCCTGCAGAAACCCCTGAGAAACCCCTGCAGAAACCCCTGCAGAAACCCCTGAGAAACTCCTGCAGAAACCCCTGCAGAAACCCCTGAGAAACCCCTGCAGAAACCCCTGAGAAACCCCTGAGAAACCCCTGCAGAAACCCCTGCAGAAACCCCTGAGAAACCCCTGCAGAAACTCCTGCAGAAACCCCTGAGAAACCCCTGCAGAAACCCCTGCAGAAACCCCTGAGAAACCCCTGCAGAAACCCCTGCAGAAACCCCTGAGAAACTCCTGCAGAAACCCCTGCAGAAACCCCTGAGAAACCCCTGCAGAAACCCCTGAGAAACCCCTGAGAAACCCCTGCAGAAACCCCTGAGAAACCCCTGCAGAAACCCCTGAGAAACCCCTGAGAAACCCCTGCAGAAACCCCTGAGAAACCCCTGCAGAAACCCCTGAGAAACCCCTGCAGAAACCCCTGCAGAAACTCCTGCAGAAACCCCTGAGAAACCCCTGCAGAAACCCCTGCAGAAACCCCTGAGAAACCCCTGAGAAACTCCTGCAGAAACCCCTGCAGAAACCCCTAAGAAACCCCTGCAGAAACCCCTGAGAAACCCCTGAGAAACCCCTGCAGAAACCCCTGAGAAACCCCTGCAGAAACCCCTGAGAAACCCCTGCAGAAACCCCTGCAGAAACCCCTGAGAAACTCCTGCAGAAACCCCTGCAGAAACCCCTGAGAAACCCCTGCAGAAACCCCTGAGAAACCCCTGAGAAACCCCTGCAGAAACCCCTGCAGAAACCCCTGAGAAACCCCTGCAGAAACTCCTGCAGAAACCCCTGAGAAACCCCTGCAGAAACCCCTGCAGAAACCCCTGAGAAACCCCTGCAGAAACCCCTGCAGAAACCCCTGAGAAACTCCTGCAGAAACCCCTGCAGAAACCCCTGCAGAAACCCCTGAGAAACCCCTGCAGAAACCCCTGAGAAACCCCTGAGAAACCCCTGCAGAAACCCCTGAGAAACCCCTGCAGAAACCCCTGAGAAACCCCTGCAGAAACCCTTGAGAAACCCCTGCAGAAACTCCTGCAGAAACCCCTGAGAAACCCCTGCAGAAACCCCTGCAGAAACCCCTGAGAAACCCCTGAGAAACTCCTGCAGAAACCCCTGCAGAAACCCCTGAGAAACCCCTGCAGAAACCCCTGAGAAACCCCTGAGAAACCCCTGCAGAAACCCCTGAGAAACCCCTGCAGAAACCCCTGAGAAACCCCTGCAGAAACCCCTGCAGAAACCCCTGAGAAACTCCTGCAGAAACCCCTGAGAAACCCCTGCAGAAACCCCTGCAGAAACCCCTGCAGAAACCCCTGAGAAACCCCTGCAGAAACCCCTGCAGAAACTCCTGCAGAAACCCCTGCAGAAACCCCTGAGAAACCCCTGCAGAAACCCCTGAGAAACCCCTGCAGAAACCCCTGCAGAAGCTTCAGAGCTTCATGAACCTTACCTTGCTGTGGAGTTTGGCGATCTGCTTCTCGTCCACGTTGGGCGGTCGATAAACGCGGCTCTTGTAACGGAACTGAGGAAAAACCAGACACAAGAAAGTGAGAAAGACAAACATGTGATAAACGTGGGACTGAGGACGGAATCGAGCGGCTGCAGAGGCAAAGACCCTAAACTAGGAGGAGGTCGAGGAGGAGTTTGAGGAGGCCATGGAGGAGGCCAGGAGGAGGCCATGGAGGAGGCCAGGAGGAGGCCATGGAGGAGGCCATGGAGGAGGCCAGGAGGAGGCCAGGAGGAGGCCATGGAGGAGGCCAGGAGGAGGCCATGGAGGAGGCCATGGAGGAGGCCAGGAGGAGGCCATGGCGGAGGCCATGGAGGAGGCCAGGAGGAGGCCATGGAGGAGGCCAGGAGGGGGCTATGGAGGAGGCCAGGAGGAGGCCAGGAGGAGGCCATGGAGGAGGCCAGGAGGAGGCCAGGAGGAGGCCATGGAGGAGGCCAGGAGGAGGCCAGGAGGAGGCCATGGAGGAGGCCAGGAGGAGGCCATGGAGGAGGCCTATCAGTCGGCCTCAGAGAAATTCTGGCAAACCGTCCGGCGCCTCAGGAGGAGGAAGCAGTGCTTCAGGTGGAGACCTGCTGACCTCTGACCTCGACTGGGGATGTGGTCGGACGGTGGAAGGACTTTGAGGACGTCCTCAATCCCTCAGTCACGTCTTCTGAAGAAGAAGCAGAGACCGAGGACTCAGAGACTCGTCCATCACCTGAGCTGAAGTCACTGAGGTTGTTCGCAAACTCTTCTATGGCTCCAGTCCTTTAGTCCTGGTTTAGCTTAGTCAGTGTGAGTACCCGCAGACAGGGTACTCCTCGGGTCAGTGTGAGTACCCACAGACAGGGTACTCCTCAGGTCAGTGTGAGTACCTGCAGACAGGGTACTCCTCAGGTCAGTGTGAGTACCTGCAGACAGGGTACTCCTCAGGTCAGTGTGAGTACCCACAGACAGGGTACTCCTCAGGTCAGTGTGAGTACCTGCAGACTGGGTACTCCTCAGGTCAGTGTGAGTACCTGCAGACAAGGTACTCCTCGGCTAAGTGTGAGTACCCGAAGACAGGGTACTCCTCAGGTCAGTGTGAGTACCCACAGACAGGGTACTCCTCAGGTCAGTGTGAGTACCTGCAGACAGGGCACTCCTCGGCTCAGTGTGAGTACCCGAAGACAGGGTACTCCTCAGGTCAGTGTGAGTACCCACAGACAGGGTACTCCTCGGGTCGTGTGAGTACCTGCAGAGAGGGCACTCCTCGGGTCAGGGGCTGTGGGTATTCCCCCAGCTGCCTCTCCTCGTCCAGGAACTTCCCGTCTCGTCCGTTGTGCGGCGGCTGGAACAGGCCGTAGTTCAGGACGTCCTTCAGACTCTGCGTCAGGGTGCAGAGGATGCGCTGCTTGGCCACCCACACCGAGGCATCTGGGTTAAAACGCATGCATTTCTGTGAAAGAAGAGAGACATTTATATTCTGGACTTTCTTTTATTTGTAGTAGTTTAAAATGCCTTTGACTGTTGTAGTTTAACTCCAGTCAAGTGCAGTTTGTGAAGAAATGACCCTGTGGTCTCATGACCCTGTGGTCCCTGTGGTCTCATGACCCTGTGGTCTCATGACCCTGTGGTCTCATGACCCTGTGGTCTCATGACCCTGTGGACTCATGACCCTGTGCTCTCATGACCCTGTGGACTCATGACCCTGTGGACTCATGACCCTGTGGTCTCATGACCCTGTGGTCTCATGACCCTGTGGACTCATGACCCTGTGGTCTCATGACCCTGTGGACTCATGACCCTGTGGACTCATGACCCTGTGGTCTCATGACCCTGTGGTCTCATGACCCTGTGGACTCATGACCCTGTGGTCTCATGACCCTGTGCTCTCATGACCCTGTGGACTCATGACCCTGGAGATAGTGGATGTGGAGATAGTGGATGTGGAGATAGTGGATGTGGAGATAGTGGATGTGGAGATAGTGGATGTGGAGATAGTGGATGTGGAGATAGTAGATGTGGAGATAGTGGATGTGGAGATAGTGGATGTGGAGATAGTAGATGTGGAGATAGTGGATGTGGAGATAGAGGATGTGGAGATAGTGGATGTGGAGATAGTGGATGTGGAGATAGTGGATGTGGAGATAGAGGATGTGGAGATAGTGGATGTGGAGATAGTAGATGTGGAGATAGTAGATGTGGAGATAGTGGATGTGGAGATAGTGGATGTGGAGATAGTGGATGTGGAGATAGTGGATGTGGAGATAGTCGATGTGGAGATAGTGGATGTGGAGATAGTCGATGTGGAGATAGTGGATGTGGAGATAGTGGATGTGGAGATAGTGGATGTGGAGATAGTCGATGTGGAGATAGTGGATGTGGAGATAGTCGATGTGGAGATAGTGGATGTGGAGATAGTGGATGTGGAGATAGTCGATGTGGAGATAGTGGATGTGGAGATAGTCGATGTGGAGATAGTGGATGTGGAGATAGTCGATGTGGAGATAGTGGATGTGGAGATAGTCGATGTGGAGATAGTGGATGTGGAGATAGTCGATGTGGAGATAGTGGATGTGGAGATAGTGGATGTGGAGATAGTCGATGCGGAGATAGTGGATGTGGAGATAGTGGATGTGGAGATAGTCGATGTGGAGATAGTGGATGTGGAGATAGTGGATGTGGAGATAGTGGATGTGGAGATAGTGGATGTGGAGATAGTGGATGTGGAGATAGTGGATGTGGAGATAGTGGATGTGGAGATAGTGGATGTGGAGATAGTCGATGTGGAGATAGTGGATGTGGAGATAGTCGATGTGGAGATAGTGGATGTGGAGATAGTGGATGTGGAGATAGTGGATGTGGAGATAGTCGATGTGGAGATAGTGGATGTGGAGATAGTGGATGTGGAGATAGTGGATGTGGAGATAGTGGATGTGGAGATAGTCGATGTGGAGATAGTGGATGTGGAGATAGTCGATGTGGAGATAGTGGATGTGGAGATAGTCGATGTGGAGATAGTGGATGTGGAGATAGTCGATGTGGAGATAGTGGATGTGGAGATAGTCGATGTGGAGATAGTGGATGTGGAGATAGTGGATGTGGAGATAGTCGATGTGGAGATAGTGGATGTGGAGATAGTGGATGTGGAGATAGTCGATGTGGAGATAGTGGATGTGGAGATAGTGGATGTGGAGATAGTAGATGTGGAGATAGTGGATGTGGAGATAGTGGATGTGGAGATAGTGGATGTGGAGATAGTAGATGTGGAGATAGTGGATGTGGAGATAGTGGATGTGGAGATAGTGGATGTGGAGATAGTGGATGTGGAGATAGTGGATGTGGAGATAGTGGATGTGGAGATAGTAGATGTGGAGATAGTGGATGTGGAGATAGTGGATGTGGAGATAGTAGATGTGGAGATAGTGGATGTGGAGATAGAGGATGTGGAGATAGTGGATGTGGAGATAGTCGATGTGGAGATAGTGGATGTGGAGATAGTCGATGTGGAGATAGTGGATGTGGAGATAGTGGATGTGGAGATAGTGGATGTGGAGATAGTCGATGTGGAGATAGTGGATGTGGAGATAGTCGATGTGGAGATAGTGGATGTGGAGATAGTGGATGTGGAGATAGTCGATGTGGAGATAGTGGATGTGGAGATAGTCGATGTGGAGATAGTGGATGTGGAGATAGTCGATGTGGAGATAGTGGATGTGGAGATAGTCGATGTGGAGATAGTGGATGTGGAGATAGTCGATGTGGAGATAGTGGATGTGGAGATAGTGGATGTGGAGATAGTCGATGTGGAGATAGTGGATGTGGAGATAGTGGATGTGGAGATAGTCGATGTGGAGATAGTGGATGTGGAGATAGTCGATGTGGAGATAGTGGATGTGGAGATAGTGGATGTGGAGATAGTGGATGTGGAGATAGTCGATGTGGAGATAGTGGATGTGGAGATAGTCGATGTGGAGATAGTGGATGTGGAGATAGTGGATGTGGAGATAGTCGATGTGGAGATAGTGGATGTGGAGATAGTCGATGTGGAGATAGTGGATGTGGAGATAGTGGATGTGGAGATAGTGGATGTGGAGATAGTCGATGTGGAGATAGTGGATGTGGAGATAGTCGATGTGGAGATAGTGGATGTGGAGATAGTGGATGTGGAGATAGTCGATGTGGAGATAGTGGATGTGGAGATAGTGGATGTGGAGATAGTCGATGTGGAGATAGTGGATGTGGAGATAGTCGATGTGGAGATAGTGGATGTGGAGATAGTGGATGTGGAGATAGTGGATGTGGAGATAGAGGATGTGGAGATAGTCGATGTGGAGATAGTGGATGTGGAGATAGTGGATGTGGAGATAGTCGATGTGGAGATAGTGGATGTGGAGATAGTAGCACACGACTGCACAGACTGTGAAGATGAGACATATTTGAGACGTGATAATCCTGAATCAGAATGAAGCTGCTCCATCTGGAGACGGTCAGACGGAACAGACGGACTCAAATCAACAGATGAACACAATTAGACTAAAGTGAATCATGTTTGTGTTTTGTTATGTTCTGGTGTCTGTTCCAACTCTTCACACCGCTTTGCCACAACGTGACATTAACTAGAAGCACTTCTTTCATTCAGATGCAGTTTTCTTCATAAAATCAACACTGGAGATTTCAGCCCAGTTTAGTCCTGATGTAAACCGGGTTTAGACCTGGTTTAGTCCTGGTTTAGTCCTGGTTTAGACCTGGTTTAGACCTGGTTTAGTCCTGGTTTAGTCCTGGTTTAGTCCTGGTTTAGTCCTGGTTTAGACCTGGTTTAGTCCTGGTTTAGTCCTGGTTTAGTCCTGGTTTAGACCTGGTTTAGTCCTGGTTTAGTCCTGGTTTAGTCCTGGTAATTGATAATAATCTTGAAAAAAACAAATGAACCTTCCTTTAGTGGAATATATTCACTGCTCTGAGCGGGAATTGAACCCCAAACCTCCCATGAGGCGCTGCTTAACTGACTCTTTCAGAATGACATAGTTTTCTGTTTAACTTTGATGTTCAGATGTTTTTAGAACAATCAAACCTCATTTTACTTAATTCACCTCCTCCACATGAAGTACACACACACACAGACACACACACACTCACACACACACACACACACACACACACAAACACTCACACACACACACACTCACACACACACACACACACACACACACACTCACACACACACACACACACACACTCACACACACACACACTCACACACACACACACACACACACACACACACACTCACACACACACACACACACACACACACACACACACACTCACACACACACACACACACACACACACAGACACACACACACACACACACACTCACACACACACACACACACACTCACACACACACACACACACACACACACACAGACACACACACACACACACACTCACACACACACTCACACACACACACACACACACACACACACAGACACACACACACACACACACACACACACACTCACACACACACTCACACACACACACACACACACACACACACAGACACACACACACACACACACACACACACTCACACACACACACACACACACACTCACACACACACACACTCACACACACACACACACACACACACACACACTCACACACACACACACTCACACACACACACACACACACACTCACACACACACACACTCACACACACACACACACACACACACACACACAGACACACACACACACACACACACACTCACACACACACACACACTCACACACACACACACTCACACACACACACACACACACTCACACACACACACACACACACACTCACACACACACACACACACACACACACACACAGACACACACACACACACACACACACACACACACTCACACACACACACACACACACACACACACACAGACACACACACACACACACACACACTCACACACACACAGAGAGCCCCATGTCCCATGTCCCAGCACCAGTCGCTCTTCGACAGTGAAGAGGGGAATATTGTGTTGTTTCTTCTTGTGTCTTTAGCATGACCAGAACACAAAACACGTCAGATTCACTGATAGAAATCTCACAGATTGTTACTATTATATAAAGAGCCGCGAAAGAGCCGCGAAAGAGCCGCGGAAGAGCCGTGAAAGAGCCGTGAAAAAGCCGTAAAAAAGCCGGGAAAGAGCCGCGAAAGAGCAGTGAATCCACCTCATTATTTGCGCTGTTTACAACGTCATTATTTCGCCCTTTAAACTCGGGCGTGTCCCAGTTTCTAGTCACTTTGTGCTGAGCGTTTCTAGATTCTGGGAGAATGTCATGTAACGATGGGCTTCATAACTACGGTTCATGTTCTTTTTAGTTGTTGTAAGCATTAGCATTAGCATAGCATTAGCATTAGCATTAGCATTAGCATTTACATTAGCATTAGCATTAGCATTAGCATTAGCATTAGCATTTACATTAGCATTAGCATTAGCATTAGCCTTTACATTAGCATAAGCATAAGCATAAGCATTAGCATTAGCATTAGCATTTACATTAGCATTAGCATTTTCCTGTGGGCAATGAAAGCTAAAATGACTCCATGTCACAACTATAAGTACATTGTTCTGAAATATATGCGTGTTTCCCCCTCACTTCTGCTGCTGCAGCCTCTACAGGCGCTGAGCGGTACTGCAGGAAGCTCAGGTCTTCTTCTCCTGCAGCTGCTCAGTCTGTGGGCGTGTTCAGAAGCCCGTTCATGCTCCGCACTCTAACATGAGCTTTTAGAGCCAGAGCAGACTCTAACTGAGCATGTGCAGAGGGGAAGAGAAGCTCTAACTGAGCATGTGCAGATGGGAAGTGAAGTTCTAACTGAGCATGTGCAGAGGAGAAGAGAAGCTCTAACTGAGCATGTGCAGATGGGAAGTGAAGTTCTAATTGAGCATGTGCAGAGGGGAAGAGAAGCTCTAACTGAGCATGTGCAGAGGAGAAGTGAAGCTCTAACTGAGCATGTGCAGAGGAGAAATGAAGCTCTAACTGAGCATGTGCAGAGGAGAAGAGAAGCTCTAACTGAGCATGTGCAGAGGAGAAGAGAAGCTCTAACTGAGCATGTGCAGAGGAGAAGTGAAGCTCTAACTGAGCATGTGCAGAGGAGAGTGAAGCTCTAACTGAGCATGTGCAGAGAAGAAGAGAAGCTCTAACTGAGCATGTGCAGAGGAGAAGAGAAACTCTAACTGAGCATGTGCAGAGGAGAAGAGAAGCTCTAACTGAGCATGTGCAGAGGAGAAGTGAAGCTCTAACTGAGCATGTGCAGAGAAGAAGCTCTAACTGAGCATGTGCAGAGGAGAAGTGAAGCTCTAACTGAGCATGTGCAGAGGAGAAGTGAAGCTCTAACTGAGCATGTGCAGAGGAGAAGTGAAGCTCTAACTGAGCATGTGCAGAGGAGAAGAGAAGCTCTTACTGAGCATGTGCAAGAGGAGAAGAGAAGCTCTAACTGAGCATGTGCAGAGGAGAAGTGAAGCTCTAACTGAGCATGTGCAGAGAAGTGAAGCTCTAACTGAGCATGTGCAGAGGAGAAGCTCTAACTGAGCATGTGCAGAGGAGAAGAGAAGCTCACTGAGCATGTGCAGAGGAGAAGTGAAGCTCTAACTGAGCATGTGCAGAGGAAAAGTGAAGCTCTAACTGAGCATGTGCAGAGGAGAAGTGAAGCTCTAACTGAGCATGTGCAGAGGAGAAGTGAAGCTCTAACTGAGCATGTGCAGAGAAGTGAAGCTCTAACTGAGCATGTGCAGAGGAGAAGCTCTAACTAAGCATGTGCAGAGGAGAAGAGAAGCTCTAACTGAGCATGTGCAGAGGATAAGTGAAGCTCTAACTGAGCATGTGCAGAGGAGAAGTGAAGCTCTAACTGAGCATGTGCAGAGGAAAAGTGAAGCTCTAACTGAGCATGTGCGGAGGAGAAGAGAAACTCTAACTGAGCATGTGCAGAGGAGAAGTGAAGCTCTAACTGAGCATGTGCAGAGGGGAAGAGAAGCTCTAACTGAGCATGTGCAGAGGAGAAGAGAAGCTCTAACTGAGCATGTGCAGAGGAGAAGAGAAGCTCTAACTGAGCATGTGCAGAGGAGAAGAGAAGCTCTAACTGAGCATGTGCAGAGGAGAAGAGAAGCTCTAACTGAGCATGTGCAGAGGGGAAGAGAAGCTCTAACTGAGCATGTGCAGAGGAGAAGTGAAGCTCTAACTGAGCATGTGCAGAGGAGAAGAGAAGCTCTAACTGAGCATGTGCAGAGGAGAAGAGAAGCTCTAACTGAGCATGTGCAGAGGAGAAATGAAGCTCTAACTGAGCATGTGCAGAGGAGAAGAGAAGCTCTAACTGAGCATGTGCAGAGGAGAAGAGAAGCTCTAACTGAGCATGTGCAGAGGAAAAGAGAAGCTCTAACTGATCATGTGCAGAGGAGAAGTGAAGCTCTAACTGAGCATGTGCAGAGGAGAGTGAAGCTCTAACTGAGCATGTGCAGAGAAGAAGAGAAGCTCTAACTGAGCATGTGCAGAGAAGAGAAACTCTAACTGAGCATGTGCAGAGGAGAAGAGAAGCTCTAACTGAGCATGTGCATAGGAGAAGTGAAGCTCTAACTGAGCATGTGCAGAGAAGAAGCTCTAACTGAGCATGTGCAGAGGAGAAGTGAAGCTCTAACTGAGCATGTGCAGAGGAGAAGTGAAGCTCTAACTGAGCATGTGCAGAGGAAAAGTGAAGCTCTAACTGAGCATGTGCGGAGGAGAAGAGAAACTCTAACTGAGCATGTGCAGAGGAGAAGTGAAGCTCTAACTGAGCATGTGCAGAGGAGAAGTGAAGCTCTAACTGAGCATGTGCAGAGAAGTGAAGCTCTAACTGAGCATGTGCAGAGGAGAAGCTCTAAATGAGCATGTGCAGAGGAGAAGAGAAGCTCACTGAGCATGTGCAGAGGAGAAGTGAAGCTCTAACTGAGCATGTGCAGAGGAAAAGTGAAGCTCTAACTGAGCATGTGCGGAGGAGAAGAGAAACTCTAACTGAGCATGTGCAGAGGAGAAGTGAAGCTCTAACTGAGCATGTGCTGAGGAGAAGAGAAGCTCTTACTGAGCATGTGCAAGAGGAGAAGAGAAGCTCTAACTGAGCATGTGCAGAGGAGAAGTGAAGCTCTAACTGAGCATGTGCAGAGAAGTGAAGCTCTAACTGAGCATGTGCAGAGGAGAAGCTCTAACTAAGCATGTGCAGAGGAGAAGAGAAGCTCTAACTGAGCATGTGCAGAGGATAAGTGAAGCTCTAACTGAGCATGTGCAGAGGAGAAGTGAAGCTCTAACTGAGCATGTGCAGAGGAAAAGTGAAGCTCTAACTGAGCATGTGCGGAGGAGAAGAGAAACTCTAACTGAGCATGTGCGGAGGAGAAGTGAAGCTCTAACTGAGCATGTGCAGAGGAGAAGAGAAGCTCTAACTGAGCATGTGCAGAGGAGAAGTGAAGCTCTAACTGAGCATGTGCAGAGGAGAGTGAAGCTCTAACTGAGCATGTGCAGAGAAGAAGATAAGCTCTAACTGAGCATGTGCAGAGGAGAAGAGAAACTCTAACTGAGCATGTGCAGAGGAGAAGAGAAGCTCTAACTGAGCATGTGCAGAGGAGAAGTGAAGCTCTAACTGAGCATGTGCAGAGAAGAAGCTCTAACTGAGCATGTGCAGAGGAGAAGTGAAGCTCTAACTGAGCATGTGCAGAGGAGAAGTGAAGCTCTAACTGAGCATGTGCAGAGGAAAAGTGAAGCTCTAACTGAGCATGTGCGGAGGAGAAGAGAAACTCTAACTGAGCATGTGCAGAGGAGAAGTGAAGCTCTAACTGAGCATGTGCAGAGAAGTGAAGCTCTAACTGAGCATGTGCAGAGGAGAAGCTCTAAATGAGCATGTGCAGAGGAGAAGAGAAGCTCACTGAGCATGTGCAGAGGAGAAGTGAAGCTCTAACTGAGCATGTGCAGAGGAAAAGTGAAGCTCTAACTGAGCATGTGCGGAGGAGAAGAGAAACTCTAACTGAGCATGTGCAGAGGAGAAGTGAAGCTCTAACTGAGCATGTGCAGAGAAGAGAAGCTCTTACTGAGCATGTGCAAGAGGAGAAGAGAAGCTCTAACTGAGCATGTGCAGAGGAGAAGTGAAGCTCTAACTGAGCATGTGCAGAGAAGTGAAGCTCTAACTGAGCATGTGCAGAGGAGAAGCTCTAACTAAGCATGTGCAGAGAAGAGAAGCTCTAACTGAGCATGTGCAGAGGATAAGTGAAGCTCTAACTGAGCATGTGCAGAGGAGAAGTGAAGCTCTAGCTGAGCATGTGCAGAGGAAAAGTGAAGCTCTAACTGAGCATGTGCGGAGGAGAAGAGAAACTCTAACTGAGCATTTGCGGAGGAGAAGTGAAGCTCTAACTGAGCATGTGCAGAGGAGAAGAGAAGCTCTTACTGAGCATGTGCAAGAGGAGAAGAGAAGCTCTAACTGAGCATGTGCAGAGGAGAAGTGAAGCTCTAACTGAGCATGTGCAGAGGAGAAGTGAAGCTCTAACTGAGCATGTGCAGAGGAAAAGTGAAGCTCTAACTGAGCATGTGCGGAGGAGAAGAGAAACTCTAACTGAGCATGTGCAGAGGAGAAGTGAAGCTCTAACTGAGCATGTGCAGAGGAGAAGAGAAGCTCTTACTGAGCATGTGCAAGAGGAGAAGAGAAGCTCTAACTGAGCATGTGCAGAGGAGAAGTGAAGCTCTAACCGAGCATGTGCAGAGGAGAAGTGAAGCTCTAACTGAGCATGTGCAGAGAAGTGAAGCTCTAACTGAGAATGTGCAGAGGAGAAGCTCTAACTGAGCATGTGCAGAGGAGAAGTGAAGCTCTAACTGAGCATGTGCAGAGGAGAAGTGAAGCTCTAACTGAGCATGTGCAGAGGAAAAGTGAAGCTCTAACTGAGCATGTGCGGAGGAGAAGAGAAACTCTAACTGAGCATGTGCAGAGGAGAAGTGAAGCTCTAACTGAGCATGTGCAGAGGAGAAGAGAAGCTCTTACTGAGCATGTGCAGAGGAGAAGTGAAGCTCTAACTGAGCATGTGCAGAGAAGTGAAGCTCTAACTGAGCATGTGCAGAGGAGAAGTGAAGCTCTAACTGAGCATGTGCAGAGAAGAAGAGAAGCTCTAACTGAGCATGTGCAGAGGAGAAGAGAAACTCTAACTGAGCATGTGCAGAGGAGAAGAGAAGCTCTAACTGAGCATGTGCAGAGGAGAAGTGAAGCTCTAACTGAGCATGTGCAGAGAAGAAGCTCTAACTGAGCATGTGCAGAGGAGAAGAGAAACTCTAACTGAGCATGTGCAGAGGAGAAGTGAAGCTCTAACTGAGCATGTGCGGAGGAGAAGAGAAACTCTAACTGAGCATGTGCAGAGGAGAAGTGAAGCTCTAACTGAGCATGTGCAGAGGAGAAGTGAAGCTCTAACTGAGCATGTGCAGAGAAGTGAAGCTCTAACTGAGCATGTGCAGAGGAGAAGTGAAGCTCTAACTGAGCATGTGCAGAGAAGAAGAGAAGCTCTAACTGAGCATGTGCAGAGGAGAAGAGAAACTCTAACTGAGCATGTGCAGAGGAGAAGAGAAGCTCTAACTGAGCATGTGCAGAGGAGAAGTGAAGCTCTAACTGAGCATGTGCAGAGAAGAAGCTCTAATTGAGCATGTGCAGAGGAGAAGAGAAACTCTAACTGAGCATGTGCAGAGGAGAAGTGAAGCTCTAACTGAGCATGTGCGGAGGAGAAGAGAAACTCTAACTGAGCATGTGCAGAGGAGAAGTGAAGCTCTAACTGAGCATGTGCAGAGAAGAAGAGAAGCTCTTACTGAGCATGTGCAAGAGGAGAAGAGAAGCTCTAACTGAGCATGTGCAGAGGAGAAGTGAAGCTCTAACTGAGCATGTGCAGAGGAGAAGAGAAGCTCTAACTGAGCATGTGCAGAGGAGAAGCTCTAACTGAGCATGTGCAGAGGAGAAGAGAAGCTCACTGAGCATGTGCAGAGGAGAAGTGAAGCTCTAACTGAGCATGTGCAGAGGAAAAGTGAAGCTCTAACTGAGCATGTGCGGAGGAGAAGTGAAGCTCTAACTGAGCATGTGCAGAGGAGAAGTGAAGCTCTTACTGAGCATGTGCAAGAGGAGAAGAGAAGCTCTAACTGAGCATGTGCAGAGGAGAAGTGAAGCTCTAACTGAGCATGTGCAGAGAAGTGAAGCTCTAACTGAGCATGTGCAGAGGAGAAGCTCTAACTAAGCATGTGCAGAGGAGAAGAGAAGCTCTAACTGAGCATGTGCAGAGGATAAGTGAAGCTCTAACTGAGCATGTGCAGAGGAGAAGTGAAGCTCTAACTGAGCATGTGCAGAGGAAAAGTGAAGCTCTAACTGAGCATGTGCGGAGGAGAAGAGAAACTCTAACTGAGCATGTGCGGAGGAGAAGTGAAGCTCTAACTGAGCATGTGCAGAGGAGAAGAGAAGCTCTTACTGAGCATGTGCAAGAGGAGAAGAGAAGCTCTAACTGAGCATGTGCAGAGGAGAAGTGAAGCTCTAACTGAGCATGTGCAGAGGAGAAGTCAAGCTCTAACTGAGCATGTGCAGAGAAGTGAAGCTCTAACTGAGAATGTGCAGAGGAGAAGCTCTAACTGAGCATGTGCAGAGGAGAAGTGAAGCTCTAACTGAGCATTTGCAGAGGAAAAGTGAAGCTCTAACTGAGCATGTGCAGAGGAGAAGAGAAGCTCTTACTGAGCATGTGCAGAGGAGAAGTGAAGCTCTAACTGAGCATGTGCGGAGGAGAAGAGAAACTCTAACTGAGCATGTGCAGAGGAGAAGTGAAGCTCTAACTGAGCATGTGCAGAGGAGAAGAGAAGCTCTTACTGAGCATGTGCAGAGAAGTGAAGCTCTAACTGAGCATGTGCAGAGGAAAAGCTCTAACTGAACATGTGCAGAGGAGAAGTGAAGCTCTAACTGAGCATGTGCAGAGGAAAAGTGAAGCTCTAACTGAGCATGTGCGGAGGAGAAGTGAGGCTCTAACTGAGCATGTGCAGAGGAGAAGTGAAGCTCTAACTGAGCATGTGCAGAGGAGAAGAGAAGCCCTAACTGAGCATGTGCAGAGGAGTGAAGCTCTAACTGAGCATGTGCAGAGGAGAAGAGAAGCACTAACTGAGCATGTCCAGAGAAGTGAAGCTCTAACTGAGCATGTGCAGAGGAGAAGTGAAGCTCTAACTGAGCATGTGCAGAGGAGAAGAAAAGCACTAACTGAGCATGTGCAGAGGAGAAGTGAAGCTCTAACTGAGCATGTGCAGAGGAGAAGAGAAGCCCTAACTGAGCATGTGCAGAGGAGTGAAGCTCTAACTGAGCATGTGCAGAGGAGAAGAGAAGCACTAACTGAGCATGTGCAGAGAAGTGAAGCTCTAACTGAGCATGTGCAGAGGAGAAGTGAAGCTCTAACTGAGCATGTGCAGAGGAGAAGTGAAGCTCTAACTGAGCATGTGCAGAGGAGAAGAGAAGCACTAACTGAGCATGTGCAGAGAAGAGAAGCACTAACTGAGCATGTGCAGAGAAGTGAAGCTCTAACTGAGCATGTGCAGAGAAGTGAAGCTCTAACTGAGCATGTGCAGAGGAGAAGAGAAGCTCACTGAGCATGTGCAGAGGAGAAGTGAAGCTCTAACTGAGCATGTGCAGAGGAAAAGTGAAGCTCTAACTGAGCATGTGCGGAGGAGAAGTGAAGCTCTAACTGAGCATGTGCAGAGGAGAAGTGAAGCTCTTACTGAGCATGTGCAAGAGGAGAAGAGAAGCTCTAACTGAGCATGTGCAGAGGAGAAGTGAAGCTCTAACTGAGCATGTGCAGAGAAGTGAAGCTCTAACTGAGCATGTGCAGAGGAGAAGCTCTAACTAAGCATGTGCAGAGGAGAAGAGAAGCTCTAACTGAGCATGTGCAGAGGATAAGTGAAGCTCTAACTGAGCATGTGCAGAGGAGAAGTGAAGCTCTAACTGAGCATGTGCAGAGGAAAAGTGAAGCTCTAACTGAGCATGTGCGGAGGAGAAGAGAAACTCTAACTGAGCATGTGCAGAGGAGAAGTGAAGCTCTAACTGAGCATGTGCAGAGGAGAAGAGAAGCTCTTACTGAGCATGTGCAAGAGGAGAAGAGAAGCTCTAACTGAGCATGTGCAGAGGAGAAGTGAAGCTCTAACTGAGCATGTGCAGAGGAGAAGTCAAGCTCTAACTGAGCATGTGCAGAGAAGTGAAGCTCTAACTGAGAATGTGCAGAGGAGAAGCTCTAACTGAGCATGTGCAGAGGAGAAGTGAAGCTCTAACTGAGCATTTGCAGAGGAAAAGTGAAGCTCTAACTGAGCATGTGCAGAGGAGAAGAGAAGCTCTTACTGAGCATGTGCAGAGGAGAAGTGAAGCTCTAACTGAGCATGTGCGGAGGAGAAGAGAAACTCTAACTGAGCATGTGCAGAGGAGAAGTGAAGCTCTAACTGAGCATGTGCAGAGGAGAAGAGAAGCTCTTACTGAGCATGTGCAGAGGAGAAGTGAAGCTCTAACTGAGCATGTGCAGAGAAGTGAAGCTCTAACTGAGCATGTGCAGAGGAAAAGCTCTAACTGAACATGTGCAGAGGAGAAGTGAAGCTCTAACTGAGCATGTGCAGAGGAAAAGTGAAGCTCTAACTGAGCATGTGCGGAGGAGAAGTGAGGCTCTAACTGAGCATGTGCAGAGGAGAAGTGAAGCTCTAACTGAGCACGTGCAGAGGAGAAGAGAAGCCCTAACTGAGCATGTGCAGAGGAGTGAAGCTCTAACTGAGCATGTGCAGAGGAGAAGAGAAGCACTAACTGAGCATGTCCAGAGAAGTGAAGCTCTAACTGAGCATGTGCAGAGGAGAAGTGAAGCTCTAACTGAGCATGTGCAGAGGAGAAGAAAAGCACTAACTGAGCATGTGCAGAGGAGAAGTGAAGCTCTAACTGAGCATGTGCAGAGGAGAAGAGAAGCCCTAACTGAGCATGTGCAGAGGAGTGAAGCTCTAACTGAGCATGTGCAGAGGAGAAGAGAAGCACTAACTGAGCATGTGCAGAGAAGTGAAGCTCTAACTGAGCATGTGCAGAGGAGAAGTGAAGCTCTAACTGAGCATGTGCAGAGGAGAAGTGAAGCTCTAACTGAGCATGTGCAGAGGAGAAGAGAAGCACTAACTGAGCATGTGCAGAGAAGAGAAGCACTAACTGAGCATGTGCAGAGAAGTGAAGCTCTAACTGAGCATGTGCAGAGAAGTGAAGCTCTAACTGAGCATGTGCAGAGGAGAAGAGAAGCTCTAACTGAGCATGTGCAGAGGAGAAGAGAAGCAGCAGCGCCAGGTTTCAAGTCTGTGTTTGTAGCTCAGGCTCTGTTCACGTTTCTAATGTCTTGTCCTACTTGTCCAGGTCCGGTCCAGGTCCAGTCCTGGTCCGGTCTTGGTCCAGTCCTGGTCCAGTCCTGGTCCAGTCCTGGTCCGGCCCTGGTCCAGTCCTGGTCCGGTCCTGGTCCAGTCCTGGTCCAGTCCTGGTCCGGCCCTGGTCCAGTCCTGGTCCGGTCCTGGTCCAGTCCTGTGTCCAGTCCTGCTTTTACTCACGGTCTGCTGCAGCGTTGGGATCAGGACTCTTATCACCATGGAGTTGACGTGTGGATCGTCCACGTGGCTCTGCTCCTCCATGTTGGACCTTGGATCGGACTTGGGGTCTCGGACCAGGACCGGGTGAGGTCTCGGGGTCTTGGGGGGTTCTTCTGGAGATCTTATGGTCTCGTAGATGTTCTCCTCTCGCGAACTTCCGGACTCACCGGAGAAGTCGGACTCGGTCTGTGCCATTTCATCCTCGCTGGAGGTGGGACTGCGGGGCATCGCCGCCGCCGCCGCCGCCGCCGCCGCCGTACGGATCAACTGCAGAAACAAGAAGGAGACAAAATGTGAGACAAAACAGAGACAAACCACTGGTAAAAGTAAACCACATGAAACTGCATTATCTGTCCGTTAAAGTCTATACGACAGATGACTTAAATCCCTGCATATGATCCATGTTATTTACTCCAAGACAAAGGATTGCTTCAACAATATAACGTTTGGACTTTAAACGCTATATATATATATATATATATTTTGTTTTCATTTTTTAAAATGATTTTTATTTTTCCTTTGTTTTTAATTTATTTTATTTTCCCCCTCCATTCCTTATTAAGAAATGACAGGTTTTGTCTATGGAGTTTTGTTTATAAGAGTTCTTCTATTAAGAGTGTTTTTTAAACTTCCCATAATAAGTTTTCTGTCCTTTTCCTCTGTATCTACTGCGTTGCAACAATGAAATTTCCCAATGTGTGGACAATAAAGGAATATTTTATCTTATCTTATCTTAAGCCAGTGCGTCCTTCACAACCATGTGCCTCTAGGGGCGCTGAAATCAAAAGCACAAGCGTTTGAAGGTGGAAGAAAGATAAAACTTCACCGTTCACTGTTTACACATCACACTGTTGTCATGGAAACACAAAGATATTTATTTCATGCAGCTTTTTAGTTAAAGGCAGAAGATCAAAGACGGAAATCGAGCAGCGAAAGACTTCACTTTAGTTCAGTTTATATTTAGGTGCACTCAATAGTTTGTATTTTATGGTAATTCCAGTGTGTGTGTGAGGGGCGTGGCTAAAGCTAGTGTGTGAGGGGCGTGGCTAAAGCTAGTGTGTGTGAGGGGCGTGACTAAAGCCTCTACGCCGCGTTTCAACCTCTCTTTATGTCTTGCTAATGCTAATGCTAATGCTAATGTCAGACGCATTGTGACCTGGAAATATCAGATTGTGGCTCTTGACAAAGCGAGTGCTGCGCGGCCATAAACAGGAAACAGCTGTTGCTAACGCGCTACGCTAGCTTTGTGTTGCTAACGTGCTTTGCTAGCTCTATGTTGCTAAGGCTCCACATAGTGGTTAGCATCAGTGGAAACACAGCGCTTTAGCACTGAGTTTGGAGACAAATGATTATTTTGTGTTTCTGCTTTTTGCCTCTTGTTTTGGCCTGAGTCTGAGTTCTCTCTCGTCCAATCATCTGGCTGTGCTGTGGAGGCTCCTCCCTCTGAGCTAAAGTCCACCTGGAGCCCAAGAGCCAGACGCTTTGGGAGCCAGAACCTCTCAGGGGCCGGTTTGGATCCACGACACGGCCCAGAGACTTCAGACTGAGACTTTGGGACTGAACAAACTGAACCAGTGGAAACGTGGCTGAAATCCTCTTCCTGATCAGTGCAGAATCGTGACTCCTGCAGAGCGGCCCCTGATTGCCTCTTTAGCGGTCTCAACATGACGTGTGTTGATTGTGAATATTTTGTTGTGACAGCGCGAGTCCCTCCCACTGGGACTAGTTTCCATGGAGACGGTTGTAATTTCTGTTCATCAGTTGGACCAACAACAGCTTGGTATCAAAGTTAGCTTGTATGTGCTAAAGGCTAACGCTGCAGAGCAGGAGAATATCACAGGAAAGGAAACAATCAGCTCTTTGACTTATTATTGAAACGTAATGAATATTTATGACAAAAGGGTTTTATTGATGAAAAAGAGGTTTTGATCTGAAAGATTCTTCAGCTTGTTCTGTTTGACATTTGGATTTAATGTCTCTGTGTTTTAGAGTCTGTTTAGTCCGGACAAACATGATCCCCAAACTACTGGAGGAGTGACCCCCAAACTACTGGAGGAGTGACCCCCAAACTACTGGAGGAATGACCCCCAAACTACTGGAAGAATGACCCCCAAACTACTGGAGGAGTGACCCGCAAACTACTGGAGGAATGACCCCCAAACTACTGGAGGAGTGACCCCCTAACTACTGGAGAAGTGACCCCCAAACTACTGGAGGAATGACCCCCAAACTACTGGAGGAGTGACCCCCAAACTACTGGAGGAATGACCCCCAAACTACTGGAGGAGTGACCCCCAAACTACTGGAGGAGTGACCCCCAAACTACTGTAGGAATGACCCCCAAACTACTGGAAGAATGACCCCCAAACTACTGGAGGAGTGACCCGCAAACTACTGGAGGAGTGACCCCCAAACTACTGGAGGAGTGACCCGCAAACTACTGGAGAAGTGACCCCCAAACTACTGGAGGAGTGACCCACAAACTACTGGAGGAATGACCCCCAAACTACTGGAGATATGACCCCCAAACTACTGGAGGAGTGACCCCCAAACTACTGGAGGAGTGACCCCCAAACTACTGGAGGAATGACCCCCAAACTACTGGAAGAATGACCCCCAAACTACTGGAGAAGTGACCCCCAAACTACTGGAGAAGTGACCCCCAAACTACTGGAGAAGTGAACCCCAAACTACTGGAGGAATGACCCCCAAACTACTGGAGAAGTGACCCCCAAACTACTGGAGGAGTGACCCCCAAACTACTGGAGAAGTGACCCCCAAACTACTGGAGGAGTGACCCGCAAACTACTGGAGAAGTGATCCCCAAACTACTGGAGAAGTGACCCCCAAATGGAGGAATGACCCCCCAACTACTGGAAAAGTGACCCCCAAACTACTGGAGAAGTGACCCCCAAACAGAGGAATGACCCCCAAACTACTGGAGAAGTGACCCCCAAACTACTGGAGGAGTGACCCCCAAACTACTGGAGAAGTGACCGCCAAACGGAGGAATGACCCCCAAACTACTGGAGATGTGACCCCCAAACTACTGGAGGAGAAACCCCGAAACTACTGGAAAAGTGACCCCCAAACTACTGGAGAAGTGACCCCCAAACTACTGGAGGAGTGACCCCCAAACTACTGGAGAAGTGACCCCCAAACTACTGGAGGAGTGACCCCCAAACTACTGGAGAAGTGACCCCCAAACAGAGGAATGACCCCCAAACTACTGGAGAAGTGACCCCCAAACTACTGGAGGAGTGACCCCCAAACTACTGGAGAAGTGACCGCCAAACGGAGGAATGACCCCCAAACTACTGGAGATGTGACCCCCAAACTACTGGAGGAGAAACCCCGAAACTACAGGAAAAGTGACCCCCAAACTACTGGAGAAGTGACCCCCAAACTACTGGAGGAGTGACCCCCAAACTACTGGAGAAGTGACCCCCAAACTACTGGAGGAGAAACCCCGAAACTACTGGAAAAGTGACCCCCAAACTACTGGAGAAGTGACCCCCAAACTACTGGAGGCGTGACCCGCAAACTACTGGAGAAGTTACCCCCAAACTACTGGAGAAGTGACCCCCAAACTACTGGAGAAGTGACCCCCAAACGGAGGAATGACCCCCAAACTACTGGAGAAGTGACCCCCAAACTACTGGAGGAATGACCCCCAAACTACTGGAAAATTGACCCCCAAACTACTGGAGAAGTGACCCCCAAACTACTGGAGGAGTGACCCCCAAACTACTGGAGAAGTGACCCCCAAACGGAGGAATGACCCCCAAACTACTGGAGAAGTGACCCCCAAACTACTAGAGGAACGACCCCCAAACTACTGGAGGAGTGACCCCCAAACTACTGGAGAAGTGACCCCCAAACGGAGGAATGACCCCCAAACTACTGGAGAAGTGACCCCCAAACTACTGGAGAAGTGACCCCCAAACTACTGCAGGAATGACCCCCAAACTACTGGAGGAGTGACCCCCAAACTACTGGAGAAGTGACCCCCAAACTACTGGAGGAGTGACCTCCAAACTACTGGAGAAGTGACCCCCAAACTACTGGAGAAGTGACCCCCAAACTACTGGAGGAATGACCCCCAAACTACTGAAGAAGTGACCCCCAAACTACTGGAGGAGTGACCCCCAAACTACTGGAGGAGTGACCCGCAAACTACTGGAGGAGTGACCCCCAAACTACTGGAGGAGTGACCCCCAAACAGAGGAATGACCCCCAAACTACTGGAGAAGTGACCCCCAAACTACTGGAGGAGTGACCCCCAAACTACTGGAGAAGTGACCGCCAAACGGAGGAATGACCCCCAAACTACTGGAGATGTGACCCCCAAACTACTGGAGGAGAAACCCCGAAACTACAGGAAAAGTGACCCCCAAACTACTGGAGAAGTGACCCCCAAACTACTGGAGGAGTGACCCCCAAACTACTGGAGAAGTGACCCCCAAACTACTGGAGGAGAAACCCCGAAACTACTGGAAAAGTGACCCCCAAACTACTGGAGAAGTGACCCCCAAACTACTGGAGGCGTGACCCGCAAACTACTGGAGAAGTTACCCCCAAACTACTGGAGAAGTGACCCCCAAACTACTGGAGAAGTGACCCCCAAACGGAGGAATGACCCCCAAACTACTGGAGAAGTGACCCCCAAACTACTGGAGGAATGACCCCCAAACTACTGGAAAATTGACCCCCAAACTACTGGAGAAGTGACCCCCAAACTACTGGAGGAGTGACCCCCAAACTACTGGAGAAGTGACCCCCAAACGGAGGAATGACCCCCAAACTACTGGAGAAGTGACCCCCAAACTACTAGAGGAACGACCCCCAAACTACTGGAGGAGTGACCCCCAAACTACTGGAGAAGTGACCCCCAAACGGAGGAATGACCCCCAAACTACTGGAGAAGTGACCCCCAAACTACTGGAGAAGTGACCCCCAAACTACTGCAGGAATGACCCCCAAACTACTGGAGGAGTGACCCCCAAACTACTGGAGAAGTGACCCCCAAACTACTGGAGGAGTGACCTCCAAACTACTGGAGAAGTGACCCCCAAACTACTGGAGAAGTGACCCCCAAACTACTGGAGGAATGACCCCCAAACTACTGAAGAAGTGACCCCCAAACTACTGGAGGAGTGACCCCCAAACTACTGGAGGAGTGACCCGCAAACTACTGGAGGAGTGACCCCCAAACTACTGGAGGAGTGACCCACAAACTACTGGAGGAATGACCCCCAAACTACTGGAGATATGACCCCCAAACTACTGGAGGATTGACCCCCAAACTACTGGAGGAATGACCCCCAAACTACTGGAAGAATGACCCCCAAACTACTGGAGAAGTGACCCCCAAACTACTGGAGAAGTGACCCCCAAACTACTGGAGAAGTGAACCCCAAACTACTGGAGGAGTGACCCGCAAACTACTGGAGAAGTGACCCCCAAACTACTGGAGAAGTGACCCCCAAATGGAGGAATTACCCCCAAACTACTGGAAAAGTGACCCCCAAACTACTGGAGAAGTGACCCCCAAACAGAGGAATGACCCCCAAACTACTGGAGAAGTGACCCCCAAACTACTGGAGGAGTGACCCCCAAACTACTGGAGAAGTGACCGCCAAACGGAGGAATGACCCCCAAACTACTGGAGATGTGACCCCCAAACTACTGGAGGAGAAACCCCGAAACTACTGGAAAAGTGACCCCCAAACTACTGGAGAAGTGACCCCCAAACTACTGGAGGAGTGACCCCCAAACTACTGGAGAAGTGACCCCCAAACTACTGGAGGAGAAACCCCGAAACTACTGGAAAAGTGACCCCCAAACTACTGGAGAAGTGACCCCCAAACTACTGGAGGAGTGACCCCCAAACTACTGGAGAAGTGACCCCCAAACTACTGGAGGAGTGACCCCCAAACTACTGGAGAAGTGACCCCCAAACTACTGGAGGAGAAACCCCGAAACTACTGGAAAAGTGACCCCCAAACTACTGGAGAAGTGACCCCCAAACTACTGGAGGAGTGACCCCCAAACTACTGGAGAAGTGACCCCCAAACTACTGGAGGAGTGACCCGCAAATTACTGTAGAAGTGACCCCCAAACTACTGAAGAAGTGACCCGCAAACTACTGGAGAAGTGACCCCCAAACTACTGGAGAAGTGACCCCCAAACTACTGGAGAAGTGACCCCCAAACGGAGCAATGACCCCCAAACTACTGGAGAAGTGACCCCCAAACGGAAGAATGACCCCCAAACTACTGGAGAAGTGACCCCCAAACTACTGAAGAAGTGACCCCCAAACTACTGGAGGAATGACCACCAAACTACTGGAGAAGTGACCCCCAAACTACTGGAGAAGTGACCCCCAAACTACTGGAGGAATGACCCCCAAACTACTGGAGATGTGACCCCCAAAACTACTGGAGGAGTGACCCCCAAACTACTGGAGAAGTGACCCCCAAACTACTGGAGGAATGACCCCCAAACTACTGGAAAATTGACCCCCAAACTACTGGAGAAGTGACCCCCAAACTACTGGAGGAGTGACCCCCAAACTACTGGAGAAGTGACCCCCAAACGGAGGAATGACCCCCAAACTACTGGAGAAGTGACCCCCAAACTACTAGAGGAACGACCCCCAAACTACTGGAGGAGTGACCCCCAAACTACTGGAGAAGTGAACCCCAAACGGAGGAATGACCCCCAAACTACTGGAGAAGTGACCCCAAAAACTACTGGAGAAGTGACCCCCAAACTACTGCAGGAATGACCCCCAAACTACTGGAGGAGTGACCCCAAAACTACTGGAGAAGTGACCCCCAAACTACTGGAGGAGTGACCCCCAAACTACTGGAGAAGTGACCCCCAAACTACTGATGAAGTGACCCCCAAACTACTGGAGGAGTGACCCCCAAACTACTGGAGGAGTGACCCCAAAACTACTGGAGAAGTGACCCCCAAACTACTGGAGAAGTGACCCCCAAACTACTGGAGGAATGACCCCCAAACTACTGGATGAGTGACCCGCAAACTACTGGAGGAATGACCCCCAAACTACTGGAGGAGTGACCCCCAAACTACGGGAGAAGTGACCCCCAAACTACTGGAGAAGTGACCCCCAAACTACTGGAGGAATGACCCCCAAACTACTGGAGGAATGACCCCCAAACTACTGGAGAAGTGACCCCCAAACTACTGGAGGAGTGACCCCCAAACTACTGGAGGAGTGACCCCCAAACTACTGGAGAAGTGACCCCCAAACTACTGAAGAAGTGACCCCCAAACTACTGGAGAAATGACCCGCAAACTACTGGAGAAGTGACCCCCAAACTACTGGAGGAATGACCCCCGAACTACTGGAGAAATGACCCCCAAACTACTGGAGGAGTGACCCCCAAACTACTGGAGGAGTGACCCCCAAACTACTGGAGAAGTGACCCCCAAATTACTGGAGAAGTTACCCCCAAACCACTGGAGGAATGACCCCCAAACTACTGAAGAAGTGACCCCCAAACTACTGGAGGAATGACCCCCAAACTACTGGAGGAATGACCCCCAAACTACTGGAGAAGTGACCCCCAAACTACTTAAGGAGTGACCCCCAAACTACTGGAGGAATGACCCCCAAACTACTGGAGAAATGACCCACAAACTACTGAAGAAGTGACCCCCAAACTACTGGAGAAGTGACCCCCAAACTACTGGAGGAATGACCCCCGAACTACTGGAGAAATGACCCCCAAACTACTGGAGGAATGACCCCCAAACTACTGGAGGAGTGACCCCCAAACTACTGAAGAAGTGACCCCCAAACTACTGGAGGAATGACCCCCAAACTACTGGAGAAGTGACCCCCAAACTACTGGAGAAGTGACCCCCAAACTACTGGAGGAATGACCCCCAAACTACTGGAGAAGTGACCCCCAAACTACTTAAGGAGTGACCCCCAAACTACTGGAGGAATGACCCCCAAACTACTTAAGGAGTGACCCCCAAACTACTGGAGGAATGACCCCCAAAC
>NW_027316167.1:2873487-2895987 GCF_026437365.1 Eucyclogobius newberryi
TTGGTTGACACGTCTCTGCAACATCGCGTGGCGGTCGGGGAACGTGCCTCTGGACTGGCAGACCGGGGTGGTGGTCCCTCTGTTCAAGAAGGGGGACCGGAGGGTGTGTTCCAACTACAGAGGGATCACACTCCTCAGCCTCCCATAAGGTCTATTACAAGGTAGTGGAGAGGAGAATCCGACCGATAGTCGAACCTCGGATTCAGGAGGAACAGAGTGGTTTTTATCCCGGTCGTGGAACACTGGACCAGCTCTACACCCTCCATCGGGTGCTCGAGGGTTCATGGGAGTTTGCCCAACCAGTCCACATGTGCTTTGTGGATCTGGAGAAGGCTTTCGACCGTGTCCCTCGGGGTGTCCTTTGGGGGGTGCTCCGGGAGTACGGGGTCCGGGGCCCTTTGCTCAGGGCTGTCCGGTCCCTGTATGACCGGAGCAGGAGCTGTGTTCGCATTGCCGGCAGTAAGTCAGACCTGTTCCCAGTGCATGTTGGACTCCTCAGGGCTGCGCTTTGTCACCGGTTCTGTTCATAATTCTTATGGACAGAATTTCTAGGCGCAGTCAGGGGTCGGAGGGTGTCCGGTTTGGGGACCACAGGATCTCATCTCTGCTGTTTGCAGACGATGTTGTCCTGATGGCTCCATCAAACCCGGACCTGCAATATGCACTGGGACGGTTTGCAGCCGAGTGTGAAGCGGCTGGGATGAGAATCAGCACCTCCAAATCCGAGGCCATGGTTCTCGACCGGAAAAAGGTGGCTTGCCCTCTCCAGGTGGGTGTGGTGTCCTTGCCCCAAGTGGAGGAGTTCAAGTATCTTGGGGTCTTGTTCACGAGTGAAGGAAGGATGGAGCGTGAGATTGACAGTTGGATCGGTGCAGCAGCTGCAGTGATGCAGTCGCTGCATCGACTGTTGTGGTAAAGAGGGAGCTGAGCCCAAAGGCAAAGCTCTCGATTTACCGGTCGGTCTACGTTCTGACCTCACCTATGGTCATGAGCTTTGGGTAGTGACCGAAAGAACAAGATTGCGGATACAAGCGGTCGAAATGAGTTTCCTCCGCCGTGTGGCTGGGCGCTCCCTTAGAGATAAGGTGAGGAGCTCGGCCACACGGGGGGAGCTCGGAGTAGAGCCGCTGCTCCTCCAGCTGAGGTGGCTCGGGCATCTGTTCCGGAGCCTTCTGGGCCCCTCCCTCGGGAGATGTTTCAGGCATGTCCCACCGGGAAGAGGCCCCGGGGAAGACCCAGGACATGCTGGAGAGACTATGTCTTTCGGCTGGCCTGGGAACGCCTCGGGATCCCCCCAGAGGAGTTAGAGGAAGTGTCTGGGAAGGAGGAAGTTAGAGAGTCCCTGCTCAGACTGCTGCACCCGCGACCCGGCCCCGGATAAGCGGCAGAAAATGGATGGATGGATGGATTAAAGCCACACCCATGGGTGTGCCTCAGGGGTGCACTCTTGGACTCTTGTTCCTCAGCGTATAGATGAATGTCCTCCGGTGTCAGAACGTGACGATGACACGCTGCTCTTCACTTATGGGAAAAACTATTTGGATGTTATGGAAAAATAGTCAAGGAAAATGGAAAATGACACAAATTGGTCTCAGAACTCTAAACGTTTAAACTTTAAAAATCTTACTTTAAGCTTTACTTTAAACATCTCTAAAACCGATGGAAACATTGTAGAAAAGGTCACGCGCCAGAAGAGGGCGACAGAGGGCGACGTGTTCTGAGACGCAACCTCTTGGAACAGCCTCGTGAAGACCTTAGAGTACAGTTCACACGCCTGACCTTAGAGTACAGTTCACACGCCTGACCTTAGAGTACAGTTCACACGCCTGACCTTAGAGTACAGTTCACACGCCTGACCTTAGAGTACAGTTCACACGCCTGACCTTAGAGTACAGTTCACACGTCTGACCTTAGAGTACAGTTCACTGACCTTAGAGTACAGTTCACACGCCTGACCTTAGAGTACAGTTCACACGCCTGACCTTAGAGTACAGTTCACACACCTGACCTTAGAGTACAGTTCACACGCCTGACCTTAGAGTACAGTTCACACGCCTGACCTTAGAGTACAGTTCACTGACCTTAGAGTACAGTTCACACGCCTGACCTTAGAGTACAGTTCACTGACCTTAGAGTACAGTTCACACGCCTGACCTTAGAGTACAGTTCACACGCCTGACCTTAGAGTACAGTTCACACGCCTGACCTTAGAGTACAGTTCACACGCCTGACCTTAGAGTACAGTTCACACGCCTGACCTTAGAGTACAGTTCACTGACCTTAAAGTACAGTTCACACGCCTGACCTTAGAGTACAGTTCACACGCCTGACCTTAGAGTACAGTTCACACGCCTGACCTTAGAGTACAGTTCACTGACCTTAAAGTACAGTTCACACGCCTGACCTTAGAGTACAGTTCACTGACCTTAGAGTACAGTTCACACGCCTGACCTTAGAGTACAGTTCACACGCCTGACCTTAGAGTACAGTTCACACGCCTGACCTTAGAGTACAGTTCACACGCCTGACCTTAGAGTACAGTTCACACGCCTGACCTTAGAGTACAGTTCACACGCCTGACCTTAGAGTACAGTTCACACGCCTGACCTTAGAGTACAGTTCACACGCCTGACCTTAGAGTACAGTTCACACACCTGACCTTAGAGTACAGTTCACACGCCTGACCTTAGAGTACAGTTCACACGCCTGACCTTAGAGTACAGTTCACACGCCTGACCTTAGAGTACAGTTCACTGACCTTAGAGTACAGTTCACACGCCTGACCTTAGAGTACAGTTCACTGACCTTAGAGTACAGTTCACACGCCTGACCTTAGAGTACAGTTCACACGCCTGACCTTCGAGTACAGTTCACACGCCTGACCTTAGAGTACAGTTCACTGACCTTAGAGTACAGTTCACACGCCTGACCTTAAAGTACAGTTCACACGCCTGACCTTAGAGTACAGTTCACTGACCTTAAAGTACAGTTCACACGCCTGACCTTAGAGTACAGTTCACTGACCTTAAAGTACAGTTCACACGCCTGACCTTAGAGTACAGTTCACACGCCTGACCTTAGAGTACAGTTCACACGCCTGACCTTAGAGTACAGTTCACTGACCTTAAAGTACAGTTCACACGCCTGACCTTAGAGTACAGTTCACACGCCTGACCTTAGAGTACAGTTCACACGCCTGACCTTAGAGTACAGTTCACACGCATGACCTTAGAGTACAGTTCACTGACCTTAAAGTACAGTTCACACGCCTGACCTTAGAGTACAGTTCACACGCCTGACCTTAGAGTACAGTTCACACGCCTGACCTTAGAGTACAGTTCACACGCATGACCTTAGAGTACAGTTCACACGCCTGACCTTAGAGTACAGTTCACACACCTGACCTTAGAGTACAGTTCACTGACCTTAGAGTACAGTTCACACGCCTGACCTTAGAGTACAGTTCACTGACCTTAGAGTACAGTTCACACGCCTGACCTTAGAGTACAGTTCACACGCCTGACCTTCGAGTACAGTTCACACGCCTGACCTTAGAGTACAGTTCACTGACCTTAGAGTACAGTTCACACGCCTGACCTTAGAGTACAGTTCACACGCCTGACCTTCGAGTACAGTTCACACGCCTGACCTTAAAGTACAGTTCACACGCCTGACCTTAGAGTACAGTTCACTGACCTTAAAGTACAGTTCACACGCCTGACCTTAAAGTACAGTTCACACGCCTGACCTTAAAGTACAGTTCACACGCCTGACCTTAGAGTACAGTTCACACGCCTGACCTTAGAGTACAGTTCACACGCATGACCTTAGAGTACAGTTCACTGACCTTAGAGTACAGTTCACACGCCTGACCTTCGAGTACAGTTCACTGACCTTAGAGTACAGTTCACACGCCTGACCTTAGAGTACAGTTCACTGACCTTAGAGTACAGTTCACTGACCTTAGAGTACAGTTCACTGACCTTAGAGTACAGTTCACACGCCTGACCTTAGAGTACAGTTCACACGCCTGACCTTAGAGTACAGTTCACTGACCTTAGAGTACAGTTCACTGACCTTAGAGTACAGTTCACTGACCTTAGAGTACAGTTCACTGACCTTAAAGTACAGTTCACACGCCTGACCTTAGAGTACAGTTCACACGCCTGACCTTAGAGTACAGTTCACACGCCTGACCTTAGAGTACAGTTCACTGACCTTAGAGTACAGTTCACTGACCTTAGAGTACAGTTCACTGACCTTAGAGTACAGTTCACTGACCTTAGAGTACAGTTCACTGACCTTAGAGTACAGTTCACACGCATGACCTTAGAGTACAGTTCACTGACCTTAGAGTACAGTTCACTGACCTTAGAGTACAGTTCACTGACCTTAGAGTACAGTTCACACGCCTGACCTTAGAGTACAGTTCACACGCCTGACCTTAGAGTACAGTTCACACGCCTGACCTTAGAGTACAGTTCACTGACCTTAGAGTACAGTTCACTGACCTTAGAGTACAGTTCACTGACCTTAGAGTACAGTTCACTGACCTTAGAGTACAGTTCACTGACCTTAGAGTACAGTTCACTGACCTTAGAGTACAGTTCACACGCCTGACCTTAGAGTACAGTTCACACGCCTGACCTTAGAGTACAGTTCACACGCCTGACCTTAGAGTACAGTTCACTGACCTTAGAGTACAGTTCACTGACCTTAGAGTACAGTTCACTGACCTTAGAGTACAGTTCACTGACCTTAGAGTACAGCTCCACGTTATTTCCTGTTTAAACATTGAAGTTTGGGTGAAATGCAGAGAATTTGAGGAAAAAACTTGACCTTGTTTTGGGAACAAACACAAGCTTCAACTGAGAACTCTAATACTAATACTTCTAAAACTACTGCTACTACTACTAATATTACTACTACTACTACTTCTACTACTATTAAAATACTGCTACTACTACTACTGACACTACTGTCACAAATACTAATATTACTACTATTTCTACTGTGCAGAGTCCTGGTCCTGGTCCTGGTCCTGGTCCTGGTCCTGGTCCTGGTCCTGGTCCTGGTCCTGGTCCGGGTCCTGGTCCTGGTCCTGGTCCTGTCCTGGTCCTGGTCCTGGTCCTGGTCCTGGTCCTGGTCCTGGTCCTGGTCCTGGTCCTGGTCCTGGTCCTGGTCCTGGTCCTGGTCCTGGTCCTGAGTCTGACCTTCATGATCCATGAGGCGTGAACTGTGACTCACGAAGTCTTTTCAGTTTCTACGACTCTAAAGTTTAACAAGAATCTGTAAAAACCTTTTCACAAAACCACGACGACACAAACAACCAGGACTAAACCAGGACTAAACCGGAACCAAACCAGGACTAAACCAGGACTAAACCAGGACTAAACCGGAACCAAACCAGGTCTAAACCAGGTCTATACCAGGACTAAACCAGGTCTAAACCAGGACTAAACCAGGTCTAAACCAGGACCAAACCAGGACTAAACCAGGTCTAAACCAGAACCAAACCAGGTCTAAACCAGGTCTAAACCAGGACTAAACCAGGACTAAACCAGGTCTAAACCAGAACCAAACCAGGTCTAAACCAGGTCTGAACCAGGACTAAACCAGGACTAAACCAGGTCTAAACCAGAACCAAACCAGGTCTAAACCAGGTCTGAACCAGGACTAAACCAGGACTAAACCAGGACTAAACCAGAACCAAACCAGGTCTAAACCAGGACTAAACAGGTCTAAACCAGGTCCAAACCAGATCTAAACCAGGTCTAAACCAGGACTAAACCAGGTCTAAACCAGAACCAAACCAGGTCTAAACCAGGTCTGAACCAGGACTAAACCAGGACTAAAGAAGGACTAAACCAGGACTAAACCAGGACTAAACCAGGACTAAACCAGAACCAAACCAGGTCTAAACCAGGTCTAAACCAGGACTAAACAGGTCTAAACCAGAACCAAACCAGGTCTAAACCAGGTCTGAACCAGGACTAAACCAGGACTAAAGAAGGACTAAACCAGGTCTAAACCAGAACCAAACCAGGTCTAAACCAGGTCTGAACCAGGACTAAACCAGGACTAAACCAGGTCTAAACCAGAACCAAACCAGGACTAAACCAGGTCTGAACCAGGACTAAACCAGGACTGAACCAGGTCTAAACCAGAACCAAACCAGGTCTAAACCAGGACTAAACCAGGACTAAACCAGGTCTAAACGAGGACTAAAGAAGGACTAAACCAGGACTAAACCAGGACTAAACCAGGTCTAAACGAGGACTAAAGAAGGACTAAACCAGGACTAAAGAAGGACTAAACCAGGACTAAACCAGGACTAAACCAGGTCTAAACGAGGACTAAAGAAGGACTAAACCAGGACTAAACCAGGACTAAACCAGGACTAAACCAGGACTAAACCAGGACTAAACCAGGTCTAAACCAGGTCCAAACCAGATCCAAACCAGGTCTAAACCAGGACTAAACCAGGTCTAAACGAGGACTAAAGAAGGACTAAACCAGGACTAAACCAGGACTAAACCAGGACTAAACCAGGTCTAAACCAGGACTAAACCAGGTCTAAACCAGGACTAAACCAGGACTAAACCAGGACTAAACCAGGACTAAACCAGGTCTAAACCAGGTCCAAACCAGATCTAAACCAGGTCTAAACCAGGACCAAACCAGGACTAAACCAGGTCTAAACCAGGTCCAAACCAGATCTAAACCAGGTCTAAACCAGGACCAAACCAGGTCTAAACCAGAACCAAACCAGGACTAAACCAGGACTAAACCAGAACCAAACCAGGTCTAAACCAGGTCTGAACCAGGACTAAACCAGGACTAAACCAGGTCTAAACCAGAACCAAACCAGGTCTAAACCAGGACTAAACCAGGACTAAACCAGGTCTAAACGAGGACTAAAGAAGGACTAAACCAGGACTAAACCAGGACTAAACCAGGTCTAAACGAGGACTAAAGAAGGACTAAACCAGGACTAAAGAAGGACTAAACCAGGACTAAACCAGGTCTAAACGAGGACTAAAGAAGGACTAAACCAGGACTAAATCAGGACTAAACCAGGTCTAAACCAGGACTAAACCAGGTCTAAACCAGGTCCAAACCAGATCTAAACCAGGTCTAAACCAGGACTAAACCAGGACTAAACCAGGTCTAAACCAGGACTAAAGAAGGACTAAACGAGGACTAAACCAGGACTAAACCAGGACTAAACCAGGTCTAAACCAGGACTAAACCAGGTCTAAACCAGGTCCAAACCAGATCTAAACCAGGTCTAAACCAGGACCAAACCAGGACTAAACCAGGTCTAAACCAGGACTAAACCAGGTCTAAACCAGGTCCAAACCAGATCTAAACCAGGTCTAAACCAGGACCAAACCAGGACTAAACCAGGTCTAAACCAGGACTAAACCAGGTCTAAACCAGGTCCAAACCAGATCTAAACCAGGTCTAAACCAGGACCAAACCAGGACTAAACCAGGTCTAAACCAGGACTAAACCAGGTCTAAACCAGGTCCAAACCAGATCTAAACCAGGTCTAAACCAGGTCCAAACCAGATCTAAACCAGGTCTAAACCAGGACTAAACCAGGTCTAAACCAGGTCTAAACCAGGTCCAAACCAGATCTAAACCAGGTCTAAACCAGGTCCAAACCAGATATAAACCAGGTCTAAACCAGGACCAAACCAGGACTAAACCGGGACCAAACCAGGACTAAACCAGGTCTAAACCAAGTCATTCGTTCTGATACCAAATCGTCACAATGTATCTTTAGACTCTGGAATGTATTTTTCCTCGTGAGTTTAAAGTCTTTACGGCCTCGGATCAAACTGGTATTCAATACTTCAATTAATATATTTCTACATCTGGCACTACTTATATATATAGATATACATGCGATTATATAAACATATATATATATATATATATATATATACATATAAACGTGTGAGGGCATAAGCGTGTTCTTTCTATTCTATGTGAATACATAAATTATTAATGAGGTGAAATAAAGCTTTCACAGAAACGTTTTTATCAGTTTGAATATTCATAAAAACACATTTATAATTCAACACATTTAGACATTTTTGTGTTTCTGTAAAGACTGTGACAACAGGGGGCGCCACAGACGTACTCAGCCACGACAGGGGCGCCACCAACGTACTCAGCCATGACAGGGGCGCCACCAACCTACTCAGCCACGACAGGGGCGCCACCAACGTACTCAGCCACGACAGGGGCGCCACCAACGTACTCAGCCACGACAGGGGCGCCACCAACGTACTCAGCCACGACAGGGGCGCCACCAACGTACTCAGCCACGACAGGGGGCGCCACCAATGTACCACCAACGTACTCAGCCACGACAGGGGCGCCACCAACGTACTCAGCCACGACAGGGGGCGCCACCAACGTACTCAGCCACGACAGGGGCGCCACCAACGTACTCAGCCACGACAGGGGCGCCACCAACGTACTCAGCCACGACAGGGTCGCCACCAATGTACTCAGCCACGACAGGGGCGCCACCAACGTACTCTGCCACGACAGGGGCGCCACCAACGTACTCAGCCACGACAGGGGCGCCACCAACGTACTCAGCCACGACAGGGGCGCCACCAACGTACTCAGCCACGACAAGGGCGCCACCAATGTACTCATTCACGACAGGGGGCGCCACCAACGTACTCAGCCACGACAAGGGCGCCACCAATGTACTCATTCACGACAGGGGCGCCACCAATGTACTCAGCCACGACAGGGGCGCCACCAATGTACTCAGCCACGACAGGGGCGCCACCAACGTACTCATTCGCGACAGGGGCGCCACCAATGTACTCATTCGCGACAGGGGCGCCACCAACGTACTCATTCACGACAGGGGCGCCACCAATGTACTCAGCCACGACAGGGGCGCCACCAACGTACTCAGCCACGACAGGGGCGCCACCAATGTACTCAGCCACGACAGGAGCGCCACCAACGTACTCATTAACGACAGGGGCGCCACCAACGTACTCAGCCACGACAGGGGGCGCCACCAATGTACTCATTCACGACAGGGGCGCCACCAACGTACTCAGCCACGACAGGGGCGCCACCAACGTACTCAGCCACGACAGGGGGCGCCACCAACGTACTCAGCCACGTCAGGGGGCAACATAGATGTACTCAGCCACGACAGGGGCGCCACCAACGTACTCAGCCACGACAGGGGCGCCACCAACGTACTCATTCACGACAGGGGCGCCACCAATGTACTCAGCCACGACAGGGGCGCCACCAACGTACTCAGCCACGACAGGGGCGCCACCAATGTACTCAGCCACGACAGGGGCGCCACCAACGTACTCATTCGCGACAGGGGCGCCACCAACGTACTCATTCACGACAGGGGCGCCACCAATGTACTCAGCCACGACAGGGGCGCCACCAATGTACTCAGCCACGACAGGGGCGCCACCAATGTACTCAGCCACGACAGGGGCGCCACCAACGTACTCATTCACGACAGGGGCGCCACCAATGTACTCAGCCACGACAGGGGCGCCACCAACGTACTCAGCCACGACAGGGGCGCCACCAACGTACTCAGCCACGACAGGGGGCGCCACCAACGTACTCAGCCACGACAGGGGCGCCACCAACGTACTCAGCCACGACAGGGGCGCCACCAACGTACTCAGCCACGACAGGGGCGCCACCAACGTACTCAGCCACGACAGGGGCGCCACCAACGTACTCAGCCACGACAGGGGGCGCCACCAACGTACTCAGCCACGACAGGGGCGCCACCAACATACTCAGCCACGACAGGGGCGCCACCAACGTACTCAGCCACGACAGGGGCGCCACCAACGTACTCAGCCACGACAGGGGCGCCACCAACGTACTCAGCCACGACAGGGGGCGCCACCAACGTACTCAGCCACGACAGGGGGCGCCACCAACGTACTCAGCCACGACAGGGGCGCCACCAACGTACTCAGCCACGACAGGGGGCGCCACCAACGTACTCAGCCACGACAGGGGGCGCCACCAACGTACTCAGCCACGACAGGGGCGCCACCAACGTACTCAGCCACGACAGGGGCGCCACCAACGTACTCAGCCACGACAGGGGGCGCCACCAACGTACTCAGCCACGACAGGGGCGCCACCAACGTACTCAGCCACGACAGGGGCGCCACCAACGTACTCAGCCACGACAGGGGCGCCACCAACGTACTCAGCCACGACAGGGGCGCCACCAACGTACTCAGCCACGACAGGGGGCGCCACCAACGTACTCAGCCACGACAGGGGGCGCCACCAACGTACTCAGCCACGACAGGGGCGCCACCAACGTACTCAGCCACGACAGGGGCGCCACCAACGTACTCAGCCACGACAGGGGCGCCACCAACGTACTCAGCCACGACAGGGGCGCCACCAACGTACTCAGCCACGACAGGGGGCGCCACCAACGTACTCAGCCACGACAGGGGGCGCCACCAACGTACTCAGCCACGACAGGGGCGCCACCAACGTACTCAGCCACGACAGGGGCGCCACCAACGTACTCAGCCACGACAGGGGCGCCACCAACGTACTCAGCCACGACAGGGGCGCCACCAACGTACTCAGCCACGACAGGGGCGCCACCAACGTACTCAGACTGGTGTTGGACTCTTTGTTGTGCTCAGACTAAATGGATGTGAGGGACTTTTCCAGCTGCTCCCTGTTTACTTTTGTCTCTGACCTGTCAGTCATCCTCCTTTCAAGCTCCTCTCTCTTTTGCTCCTTTTGCTCCTTTTGCTCCTTTTGCTCCTTTTGCTCCTTTTGCTCCTTTTGCTCCTTTTGCTCCTTTTGCTCCTTTTGCTCCTCTCTCCTTCTGTTCGCACATATCTGAGGTCGAGGAGCAGCTTGTGCATTTCCCGGGAGACGATTTACGCTGGAAGATTTGTCTTGAAGTTTTAAAGACTTTCTGGCCACAGATCCTGCAGTTACACAATGATAATGGTGTGTTACTATGGTTCCCATGACAACACACATTTCTACACTGTCCATAGTTCAACACAGGAATGGACCTTTTAATTGGTTCATGGCTCGTGTCTGTAATCACATTTGTGATCGTTCATGCTCCTGAGGTTTCTCCTGATCGCTCTCTGGTTCACGCTCCTGAGGTTTCTCCTGATCGCTCTCTGGTTCTCGCTCCTGAGGTTTCTCCTGATCGCTCTCTGGTTCTCGCTCCTGAGGTTTCTCCTGATCGCTCTCTGGTTCATGCTCCTGAGGTTTCTCCTGATCGCTCTCTGGTTCACGCTCCTGAGGTTTCTCCTGATCGCTCTCTGGTTCACGCTCCTGAGGTTTCTCCTGATCGCTCTCTGGTTCATGCTCCTGAGGTTTCTCCTCGTCGCTCTCTAGTTCATGCTCCTGAGGTTTCTCCTGATCGCTCTCTGGTTCTCGCTCCTGAGGTTTCTCCTGATCGCTCTCTAGTTCATGCTCCTGAGGTTTCTCCTGATCGCTCTCTAGTTCATGCTCCTGAGGTTTCTCCTGATCGCTCTCTGGTTCACGCTCCTGAGGTTTCTCCTGATCGCTCTCTGGTTCACGCTCCTGAGGTTTCTCCTGATCGCTCTCTGGTTCATGCTCCTGAGGTTTCTCCTGATCGCTCTCTGGTTCACGCTCCTGAGGTTTCTCCTGATCGCTCTCTGGTTCATGCACTGACTCTGTTTAAGATCTAATTGGTTCTGGTAAAGCGGTTCCTCGGGGCCCAGAGTTCACATTTTGTTCGGGGCCCGTAATTATGAGACAAACATGAAAGAAACAGAAAGAGATTCAAAGCCTCGAGTTGGAAAACAAAAACATCTTTATTCTCCTCATCAGTTTCATGCACGTGCCAGGCCCAAGGGCACGACAACATTATGCCAAGTGCAGTCGCGGAAATGAACCCTCCCATTACTTGTGTAGGTCGTTACCGTTAGCAATTAGCACACATGCTAACGACGTTCAACATTCCTTAAATCTACAGTTCTTCTGTCTAACGAGAACATGACGCGTTTCACCTCATATCCTCCAGTAACAAGAGGACTTCATTATGACTAAATGTGATGAATCTGCTCCGTTACAAACACCTCCTCATGAGCACCTCCTCCTGAGCGCCTCCTCCTGAGCATCTCCTCCTGAGCACCTCCTCCTGAGTGCCTCCTCCTGAGCACCTCCTCCTGAGCGCCTCCTCCTGAGCATCTCCTCCTGAGCACCTCCTCCTGAGTGCCTCCTCCTGAGCATCTCCTCCTGAGCACCTCCTCCTGAGCACCTCCTCCTGAGCGCCTCCTCCTGAGCATCTCCTCCTGAGGATATCCTCCTGAGTGCCTCCTCCTGAGCATCTCCTCCTGAGCACCTCCTCCTGAGCACCTCCTCCTGAGCACCTCCTCATGAGCACCTCCTCCTGAGCACCTCCTCCTGAGCATCTCCTCCTGAGCACCTCCTCCTGAGCGCCTCCTCCTGAGCATCTCCTCCTGAGCATATCCTCCTGAGTGCCTCCTCCTGAGCATCTCCTCCTGAGCACCTCCTCCTGAGAGCCTCCTCCTGAGCACCTCCTCATGAGCACCTCCTCCTGAGTGCCTCCTCCTGAGCATCTCTTCCTGAGGATCTCCTCCTGAGCACCTCCTCATGAGCGCCTCCTCCTGATTATCTCCCCCTGAGCGCCTCCTCCTGAGCGCCTCCTCATGATCGGATTCTGCTCATGACTTGAACGGGAACAATAGAGTGAATAATTCAGAGTTTTCTCGATGGAGAAGCTGCTCCAGATATGAACATTTTATAAAACGTGTGGAGCCGAGATAAAAATAACATGTGCACGAGCTGACCTACATGAGGTCCATCTGTGCAGGGGGAGGGGAGACCTACATGAGGTCCATCTGTGCAGGGGGAGGGGAGACCTACATGAGGTCCATCTGTGCAGGGGGAGGGGAGACCTACATGAGGTCCATCTGTGCAGGGGGAGGGGAGACCTACATGAGGTCCATCTGTGCAGGGGGAGGGGAGACCTACATGAGGTCCATCTGTGCAGGGGGAGGGGAGACCTACATGAGGTCCATCTGTGCAGGGGGAGGGGAGACCTACATGAGGTCCATCTGTGCAGGGGGAGGGGAGACCTACATGAGGTCCATCTGTGCAGGGGGAGGGGAGACCTACATGAGGTCCATCTGTGCAGGGGGAGGGGAGACCTACATGAGGTCCATCTGTGCAGGGGGAGGGGAGACCTACATGAGGTCCATCTGTGCAGGGGGAGGGGAGACCTACATGAGGTCCATCTGTGCAGGGGGGAGGGGAGACCTACATGAGGTCCATCTGTGCAGGGGGAGGGGAGACCTACATGAGGTCCATCTGTGCAGGGGGAGGGGAGACCTACATGAGGTCCATCTGTGCAGGGGGAGGGGAGACCTACATGAGGTCCATCTGTGCAGGGGGAGGGGAGACCTACATGAGGTCCATCTGTGCAGGGGGAGGGGAGACCTACATGAGGTCCATCTGTGCAGGGGGAGGGGAGACCTACATGAGGTCCATCTGTGCAGGGGGGAGGGGAGACCTACATGAGGTCCATCTGTGCAGGGGGAGGGGAGACCTACATGAGGTCCATCTGTGCAGGGGGAGGGGAGACCTACATGAGGTCCATCTGTGCAGGGGGAGGGGAGACCTACATGAGGTCCATCTGTGCAGGGGGAGGGGAGACCTACATGAGGTCCATCTGTGCAGGGGGGAGGGGAGACCTACATGAGGTCCATCTGTGCAGGGGGAGGGGAGACCTACATGAGGTCCATCTGTGCAGGGGGAGGGGAGACCTACATGAGGTCCATCTGTGCAGGGGGAGGGGAGACCTACATGAGGTCCATCTGTGCAGGGGGAGGGGAGACCTACATGAGGTCCATCTGTGCAGGGGGAGGGGAGACCTACATGAGGTCCATCTGTGCAGGGGGAGGGGAGACCTACATGAGGTCCATCTGTGCAGGGGGAGGGGAGACCTACATGAGGTCCATCTGTGCAGGGGGAGGGGAGACCTACATGAGGTCCATCTGTGCAGGGGGGAGGGGAGACCTACATGAGGTCCATCTGTGCAGGGGGAGGGGAGACCTACATGAGGTCCATCTGTGCAGGGGGGAGGGGAGACCTACATGAGGTCCATCTGTGCAGGGGGGAGGGGAGACCTACATGAGGTCCATCTGTGCAGGGGGAGGGGAGACCTACATGAGGTCCATCTGTGCAGGGGGAGGGGAGACCTACATGAGGTCCATCTGTGCAGGGGGAGGGGAGACCTACATGAGGTCCATCTGTGCAGGGGGAGGGGAGACCTACATGAGGTCCATCTGTGCAGGGGGAGGGGAGACCTACATGAGGTCCATCTGTGCAGGGGGAGGGGAGACCTACATGAGGTCCATCTGTGCAGGGGGGAGGGGAGACCTACATGAGGTCCATCTGTGCAGGGGGGAGGGGAGACCTACATGAGGTCCATCTGTGCAGGGGGAGGGGAGACCTACATGAGGTCCATCTGTGCAGGGGGAGGGGAGACCTACATGAGGTCCATCTGTGCAGGGGGAGGGGAGACCTACATGAGGTCCATCTGTGCAGGGGGAGGGGAGACCTACATGAGGTCCATCTGTGCAGGGGGAGGGGAGACCTACATGAGGTCCATCTGTGCAGGGGGAGGGGAGACCTACATGAGGTCCATCTGTGCAGGGGGAGGGGAGACCTACATGAGGTCCATCTGTGCAGGGGGAGGGGAGACCTACATGAGGTCCATCTGTGCAGGGGGAGGGGAGACCTACATGAGGTCCATCTGTGCAGGGGTGAGGGGGAGACCTACATGAGGTCCATCTGTGCAGGGGGAGGGGAGACCTACATGAGGTCCATCTGTGCAGGGGGAGGGGAGACCTACATGAGGTCCATCTGTGCAGGGGGAGGGGAGACCTACATGAGGTCCATCTGTGCAGGGGGAGGGGAGACCTACATGAGGTCCATTTGTGCAGGGGGAGGGGAGACCTACATGAGGTCCATCTGTGCAGGGGGAGGGGAGACCTAAATGAGGTCCATCTGTGCAGGGGGAGGGGAGACCTACATGAGGTCCATCTGTGCAGGGGGAGGGGAGACCTACATGAGGTCCATCTGTGCAGGGGTGAGGGGGAGACCTACATGAGGTCCATCTGTGCAGGGGGAGGGGAGACCTACATGAGGTCCATCTGTGCAGGGGGAGGGGAGACCTACATGAGGTCCATCTGTGCACGGGGAGGGGAGACCTACATGAGGTCCATCTGTGCAGGAGGAGGGGAGACCTACATGAGGTCCATCTCTGCAGGGGGAGGGGGAGACCTACATGAGGTCCATCTCTGCAGGGGGGAGAGGGAGACCTACATGAGGTCCATCTCTGCGGGGGGAGGGGGAGACCTACATGAGGTCCATCTCTGCAGGGGAGAGGGGGGAGACCTACATGAGGTCCATCTGTGCAGGGGGGAGGGGGAGACATACATGAGGTACATCTCTGCAGGGGGAGGGGGAGACCTACATGAGGTCCATCTGTGCAGGGGGAGGGGGAGACCTACATGAGGTCCATCTCTGCAGGGGAGAGGGGGGAGACCTACATGAGGTCCATCTCTGCGGGGGGGAGGGGAGACCTACATGAGGTCCATCTGTGCAGGGGGAGGGGAGACTCACATGAGGTCCATCTCTGCATGGGGGAGGGGAGACCTACATGAGGTCCATCTCTGCAGGGGGAAGGGGGAGACCTACATGAGGTCCATCTCTGCAGGGGGAGGGGAGACCTACATGAGGTCCACATCTGCGGGGGGAGGGGGAGACGTACATGAGGTCCATCTCTGCGGGGTGAGGGGGAGACCTACATGAGGTCCATCTCTGCAGGGGGGAGGGGAGACCTAAATGAGGTCCATCTCTGCATGGGGGAGGGGAGACCTACATGAGGTCCATCTCTGCATGGGGGAGGGGAGACCTACATGAGGTCCATCTCTGCAGGGGGGAGGGGAGACCTACATGAGGTCCATCTCTGCATGGGGGAGGGGAGACCTACATGAGGTCCATCTCTGCAGGGGGAGGGGGAGACCTACATGAGGTCCATCTCTGCGGGGGGAGGGGGAGACCTACATGAGGTCCATCTCTGCAGGGGGAGGGGGAGACCTACATGAGGTCCATCTCTGCAGGGGGAGGGGGAGACCTACATGAGGTCCATCTCTGCAGGGGGAGGGGGAGACCTACATGAGGTCCATCTCTGCAGGGGGAGGGGGAGTGCAGGGGCTTCTTGAGCATCTACAGTTACAGAAGGCTCAGGAAGACAACATTTTGTCCTGATCTTGGTCTTGGGTCCTTGAATCTTGGTCCTTGGTCTTGTGTCCTTGAACATTGGTCCTTGGTCTTGGGTCCTTGAATCTTGGTCCTTGGTCTTGTGTCCTTGAACATTGGTCCTTAGTCTTGGGTCCTTGAACATTGGTCCTTGGTCTTGTGTCCTTGAACATTGGTCCTTGGTCTTGGGTCCTTGAACATTGGTCCTTGAACATTGGTCCTTGAACATTGGTCCTTGAACATTGGTCCTTGGTCTTGGGTCCTTGAACATTGGTCCTTGAACATTGGTCCTTGAACATTGGTCCTTGGTCTTGGGTCCTTGAACATTGGTCCTTGAACATTGGTCCTTGGTCTTGGGTCCTTGAACATTGGTCAAAATCTTCTCCGTGCGCTCCGTCACGTGCACGTCCCTGGCCCTGCCCCTGGCCCCGCCCCCGCTCACATGCACAGCAGCTGAATTATGAATGTCCCGCCTTTAACTGGGACAAAGGCTGGTCCGAACAATGAGACTGTGGCAGAGTGGTTAGCCCTCGCACCTCACAGCAAGACAAGACAACATCCAAATTATGGATTGGAAAAAATGTAAAATTAAAATTGAAAACATGGTGGATCACTATGTTGTGATTTGTCTTTTTTTATATATTGATGTCTACTACGTTTTGTTGCACTCTCGTTTTTTGCTTTGTTCTATTAGTTGTTTATCAAGAAAAGAAATCGATGTTTCTGCACTTGTGTCATTTTGTGTTTCCATTGCCAAGGTCTTTATTCATATGTGTTGTATGAACATATGATGCGTAAAACTCCCGCCATGGACACAATAAACGGAAACATTTGGAGCGGCGCAAAAGAAAACTATGACACAAAGTGAATGAGCCAAAGTGAGAAACTACAAACAAATAAACCATCGTCTCTAACTCGATTGTTCCGTCTTCTCATTTTCTGTTCTCTGCGCTCGACATTACATCGTCCTTCGCACCAATTCCGAGGCCGGTATATGTCCCGCATCACGCTCCAGCGATTAGACGGCTCCTGGTTTAAAGTGTCCGCCTCCTCCGCACGTGAAGAATCGTCCGTTTTGCACCAGCGTCGTCTGGAGGAGGCGGACGGCGTTTTGAATTCATCCTCAGCGACGTCAAGGCCAAAGACGAAGCACGATTCATCCTCAAAACACACATCGAGCTCAGGAAACGTGAAATGGGTCCTTGGTCTTGGGTCCTTAGTCTTGGGTCCTTGGTCTTGGGTCCTTAGTCTTGGGTCCTTGGTCGTGGGTCCTTGGTCGTGGGTCCTTAATCTTGGGTCCTTGGTCTTGGGTCCTTGGTCGTGGCTCCTTGATCTTGGGTCCTTGATATTGGGTCCTAGGTCGTGGGTCCTTGATCTTGGGTCCTTGGTCGTGGGTCCTTGGTCTTGGGTCCTTGGTCTTGGGTCCTTAGTCTTTGGTCCTTGGTCGTGGGTCATTGGTTATGGGTCATTGGTCCTTGGTGTTAGGTCCTTGGTCTTGGGTCCTTGGTCGTGGGTCATTGGTCCTTGGTCCACTCATTTCCCACCAATAAATTGAATTGCCTCTGCTCCTCCGGCAGTGAGGGAGGGGAGGGCATCCAACCGTTCTGCAGCACTTTCTCCCAGAGGATTGTGGGTAAAACAAATGGACAAACAGAAGATCAAAGAGGGAGATAAACGTGTCTGACAAGTCTGAACATCACGTGTTTTGTTCGGGACCAATGTTACAAGGGCCCAATGTCACAAGGGAGCAATGTCACAAGGGCCCAATGTCACAAGGGCCCAATATCACAAGGGAGCAATGTCACAAGGGCCCAATGTCCCAAGGGCCCAATGTCCCAAGGGCCCAATGTCACAAGGGCCCAATGTCACAAGGGCCCAATATCCCAAGGGAGCAATGTCACAAGGGCCCAATGTCAGAAGGGCCCAATGCCACAAGGGCCCAATGTCACAAGGGAGCAATGTCCCAAGGGCCCAATGTCACAAGGGCCCAATGTCCCAAGGGCCCAATGCCACAAGGGCCCAATGTCCAAAGGGCCCAATGTCACAAGGGCCCAATGTCCCAAGGGCCCAATGCCACAAGGGCCCAATGTCCAAAGGGCCCAATGTCACAAGGGCCCAATGTCCCAAGGGCCCAATGTCCCAAGGGCCCGACATAATGATAAACTTTAAAAATGTAGAAATAATTTTATAACAAGTTTTGTTTTTTTCTGCCTAAAATGACCAGTGTTGCTTTAATATGAAACTCAGCGTTTGACCCAGGAACCAGGAACCAGAAATCGGGACCCAGGACCAGGGACCCGGGACCCAGGACCACATATGAAAGTTATTTTTTACGGCTTTAACATACAACATAACTGACATAATTATCTCACATTCAAACTGCAAATCTACAAAAAAACAAGACAACTTGGAGCTGAAAATGATGTTTGTAATATCAGGACAGAAACACGAACATACAGTTGGATAAATGTATGAAACATGTGTTGTTCTTTAGTTTGTGTTCAAGTTGACGTTTTAAAATAAAGATTTGTATTTGAACAACTGAATTTTTGACTTCTGAACAGATAAAAACTGAATCTGAAGATCTGAAACATGAAGATCCAGGTCTGGTTTTGGTCTGGTCCAGGTCCGAGCGGCAGGTGAGACTCGCTACAGCCTGATATAGCTAACGACAGAGCTAACGACAAAGATAACGACAGAGCTAACGACAGAGCTAATGACAGAGCTAACGAAAAAAGCTAACGACAAAGATAACGACAGAGCTAACAACAAAGATAACGACAAAGATAACAACAGAGCTAACAACAGAGCTAACAACAGAGCTAACGAAAGAGCGAACGACAGAGCTGACGACAGAGCTAACAACAGAGCTAACGACAGAGCGAACGACAAAGATAACAACAAAGCTAACGACAGAGCTAACGACAGAGCTAAAAACAGAGCCAACGACAGAGCCAACGACAAAGATAACGACAGAGATAACGACAAAGATAACGACAGAGCTAAAAACAGAGCTAACGACAGAGCTAACGACAAAGATAACGACAGAGATAACGACAAAGATAACGACAGAGCTAACGACAAAGCAAACGACAGAGCGAACGACAATGATACCAACAAAGCTAATAACAGAGCTAACGACAGAGCGAACGACAAAGATAACAAGATGATGAGGCTGTATCAGAGGATGTTACATTGACTCGCTGCTCACTGTCCTGTAATTACTGACAGTTTGGAGTTTATTTTTACCTCCAAAGCAAAGCAGGGAGAGTCGGCAGGTGGGTGAGGGGGGGAACTTGGCAACCCGGGGTCCTGTGTGACGACCGCCCCCCTAGTGCTATTTCTGTAGTCACATCACACAGATGGGAAAACAAAAGGCGAGTCATGCTGCCCAATCTGAGAAGTTTGATTCATATTCCCTGTGAAACGATAAAGCCCAGTCCCAATGAAACTAGTCTGAAACTTGCTGTGCTAAATGTCAGATCCTTATGTAACAAATCACTCTTGATTAATAATGTTATTTCTTCTTATAATCTTGATTTTAAGTTTTTTTCATGACAAAAACACATGAAATTTATTTAGTTCTGATAGAATCTGCTCCACCCAACTTTAAGTTTGAATCTGAAACACGAGAAAACAAAAAAGGGGGTGGAGTCTGTGCTGTCTTTAGAGATGAAATAATGACCCGCAGGTTGTCTTTTGGGGTGTTTTCATCATTTGAGTATGTATCCTTTAAAATGGAGCTAAAACAGTCTCCATCCATTCTCTTCATTGTTTTATACAAGCCTCTCCAGCACAGCCAACGTTTTAGTGATGATTTTACTGAGATGTTTCAGTCTAATGCACAGACTTTGATGGTTTGGTCATTACAGGTGGTTTCAATGTGCATGTTGATAATATGTGTGACAGAAACGCTAAAGAGCTTGATGCTGTCCTTGAAACCTTCAGTCTTACTCAGCATGTGAGTGGCCCCACCCACAGCAGAGTGGCCCCACCCAAAGCAGAGAGGCCACACCCACAGCAGAGAGGCCACACCCACAGCAGAGAGGCCACACCCACAGCAGAGGACACACTCTAGATCTCATAATTACAAAGGGGGTTAATATTTCAAATGTCAATATGGTCGAAGTTGCTCTGTCTGATCATTTCTGTGTCTTTGACCTGTCTGTTTCTCCTAAACCACCGGCTGGTCCTGCAGCTGTTCAGAGGCTGGTCCTGCAGCTGTTCAGAGGCTGGTCCTGCAGCTGTTCAGTGGCTGGTCCTGCAGCTGTTCAGAGGCTGGTCCTGCAGCTGTTCAGAGGCTGGTCCTGCAACTGTTCAGAGGCTGGTCCTGCAGTTGTTCAGAGGCTGGCCCTGCAGTTGTTCAGAGGAGACACATAAGTGATTGACAGGTGCACTGTTTATGGAAATGATCAGCTTTGAAAATGTCTCATGTTCTAATGTAAATGATTTGTTGAACTCTGTTACATCTAGTGCTTTGAATGTTCTGGACACCATCGCCCCTATAAAGGCTAAAATGGTTAAAAATAAGCAGAAGTTGCTGTGGAGACATGATGATTGGGTCAGGGCACAGAAAAGGGAGTGCCGCAGGGCCGAACGGAAATGGAGCAAATCAAAGCTCCAGGTTCAAAAAGAGATTTACAAAGAGAAGCTGAACATGTACAACCTCATTTTATGTAGAACTCGAGAGAGGGCAGCAGAGATCCACTGACTCTGATGCTGATGTCAGGAAAACCTCACAAACTGCTTTCATTTGTCACTTTGACCACTTCTCAGGCATTTGCTGCTTAAAAAGAGCCGAACATTCTCTGGCTCACAAAGAGTTCTCACAAGCTGCAGCGGTGCATAAAACATGATCTCTGCTCCTGAAGTGAAGAAAACATGGGACACAATGATGGCCGCCACCACTCCCAATGTTCTGTCTACCAACTACATGTTTAGCATCCCAGACCTGAAGGTGGGGCCCCTCGATGTTCTGGTGAGACTGTCAGAAGAACCGAAGGTGAAGAAGTTGGCTCCACATTACACGATCGGGAGATGACAAAATATCAAATTATACAGTCACTGAAAAACATTTCTGAAATGATCTCAAAGGAATTACTATATCTATCCTGGCACCTCCTTTTTTGGCCGAGCGTCTGTCTGCTCATAACCCAAGCAGAGCTCTAAGGTCTCTAAGGTCTCTAGAGATAAAAAGAAAAATCAGCTTCTACTGGACGTCCCCAGAGCCAGACTTACAGACTCTGGAACATTCCCAATGTCTTTGAAAAATGAAGTCTTAAAGCCTCTCCTAAAGAAGAGCAGGGGTCAGGGGCAGGAGTCAGGGGTTAGGGGGAGGAGTCAGGGGTCAGGGGGAGTGGCAGTACTGAGTCATTACCGGCCCATCTCTAATCTGACATTTTGGGCCTTTCACAGATCTCCTCTTAATAAACAACTCATTTGATGTTTTTCAGGTTTTAGAGACTGCTGTTGTCATGGTGACAAATGACATCCTCCTGAACACTGACACGGGCAAAGCCTCAGTCTTAATTCTGTTAGATCTGAGTGCTGCTTTTGACACTGTCCATCATGGGACCCTCTTACAGAGACTAGAGGACTGGGTGGGCATCACTGGCCCCGCCCTAACCAGGTGAAGGTCCTATCTGGAAGACAGGAAGTACTTTGTGTCTCAGACCACATGACCCTGACCTGTGGGGCGCCCCAAGTGTCAGTCCTGGGTCCCCTTCTGTTTAACCTCTACATGCTGCTGTTTGGTCACATGACACGCAGTGAACATGTGTCCAATCACAATGATGCAGACGAGTCAGATCTATGTTTCACTGTCACAGATGAATCTGGACCATTCACTCTGTCACTGCATCAGATCAGTGTGTGGACCGGCCTCCTGCTGGTGCCAGAGGGCCTCCTGCTGGTGCCAGAGGGCCTCCTGCTGGTGCCAGAGGCCATATGGTGCCAGAGGGCCTCCTGCTGGTGCCAGAGGGCCTCCCGCTGATGCCAGAGGGCCTCCTGCTGGTGCCAGAGGGCCTCCTGCTGGTGCCACAGGGCCTCCTGCTGGTGCCAGAGGCCATATGGTGCCAGAGGGCCTCCTGCTGGTGCCAGAAGGCCTCCTGCTGGTGCCAGAGGGCCTCCTGCTGGTGCCAGAGGCCATATGGTGCCAGA
>NW_027316167.1:2900987-2933487 GCF_026437365.1 Eucyclogobius newberryi
CACTAGCTTTAGCCACGCCCCTCACACACACTAGCTTTAGCCACGCCCCTCACACACACTAGCTTTAGCCACGCCCCTCACACACATTAGCTTTAGCCACGCCCCTCACACACACTAGCTTTAGCCACGCCCCTCACACACACTAGCTTTAGCCACGCCCCTCACACACACTAGCTTTAGCCACGCCCCTCACACACACTAGCTTTAGCCACGCCCCTCACACACACTAGCTTTAGCCACGCCCCTCACACACACTAGCTTTAGCCATGCCCCTCACACACATTAGCTTTAGCCACGCCCCTCACACACATTAGCTTTAGCCACGCCCCTCACACACACTAGCTTTAGCCACACCCCTCACACACACTAGCTTTAGCCATGCCCCTCACACACGCTAGCTTTAGCCACACCCCTCACACACACTAGCTTTAGCCACACCCCTCACACACACATTAGCTTTAGCCACGCCCCTCACACACATTAGCTTTAGCCACGCCCCTCACACACACTAGCTTTAGCCACGCCCCTCACACACATTAGCTTTAGCCACGCCCCTCACACACACTAGCTTTAGCCACGCCCCTCACACACATTAGCTTTAGCCACGCCCCTCACACACACTGTCTTCTTGTGACTGGCTCAGATCAGGGGTAAAAGGCGTCAGGAGGATTTACATCAGGTTTAAGTTACCCGACGTCAGAATCTGAGCAGGAAACAAACGATCGACAAAATCATCAACTGGTGAAATGGCCAATGAATTATGTCCATTTGATTATCATCACTGTGTAAGTTGTTTTGCAGTGTAGAGACTTCCTGTTGGCCCGAGAGCACAAGGACAGTGTGTGTGATGTGTGTGCCACCTGCAGGCGGCGCTGTCACCACGACTAATGAGGCTTTTGAGCCGTGTTTTTCACTCGAGGCTCAAAGTGTTTTTCTTGAGTCTCGGCAGCGGCTCCGGGATAACGAGCTTTTTTGTGTCTTTGTAGAAATTGTTCATAATGATCAAAGTGTGGTAAACAACATGATTACAGTTATTATTGTTGTTATTGTGAGCGCGAGTGGCAGCAGAGGCGGAGCTTAGTGGCAGCAGAGGCGGAGTTTAGTGGCAGCAGAGGCGGAGTTTAGTGGCAGCAGAGGCGGAGCTTAGTGGCAGCAGAGGCGGAGTTTAGTGGCAGCAGAGGCGGAGTTTAGTGGCAGCAGAGGCGGAGTTTAGTGGCAGCAGAGGCGGAGTTTAGTGGCAGCAGAGGCGGAGCTTAGTGGCAGCAGAGGCGGAGTTTAGTGGCAGCAGAGGCGGAGTTTAGTGGCAGCAGAGGCGGAGCTTAGTGGCAGCAGAGGCGGAGTTTAGTGGCAGCAGAGGCGGAGCTTAGTGGCAGCAGAGGCGGAGTTTAGTGGCAGCAGAGGCGGAGTTTAGTGGCAGCAGAGGCGGAGTTTAGTGGCAGCAGAGGCGGAGCTTAGTGGCAGCAGAGGCGGAGTTTAGTGGCAGCAGAGGCGGAGTTTAGTGGCAGCAGAGGCGGAGCTTAGTGGCAGCAGAGGCGGAGTTTAGTGGCAGCAGAGGCGGAGCTTAGTGGCAGCAGAGGCGGAGTTTAGTGGCAGCAGAGGCGGAGCTTAGTGGCAGCAGAGGCGGAGTTTAGTGTTTCCCAAGCCCAGACGCGAGTACGTGAATGTATAAAAGTGCATTAAACAGGAAAATATAATAACTGACCTGAGCTCAAGCTCTGAACGTATAAACTGTGCACTTCAAAACAACATTATCTACATTTTACATGATATAACATCCATCTTCTTCCTCTTCTCCGGGGCCGGGTCGCGAGGGCCGCAGTCTAAGCAGGGACTCCCAGACTCCCCTCTCCCCAGACACTTGAACACGACCTGAGAGACTTGAACACGACCTGAGAGACTTGAACTCAACCTGAGAGACTTGAACTCAACCTGAGAGACTTGAACACGACCTGAGAGACTTGAACTCAACCTGAGAGACTTGAACTCAACCTGAGAGACTTGAACACGACCTGAGACACTTGAACACGACCTGAGAGACTTGAACTCAACCTGAGAGACTTGAACACGACCTGAGAGACTTGAACACGACCTGAGAGACTTGAACTCAACCTGAGAGACTTGAACACGACCTGAGACACTTGAACACGACCTGAGAGACTTGAACACGACCTGAGAGACTTGAACACGACCTGAGAGACTTGAACACAACCTGAGAGACTTGAACACGACCTGAGAGACTTGAACAAACCTGAGAGACTTGAACAAACCTGAGAGACTTGAACATGATCTGAGAGACTTGAACACGACCTGAGAGACTTGAACACAACCTGAGAGACTTGAACATGATCTGAGAGACTTGAACACGACCTGAGAGACTTGAACACAACCTGAGAGACTTGAACAAACCTGAGAGACTTGAACACGATCTGAGACACTTGAACAAACCTGAGAGACTTGAACACGATCTGAGACACTTGAACACGACCTGAGAGACTTGAACACGACCTGAGAGACTTGAACACGACCTGAGAGACTTGAACACGACCTGAGAGACTTGAACACGACCTGAGAGACTTGAACACGACCTGAGAGACTTGAACAAACCCCTGAGAGACTTGAACTCAACCTGAGAGACTTGAACACGACCTGAGACACTTGAACACGACCTGAGAGACTTGAACTCAACCTGAGAGACTTGAACACGACCTGAGAGACTTGAACACGACCTGAGAGACTTGAACTCAACCTGAGAGACTTGAACACGACCTGAGACACTTGAACACGACCTGAGAGACTTGAACACGACCTGAGAGACTTGAACACGACCTGAGAGACTTGAACACAACCTGAGAGACTTGAACACAACCTGAGAGACTTGAACAAACCTGAGAGACTTGAACACGATCTGAGAGACTTGAACACGACCTGAGAGACTTGAACACAACCTGAGAGACTTGAACAAACCTGAGAGACTTGAACACGATCTGAGACACTTGAACACGACCTGAGAGACTTGAACACGACCTGAGAGACTTGAACACGACCTGAGAGACTTGAACACGACCTGAGAGACTTGAACACGACCTGAGAGACTTGAACACGACCTGAGAGACTTGAACAAACCCCTGAGAGACTTGAACTCAACCTGAGAGACTTGAACACGACCTGAGACACTTGAACACGACCTGAGAGACTTGAACTCAACCTGAGAGACTTGAACACGACCTGAGAGACTTGAACACGACCTGAGAGACTTGAACTCAACCTGAGAGACTTGAACACGACCTGAGACACTTGAACACGACCTGAGAGACTTGAACACGACCTGAGAGACTTGAACACGACCTGAGAGACTTGAACACAACCTGAGAGACTTGAACACAACCTGAGAGACTTGAACAAACCTGAGAGACTTGAACACGATCTGAGAGACTTGAACACAACCTGAGAGACTGGAACAAACCTGAGAGACTTGAACACGATCTGAGACACTTGAACACGACCTGAGAGACTTGAACACGACCTGAGAGACTTGAACACGACCTGAGAGACTTGAACACGACCTGAGAGACTTGAACACGACCTGAGAGACTTGAACAAACCTGAGAGACTTGAACACGACCTGAGAGACTTGAACACGACCTGAGAGACTTGAACACGACCTGAGAGACTTGAACAAACCTGAGAGACTTGAACAAACCTGAGAGACTTGAACACGACCTGAGAGACTTGAACACGACCTGAGAGACTTGAACACGACCTGACGACCTGAGAGACTTGAACACGACCTGAGAGACTTGAACACGACCTGAGAGACTTGAACACGACCTGAGTGACTTGAACATTGTGGTTCTAAACAGTAAATATGTGGCTCGTGTGATCATCTGAGTCGGACTTCATCTGGACTAACACCACTGACAGGACATCGCCATGGAAACTAACCAGGACAGCAGCAAAGCATCCTGGGACACCACCGCAGAATCATGCCAGAGCCACAAACCAGGTCTAAACCAGGTCTAAACCAGGTCTAAACCAGGACTAAACCAGGTCTAAACCAGGTCTAAACCAGGACTAAACCAGGACTAAACCAGGTCTAAACCAGGTCTAAACCAGGACTAAACCAGGACTAAACCAGGTCTAAACCAGGTCTAAACCAGGACTAAACCAGGACTAAACCAGGACTAAACCAGGTCTAAACCAGGATTAAACCAGACCAGGACCAGGTCTAAACCAGGTCTAAACCAGGACTAAACCAGGACTAAACCAGGACTAAACCAGGTCTAAACCAGGATTAAACCAGACCAGGAACAGGTCTAAACCAGGACTAAACCAGGTCTAAACCAGGTCTAAACCAGGACTAAACCAGGTCTAAACCAGGACTAAACCAGGACTAAACCAGGATTAAACCAGGACTAAACCAGGACTAAACCAGGATTAAACCAGACCAGGACCAGGTCTAAACCAGGGCTAAACCAGGTCTAAACCAGGTCTAAACCAGGACTAAACCAGGTCTAAACCAGGTCTAAACCAGGACTAAACCAGGTCTAAACCAGGACTAAACCAGGACTAAACCAGGATTAAACCAGACCAGGACCAGGTCTAAACCAGGTCTAAACCAGGACTAAACCAGGTCTAAACCAGGACTAAACCAGGTCTAAACCAGGTCTAAACCAGGACTAAACCAGGTCTAAACCAGGTCTAAACCAGGACTAAACCAGGTCTAAACCAGGACTAAACCAGGACTAAACCAGGATTAAACCAGACCAGGACCAGGTCTAAACCAGGACTAAACCAGGACTAAACCAGGTCTAAACCAGGTCTAAACCAGGTCTAAACCAGGTCTAAACCAGGACTAAACCAGGACTAAACCAGGATTAAACCAGACCAGGACCAGGTCTAAACCAGGACTAAACCAGGTCTAAACCAGGACTAAACCAGGACTAAACCAGGATTAAACCAGACCAGGACCAGGTCTAAACCAGGACTAAACCAGGTCAAAACCAGGACTAAACCAGGTCTAAACCAGGTCTAAACCAGGTCTAAACCAGGTCTAAACCAGGACTAAACCAGGACTAAACCAGGATTAAACCAGACCAGGACCAGGTCTAAACCAGGACTAAACCAGGTCTAAACCAGGACTAAACCAGGACTAAACCAGGATTAAACCAGACCAGGACCAGTTCCAAACCAGGTCTAAACCAGGTCTAAACCAGGACTAAACCAGGACTAAACCAGGATTAAACCAGACCAGGACCAGGTCTAAACCAGGTCTAAACCAGGAATAAAACAGGAATAAAACAGGAATAAAACAGAACCCGGACTAAGATTAAAAGTGGGGCATTATTGAGGCCACAGCAGAACGAGTCTAAATTAAGATTAACACGAAGAGACGGATTGTTTACCCTTGTTTAGTCCTGGTCTGGTCCAGACCAGGACCAGGCCTGGTCCAGGCCTGGTCCTGGTCTGGTCCTGGTCTGGTCCAGGCCTGGTCTGGTCTGGTCCTGGTCTGGTCTGGTCCTGGTCCTGGTCTTGTCCTGGTCCTGGTCCTGGTCCTGGTCCTGGTCCTGGTCCAGGTCCTGGTCCTGGTCTGGTCCTGGTTCTGGTCCTGGTCCTGGTCCTGGTCCAGGTCCTGGTCTGGTCCTGGTTCTGGTCCTGGTCCTGGTCCTGGTCCTGGTCCTGGTCCTGGTCCTGGTCCTGGTTCTGGTCCTGGTCCTGGTTCTGGTCCTGGTCCTGGTCCTGGTCCTGGTCCTGGTCCTGGTCCTGGTCCTGGTCCTGGTCCAGGTCCAGGTCCAGGTCTGGTCTTGGTTTAGTCCTGATTCAGTGGTTTCTGTTGCTCGTGTTCAGATGGAAGTTCTACTTCTTGAACAGAAACGCTTTTCTTTGTTATTTTGCATGAAGCGTCCGTCAGGCGTGTCACTGCAGGTTTCCATGGCAATGACTCCTCTACTTTTATCCCCTGGGGAAAAGTCGTCAGAAACTGGAGGATCCGCCTGACACAGAAAAGATCCTTCTGTTTCATTCACGGTGAAAAGTACGGCAGCAGTGCCACCTGGAGGCGCCTCTCTGCCGTTACACCAGAATCCCAACCACCTGCTCCGTCTCTTTCGTCTTTTCGCTCGATATCTTCCCGCAGCGATTCAAAGTCTTTTCGCATCATAGAAAGAGTTTGGTTTTGTTGCTTATTTTGGTCCGTTTCCTGGGTGAGCAGAGCATCTTTCTCCACGAGGGCAGACTTTAGCGCCGCGCCTTGTTCCTGAAGCATTGAAACTGTGTCTTCGAGCTGCAAATGCTGGTTCTTGGATTCTGACAAAGCCTCATTCAACCCGTCGATTTCTAGCTTTGATTTGCCAATTTCCTTTTGCAGATTCTGTACAAATTCTTCTTTTTCCCTCAGCAGATTCAGACATTCGTTTGTTTTCTCAGAATTCAAGATTTCATGTTCGCTCAGAGCTCTGTTTAGCTTTGTGATCGTCTGCGTGACGTCTTCTTTCTCCTTCACCAATCCTTCAATGACGCTTTGATCGTTCAAAATCTGCTCTCGTAATGAACTCCTCTCCTTCTTAAGCTCATTCATCTCTTGTAAACTCTGTTCTAAATCCTCTTCACGTGTTTTGTTGCGTTCCGAGAGGCCGCTAACTTCCTCACGGAGCTTTATGTTGAGCTCTAGGGCCTGGGCCAGCTCCACATTTATGGATTCCATGTTGTTGGAAAGGTTACGGTTTTCCTCCATTGTCGATTGCATATCTTTTTGCAGCGTTTCCAACTCTGCTCGTCTGGATTCGAGCTCCGATTCCAGTTTTCTAGACTCCGCCTCTATTGAGCCGACCTGGCACTTCAGAGACTGGACTGTACCGTTGGCTTTGTCCAGATCGTCTTTCTCATTCTCAAAGTCTTTGGTCAAGTGTTGCAATTTCTCATCTTTTTCCTCAAGTTGTTTGCTTAAGTTTGACTTTTCTAACTTGAGAGCTTCGATGCCATTTTGCAGATTTGTCTTTTCGTTCTCAAATTTCAAATGTTTCGCTCGCTGGTCGTCCAGGATGACGTCTTTTTGAGACAGTTCGGATTTGAAATGTACTTCTTGTTCCTCCATTTTGGACAAAGTTTCTTCAAGTTGCTTCAGTCGATGTTGCAGTCGATCAAAGCTGGTTCTAAGTTCAGAAATGACACTCTCTTTTTCAGATACTTCTTGCTCTAGAAATGTAACTTTAGAACTCAAATTGTCCGCTTTTTCTTGCAGTCTCGTCATCTCCTCGTCCTTCTCTCGTAGAACCTTGCTGAGGTGCGTACATTCGTTAGTTTTGGCGAATAAGACTTCAGAATTGGAATGCGTGCTCTGCTCTATAACTCGGTTCAAATGGCCGGCTTGAATTTTAAGCTCTTTCTTTTCCTTTCGTAACGTTTCAATGGCTGCTGTGTTTTCCGAACATGTCGCATCTAGTTGGGTTATTTTTACGTTCAAATGATCTTTCTCGTTGTTAAGCTCTGAGATTGTGCCAAGATGCAGAGTAACTTCATTCTCAAGTTTAGATTGTTCTTCTTTGAGACCCTGAATTTCTTTATTTAAACTCGTCATCTTTTCTTGCATTTGCCCCTTTTCCATTTTCAAATTCTTCAACACATTTTTCAATTTGGACATATTTTCCGACTTACTTTGCAGTTCATTCTTTATCCTCTGGTTTTCAGAATCACGTTCTTTCAATTCCAAGGTATATTTTGTACTTTCCTCTTCAATCCTTCTCTCCAATGTGGTTATAATTTGATTTTTTTCCTCAGTGAGGGTCTTAATTTCAGAGTTAAACTTGTCCACTTCTGCCAAAAGTTGATTCTTTTCCTCTTTATAGTTTTTCAGCTCGTTCTCCCACATTTGCTCTTTCTCTTGCTGCGTTCCCTGACTGAAATTCAACTTGAAAATCTCCTCTTCTGCTTCTTTTAGCTTCTCATTTGTGGACGTCAATCGCTCTTTAAGTGAACTGATTTGCATTTCACACTCCGAAACATGGCTGCTGTGACCGTTCGTTTGCTTTTGCAGATCTACTCTTAGTTCTCGTATCAATGTCTTGTCTTCATCCGCTTGTTTAAACAACTGTTCGACCTCGACTCCTTTTGCGTCGCTCTCGTCTTTGGTTTTGGTCAATTCTGCCTCCAAATCATTCATTTTCTCAAGCATTTCGGACACTTTGGCGTTCAGAACCTGCTGGTCCGAGCTCTGCGAGTCGCGCAGCACCGCCACGTCCCGCTCAGCTTTCTGCAACGCGCCCTCCACTTGGACCAAATTCTCCGCTTTGAGTTTGATTTCCCGCGTCAGTTGGGCGATTTGGTTGGCGTACTCCGTGGCGTTGCTGGTCAGCGTGGCGATTTCCGCCTCCCGCTCGCGCAGCGCGTCTCTGAGGTCGTCGATCTCGCGCTCGCAGCCCTGGAGGTCGTGGATGAGCTGCGCGCGCTCTTCCAAATGAGACGAGTTGATTTTGTCCAGCTCTTCGTTGGTCTGATCCAGTTCGGTTTGTAAAGTTTCCACCGTCGACTCCTGTTTTTGAGCCTGGAAAAAAAAAACATGGAAAGAATAAGATTGTGCATCACATTTGAGCATTTTAAACCAATTAAAACCTCGATTAACCAAGTAATCGACTAAATACTGCAGGTCAAAAGCAGTGCTCCATTGACTAAAGCAGGTACTAAATCTGTTCTAAATCAGGGCTAAACTTGGACTAAAAAAAGGACTAAAGATCATTTTTAAGACAGAAAAGGTTTATACTTTGACACGTTTTGGTCTTTCTGGCCCAAAAACAAGTCAAAGTAAAAACTAATTCTTGAAAGCCGTTTGTACGAGTCCAAAACATTTGCAACTTTGAAGCATTCATGGGTAAAAAGTGCAGTAAATAGTCTAATAAAAGCCATAAAAGACACAAAACAAACCCTGCTGCATAATCACAAGAGGCCGTTCGGCTCATTCAGAGTGAAGGCCGTGTTCATTCGTCTTGAGTGAAACAAACATAAATCATGACTTTTCTGTTCATGAAAGAGAAACTGTGGCGGTCTTAACGCTCTAAAAACATGTGAAAGTCCAGATCCAGTAGAAGTGGCACAGCACCTTCTCTTTGAGGGCGCTGAGCTTCTGTGTCAAGTCTCCCACTTCACTTTTCAGCAGCGAGCAGCGTTTCTCAGAGACGCTGCATTTCTGTGACACCTCCTCCAACTGTGAGAAACACAACACACGTCTGTTTAAGAAGAGACAGTGTTATTAAGGATAAGTGTGTTTCTTTAAATTATCTGTTTTCTTAATATTTAATCTGTGCCTAATCTGTGTTGCAACACTGGAATTTCCCCATTGTGGGACAAATAAAGCTTTTCTTATCTTTAAGCCTCGTTTTCTGTGTTTAGCAAACTTCACCTTTTCTTCCTTCAATTGGCCATTGTTTCTATTTAATGTCATATTTGGAATAAAGTTTAATGCAAAGTCCTCCCGCTCTTAAGATTTCCCTCAGGGATTAATTCAGTTGTAAATATGATTGAATGTGGTTACATGCGTATGAATAACCTATTTATAACAATAATCCGGTTATGACGAGCTGGACTCTGGATGTGGCGTTTGCATGAGACACCAGAATACTCATATCCCTGTATACGTGCGCCGTCTGAATATTCTGGATATCTAGAGTGGTAACCATGGAAAAGGAGCTCAACATGTTGGCAACTTTGCTAACTTATGTCTTTTTAGAATAAGTTTTCAGCTCGATCCAAGATCCAATCAGACAAGAGACTGTAAGGCACAGCCACAGCTTCAGTTAAAGACGTTTTTAACAGTGGAAAATAAGTCCCACAGCGTCAGTCTGAGACCACCACGGACCACCACGGACCACCATTGACCACCACGGACCACCACGGACCACCACGGACCACAGACTACCACATACCACCACAGACCACCACGGACCACCACAGACATCTGCTGTTAAAGATTGTATTGTAGACAACTTGATTTGTGAAGATCAAATATACAAATAAAAAGCCCTGGTAGAAGTTTCAAGCTACTGCTGCCAAATGTTTTTGTCAAGTTTGCACATGCTCAGTACTGCATCAGTACACGTCACAGTATTCTGGATACTGCATTTACACGTCACAGTATTCTGGATACTGCATTTACACATCACAGTATTCTGGATACTGCATTTACACGTCACAGTATTCTGGATACTGCATTTACACGTCACAGTATTCTGGATACTGCATTTACACGTCACAGTATTCTGGATACTGCATTTACACGTCACAGTATTCTGGATACTGCGTTTACACGTCAAATTATTCTGGATACTGCATTTACACGTCACAGTATTCTGGATACTGCATCAGTACACGTCACAGTATTCTGGATACTGCATTTACACGTCACAGTATTCTGGATACTGTGTTTACACGTCACAGTATTCTGGATACTGCGTTTACACGTCACAGTATTCTGGATACTGCGTTTACACGTCACAGTATTCTGGATACTGCATATGTACACGTCACAGTATTCTGGATACTGCGTTTACACGTCACAGTATTCTGGATACTGCATCAGTACACGTCACAGTATTCTGGATACTGCGTTTACACGTCACAGTATTCTGGATACTGCATCGGTACACGTCACAGTATTCTGGATACTGCGTCTACACGTCACAGTATTCTGGATACTGCATCGATACACGTCACAGTATTCTGGATACTGCGTTTACACGTCACAGTATTCTCGATACTGCATCAGTACACGTCACAGTATTCTGGATACTGCGTTTACACGTCACAGTATTCTGGATACTGCATCAGTACACGTCACAGTATTCTGGATACTGCGTTTACACGTCACAGTATTCTGGATACTGCATCAGTACACGTCACAGTATTCTGGATACTGCGTTTACACGTCACAGTATTCTGGATACTGTGTTTACACGTCACAGTATTCTGGATACTGCGTTTACACGTCACAGTATTCTGGATACTGCATTTACACATCACAGTATTCTGGATACTGCATTTACACGTCACAGTATTCTGGATACTGCATTTACACATCACAGTATTCTGGATACTGCATTTACACGTCACTTTATTCTGGATACTGCATTTACACGTCAAATAATTCTGGATACTGCGTTTACACGTCACAGTATTCTGGATACTGCATCAGTACACGTCACAGTATTCTGGATACTGCGTTTACACGTCACAGTATTCTGGATACTGCATCAGTACACGTCACAGTATTCTGGATACTGCGTTTAGATGTCACAGTATTCTGGATACTGCATCAGTACACGTCACAGTATTCTGGATACTGCGTTTACACGTCACAGTATTCTGGATACTGCGTTTACATGTCACAGTATTCTGGATACTGCGTTTACATGTCACAGTATTCTGGATACTGCGTTTGCACGTCACAGTATTCTGGATACTGCGTTTACACGTCACCGTATTCTGGATACTGCATTTACACATCACAGTATTCTGGATACTGCATTTACACATCATAGTATTCTGGATACTGCGTTTACACGTCAAATAATTCTGGATACTGCGTTTACACGTCACAGTATTCTGGATACTGCATCAGTACACGTCACAGTATTCTGGATACTGCGTTTAGATGTCACAGTATTCTGGATACTGCATCAGTACACGTCACAGTATTCTGGATACTGTGTTTACACGTCACAGTATTCTGGATACTGCGTTTACACGTCACAGTATTCTGGATACTGCGTTTACACGTCACAGTATTCTGGATACTGTGTTTACACGTCACAGTATTCTGGATACTGCGTTTACACGTCACAGTATTCTGGATACTGCGTTTACACGTCACAGTATTCTGGATACTGCATCAGTACACGTCACAGTATTCTGGATACTGCGTTTACACGTCACAGTATTCTGGATACTGCATCAGTACACGTCACAGTATTCTGGATACTGCGTTTAGATGTCACAGTATTCTGGATACTGCATCAGTACACGTCACAGTATTCTGGATACTGCGTTTACACGTCACAGTATTCTGGATACTGCGTTTACACGTCACAGTATTCTGGATACTGCGTTTACATGTCACAGTATTCTGGATACTGCGTTTGCACGTCACAGTATTCTGGATACTGCGTTTACACGTCACCGTATTCTGGATACTGCATTTACACATCACAGTATTCTGGATACTGCATTTACACATCATAGTATTCTGGATACTGCGTTTACACGTCACAGTATTCTGGATACTGCGTTTACACGTCACAGTATTCTGGATACTGCGTTTACACGTCACAGTATTCTGGATACTGCATCAGTACACGTCACAGTATTCTGGATACTGCGTTTACACGTCACAGTATTCTGGATACTGCATCAGTACACGTCACAGTATTCTGGATACTGCGTTTACACGTCACAGTATTCTGGATACTGCATCAGTACACGTCACAGTATTCTGGATACTGCGTTTACACGTCACAGTATTCTGGATACTGCATTTAAACATCACAGTATTCTGGATCCTGCGTTTACTGCGTCACAGTATTCTGGATACTGTATTTACACGTCACAGTATTCTGGATACTGCGTTTACACGTCACAGTATTCTGGATACTGCGTTTACACGTCACAGTATTCTGGATACTGCGTTTACACGTCACAGTATTCTGGATACTGCGTTTACACGTCACAGTATTCTGGATACTGCATTCACACGTCACAGTATTCTGGATACTGCGTTTACACGTCACAGTATTCTGGATACTGCGTTTACACGTCACAGTATTCTGGATACTGCGTTTACACGTCACAGTATTCTGGATACTGCGTTTACACGTCACAGTATTCTGGATACTGCGTTTACACCTTACAGTATTCTGGATCCTGCGTTTACTGCATCACAGTATTCTGGATACTGTATTTACACGTCACAGTATTCTGGATACTGCGTTTACACGTCACAGTATTCTGGATACTGCGTTTACACGTCACAGTATTCTGGATACTGCGTTTACACGTCACAGTATTCTGGATACTGCGTTTACACGTCACAGTATTCTGGATACTGCGTTTGCGCTTCACTTTCTTGGAGAAAACGTTCCAGTGTTTCGTTAAAAACCTGTGTAATGACCGGTGCAGCCTGTAGATGGAGCCAAAACTCAGTTTTGGCCTCTTTGTATTAGGTTTAGTTTGTGAAGCTGAGACAGAATCAGTGTTTGGTTCTAGACCAGGACAAAAGCAGATTTGTTTTCTGCAGTTAGTGCTGCAAGAACACAATTACATCATTATAATTATTTTTTGTAAACTGGAGAAATTACATATTATTTTTCATCCAATATTTCAAAATATAAAAGGTCTAATCAGTGGGCCAGAGTGGGCTCCACCTTCTGAGGAGACTCAGGTCTTTTGGAGTGACAGGGCCACTCCTGACAGGGCCGCTCCTGACAGGGCCGCTCCTGAAGACCTTCTCTGACTCTGTGTCTTCATAATCATGTCAGTATTCTCACTCCATCTCCATCGCTGCGTGTGACTCGGAGCTGGAGCACAATCGAGTGACAAGGACGGCCCACAATGCTAAGTTCAACACATCATCAACATTCAAACATAAGTTTATTATTTCCATGAACAGAGCATATGCAGTAACTTATGTGTCTCCTTTGAGTACTGCAGTACTTTTACTTTTGTACTTTCCACTTCTGGATTTGCTGGACTGAAGGATGTTGGTTGGTTTTGGATGGATTTTTACCTTCTCATCTAAAACAACAGATTCCTTTCAGACCAACAGCCGTTAGTCACCTGGCCCCGCCCATTCCACACATAGCCCCGCCCCCTCCACCCATACGTGTGGGGCAGGTTTGCCTTGGCTCCGCCCCTTCCCTCAGCTGCTTTAAACACCTGTGCAGGTGGCACACGTTCCCTGCTGCTGCGCGCCTGATCTCTGCAGGCTTCATTATAATATTCATTTCTATTTGTTCTATGAGGGTTACCCTTTCTATTGTAGCCTTCTTTTTATTTTAGTTTGATAGTTTTTAACAAACTTTCTTTTGTAATAATATTTTTTTTTATTTTGTTAAGTCTACATGTTTGTTCTTTCTACTTGTTATCGATTTATTAATTGTGAAATTGTACCTTTTATTAAACAGTATTTTTCTGTACAATTTGTTTTTATTCAGTGATATTTTTTGATTTTACAAACACATTTTGCCGAGATGTCTTTCCTGCCAGAGACACTGTGCTTGCATAAAGTGGCCCGGATGCCCTACCTCTCCCTCCACACAGCGCCGCAGTGTCAGGTCACCTACGTCTGGATAAATCCATCTGGGACCGCTCCCAAAGCCAAGACCCGGATCCTGGACTCTGAGCCACAACGTGTCCAAGGTCAGTCCAGTTCTGTCATTCAGCTGCAAAAAGGTTCTGGGATTTGAGTTCTAAATATCAAGCTAAATCTGAGAAATGTACAACTAAAATTCTCTCTGTTTCCTTTAAATCTTTCAAACAAAGACACAGAGATGTAACAGCAATAACATCTGTAAAAGTGTACATTTTCAAGTTTTCAACTTTTTGTTATTTGGTTCATTCAGGGTCATCCATTCCAGTGTGTTCCAAACATATCGCTCAATACATGCGTTTGCTCCTCCGGGAACTTGTACAGTAGCAACCGAGTCCGCCATTTTGAAAGGGGCACAACAGCACGTCTACTTCACACGATATCCAGGATATATGAAGCCAAAATGCCAAAAACCTGCTTTCTGTTAGGACATTGCTCTGGTGACGTCTGAAGAATCAAAGTATTCGTAGCTCATTAAGCTGTAGAAAAGAATGCAGTCGTGGTGGTTTATATATATCGTTTGCCCTTTCAAAATGGCCGCTATGGGGCAGTCCCAGATGTATGACGTCACCGCGAACGCATGTATTACTGGTGTTGTGGACATTTCTGTAGACAGTGACAGAGAAATAAGACAAAGTAAAACAAAGTTCACCTTGTGTTTTGTGCACATTTGTTCAAATTATTGTGTAAAAAAGATCTGTGTTTAGTCTGCGTGAGAGCAGAGGACGCCGGAGTTCAGCCTCGTCTGTTTGACAAGGAGACAATTATCTGAGTAACTTTTATGTTATACGAGAGATCACCAAACTTCTATGAAACCACTTTTAGCAAAAAATAATATCATTTATGAAAGGAGGCTCATGTTGCAATCAAAAATGAAATCAGCAGCAACAATTACGGACGTATAAGACGTATGGATCATTGGCAAAAAGGTTCTTGTCAAAACTAAACAATCATGCGCAAAAATTTGGGGCAAACAAAAATAAAAAATAAACAATGTTACAGCACATAAAATAATTGTATAGTTTTAATTTTATGTAGCGCTCTATTTCTTGAAGAGTATAGCTCTATTTTCCTCATTAGAACTCAGTCCAAACAGTAATATTTGAACAGAGACCGATTAAAAACTTTCCAGTTCATATTTAAAAAACTGAGGAATCTAAATTATGGGGTATTTTTAAGATAATCTGTGCAAAGTGTTACTTCATTTCTGGGAGAATATGTTTGTCGTGTGATGCAGATATGGCGAAGCAAAACAAAAATATAGATTTTTAATTCTATGTCTTGTGAAATGTTACCTTTATATGCCCCACATGACCAGGCTCTGCCCCGAGTGGAGGGTCACGCTGAAGCCTCAGTGGACAGTCTCATTGTCCTCTCACTGCCCTTCAGCAGTGGTCTCAGATGTTTATCTTCTCCCATGACCACACCCAGCAGGAGCACCTCCACGGTGTGATCCATACTGTAAATCTTCTTTAAGGTGGTATTTGTCCACCAGTGTCAGCTTCAATGTCCATATTCAACGATCGACTGATCGATTGACATAGACATGATGATGGTGGTCAGTCTCATGTGCCGTGCTTATGGTGGACTCCAGCAGGCATGGCTCACAGATACGAGCGTGTGTCCAGAGTGGAGGCAGTGGTCTGGGTGCGGTCAGTCTTCTCCAGTGTCCGGTCCACAGTGGCCCTCTCTCGGGCAGGTGGCCTGGGAGTCTGACAGGCATTCCACCCATTCTAGCCCATGTTTGTTTGAAATCGCCATAGTAACAGGTGTCTCCGGGATCGACACATCACTCTTAGATTGATTACAATGTTATTTTTTCCTGGAACAACTTTTTCTGTGTCATGCGTGCATATATTTTTTAACGACTTTCTTGTCGACGCCTTTAACGATGGATCCGGTCTCGTCTGCGTGCCCTAAATTTAGCTCCTAGTTCATTGTCCCAAACAAAACTCAACCAAAGCTCTAAGTCTTGGTCAATGGGTGAGTGTGCCAATTCTCCCTGGACTTTTACAGTGGCCCTATGCCAACTGACAATCCAACTGGCGAGTGGTTTAATCAAGACTTCCCTCTCCCCAGGCACCTGCAACAAAGCTACGTTTGGACACCGGCCCAATCAGCAACACGTGTCCAACAGAATTATTTATGCTTCCAAAACCCTTCCTAGTCTACACAATTAAGACAAGACAACTCACCATATGTTCTTTTTCTGGACTTAGCACCAGCATCCTCTTCCCAGGCCTGTGAGACGGCCCTCTCGTCTCTTAAATGAGAAGGACAAAACACCGTGTCACACGGCCCACAAAGACGAATCACCGAGCGAAGGATTTTATTTGTGACGCCAAATTGTCAGAGAAACAAGGCAAAGTAAAACCAAGTCGTCTTGGATCTTTATTTCCAGTCGTGCACAGCCAAAACACTGTCCCTAACAGAGTGGTCGCTCCCTCCCTGGTCCGACACCTGAAAACAGAAATGTTACATATGTACAAAGGCATAAAAACAGGTGCCATGCATGCGCAAAACCAGACTAAACCCAAACCAGACTATGTGGGGCATCCTTGGAGTCTGTTCCTACAAGGATGTCCCCACATGCACGGCGATGAGCAGACACCTGGTGTTGACTATATCTTTATAGCCGGGGATCTTATCCTTTGTCCAGGCAAGTGTCAACTTTTTCCCAAGGAGGTTTTTTGTAGTTTTTCCTGGCCGAGAAGGAGGGTCTAAGGACAGACTCTGAAACATCGTCCCTCATCCCAACGGACATTGTTTAATCCATTTTTCACTGTCGCCCTCAGAGGCAACTGTTGTTGTGATTTTGGGCTTTACAAAAATAAATTGAATTGAATTGTCCAGGAGGCAGGACAGGGGTCTCCAGGCTTAAGCACGGACACCTTATCAAACACATTGTGAAACACTCACATCAGGTTATTACGTGACATTTTTCCATTACACCGGGCTTCAAATAACATCACAACATTCTATTGGCCAATATTGTACAGATGGGAAATAGGTGAATAAATATGTGACCAGCCGTCTTAAAACAAGGAACAAGTCCCAGAGACATTTTGAGTTATTACTTTCAAAGCTATCCAATGATGTCTCAATCATGTAGATCTGATCATATTTGAGTAAGTTGTGGTCATTTGAATGTATACAACTCTGAAATCCTTTTTTGAAGAAAACGGGGCTCAAAGATTCCTTACCTGGGCTCACAAAGGAAGACAATTGTGCTCATTTGCCTCTCATTGAGAAAAGCCCTCCCCTCCTCCTTTTTGGTGCATTCAGAACAACCTTAGATTTATTACTCTAATCGCTAAAGGTAACAATCTACACAGAGTCAAGTGACATTTTATTTTCATGTTAATAAATCACATCTTGTTTTGACACAACTTAAAACCAGTTCATTAAGAGCATCTTGGACCATTAGATATTCACCATTTTCAATAAAACTCAGCATTGTCAGTTTAATATTAGAGGCCTTATTTATCAATGATTTCCTATTAGTCTGCAGTAGATCAAGTTTATCAGAAAACCCTTTGGCGTCAGTTCAACTTCACGTTTGGCTACCTTTTGATTTAGAGTCAATAACACTGCTAGATCTCACAGCAGTGCCCTCAACAGTTCCAGACGTAACCTCCAAAGCAGCGCTTCCAAAAGCCTTACTGAAAGCACGCAGTTTACGTGGGCCTCCAAAAGTCAGCGGTAAAGCAATCTATCGTAAGAGAAGTCCAGTGCTGCAGCGTTTTAGCTTAGCTTAGCTCTGTCTGCTCTGGTGTAGCCTCGCTCGATCAAGCCTGAGGCAAAAGTGACGAGGCAAAGGTGACAATAATTTCAATTTGCACATTCTGGAAAAAAACGAAAATCACATTCGAAAAAAATAAAATTATTTTGTCTTTTTCTCCCTTTCGTCGGCGTCGACTTGTTGCGGTTTTAAGTGTTTTAAGAGCGGCAAGTCACATATAGTTAAAACGGGTCTAATGGATCTAACACCTGAGAGTTATCAGATCCAACATTTGTGCACATGTAGTAACATCTTTTACACAGAAAAGGCTATTGCATGTTAAAGAAGACCTATTGTGTTTTTGTCTGCTACAGTTATGTCTTCTTACCTTTAGTTAGTTTTTTTTTTCTTTTATATCAGACATTTATCAAATGGTAAATACCATGTTTCCAAAACTCATCCAGACACAAACCATTGTGTGGCGCTTCTGACGAAGGAGGATGTTTTTTCAGAAACATGTCAAGATAATGACATCATCTCTTTCTATGGGTCTGTTATTAAACAATTCTGATCTGGACATGGTGGTTGCAATATTTTTACAGTGACGAAAGTAAGTATTGAACTCCCTGACATTTTCATCACATACAGCATCTAAAAAATAAAATCCAGAAATCACATCGTATGATTTTTAAATAATTTATTTGTTTGTTTTTTTCTGTAAATAAGCACCTGGAAAAAAGTTAATATTTGGTTTGTTTACAGTTACAGATGTCAACGGTTTCTTGTAGTTCTTGACCAGGTTTGCACACTCTGCAGCAGGGACTTTGGCCACGCCTCCTCACAGATCATCTCTAGATCTGTCAGGTTTCAGGGCTGTCGCTGAGCAACACAGATTTTCAGCTCCCAAAGCATGCTTCCACCTCCAAAGCATAATGTTTCCACCTCCATGCTTCACAGTAGGGATGGTGTTCTTGGGATGGTGTTCTCCGGATGGTCCTCATCCTTCTTCTTCCTCCAAACGAGTAGAGACTTGGATGACTTTCTCCCATGACTCCCATGACTCCAGAATGGTCATTGGCAGGCTTCAGATTTGAGCAGGGGAACCTTCTGTGCGATGCATGATTTTAAACCATGACGGCGTAGTGTGTTACCATAGTAACCTTTGAAACTGTGGTTCCAGCTCGCTTCAGATCATTGACCAGCTCCGCCTGTAGTTTTGGGCTGATTCCTTACCTTTCTTATTATCATTGAACCCCACGAGGTGAGATCTTCATGGAGCTCCAGTCTGAGGTGAGATCTTCATGGAGCTCCAGTCTGAGGTGAGATCTTCATGGAGCTCCAGTCTGAGGTGAGGGGAGATCTTCATGGAGCTCCAGTCTGAGGTGAGGGGAGATCTTCATGGAGCTCCAGTCTGAGGTGAGATCTTCATGGAGCTCCAGTCTGAGGTGAGGGGAGATCTTCATGGAGCTCCAGTCTGAGGGGAGATCTTCATGGAGCTCCAGTCTGAGGTGAGATCTTCATGGAGCTTCAGTCTGAGGTGAGATCTTCATGGAGCTCCAGTCTGAGGTGAGATCTTCATGGAGCTCCAGTCTGAGGTGAGATCTTCATGGAGCTCCAGTCTGAGGTGAGATCTTAATGGAGCTCCAGTCTGAGGTGAGATCTTCATGGAGCTCCAGTCTGAGGTGAGATCTTCATGGAGCTTCAGTCTGAGGTGAGATCTTCATGGAGCTCCAGTCTGAGGTGAGATCTTCATGGAGCTCCAGTCTGAGGTGAGATCTTCATGGAGCTCCAGTCTGAGGTGAGATCTTAATGGAGCTCCAGTCTGAGGTGAGATCTTCATGGAGCTCCAGTCTGAGGTGAGATCTTCATGGAGCTCCAGTCTGAGGTGAGATCTTCATGGAGCTCCAGTCTGAGGTGAGATCTTCATGGAGCTCCAGTCTGAGGTGAGATCTTCATGGAGCTCCAGTCTGAGGTGAGATCTTCATGGAGCTCCAGTCTGAGGGAGAGTGACATCTTCTTCAGCCTCTTCCATGTTCTAACAATTGCCCCAACACTTGATCTTTCACAAGTTGCTTGCCAATTGTCCCGTAGCCCTTCCCAGCCTTGTGGGGGTCTACAGTTCAGTCTCGGGTCTTCTGACCGCTCTTTGGTCTTGTCCATGGCAGTGGGCAGAGTCTGACTTATTGTGGGCTGGGCAGGGGTCTTTATGCAGCTAACGAGCTCAAACAGGAGCTACTCATTTGGATTAATAGAGCAGAGATGGACTTTTTAAAGGCAGACTAACAGATGTTCAAATACTTATTTGTAGCACCATGAAAAATAAAATATGAATGAATGTTCAAGTACTTTTTTTCCTCATGGCTCATATATATATATATATATATATATATATATTACTTTTTGGACTTCAAGCCGCTACTTTTTTCCCACACTTTGAACCCTGTGGCTCATACAACGGTGCATCTAATTCAGATATTTCTACAGGCTAACGGCCGCTCTAGCAGAAGATGTCAGCGGCCACGTAGTGTTCTGTATTTTACGCTTCAAAACACGGTGTTTTTTATTACAGAGTCATATTCACAGAGAAATGAGTGTAGTTTGCCTGCAGGTTTTCCAACATGCCCCTTGGCCCATTATTAGATATTAATTTTCTTTCATCACCCTTTTTTTCTGAGCCTTCATTATTATGATTATGAAAGGCAGGCTTTCCCTAAGAATTAAATCTCAAATGGACATTTATTTGCTATGTAATAGGCCTAATAATTATTCATTCATAGTAGCCAAATTATCTCATGTAATTGTATCCTTCATAACTTTATGCACATATTGCATGAAGTTGCATTATTTATTTATTTCATAACATATAAAATACATTATCATCGACATGCAGTTACACAAAGAAAATATCATCTTGTAGAGGCATTAACTTCCACTGCTATGCAGACGACACTCAGCTGTATTTATCAATGAAACCTGATCAGAGCGATCAAGTAGACAGACTTAGTACTTGTGTGAAGGAGATAAAAACCTGGATGACACTAAACTACCTGCTTCTTAACCCTGAAAAAACCGAGGTCATTGTGCTTGGCCCTAAGCATCTACGAGATGCTCTATCTGAGCAGATAGTCACACTGGACAATGTCAGTGTAGCCTCTAGTTCTACTGTAAGAAACCTTGGAGTCTTATTTGACCAGGAGCTCTCATTTAAAGCTCATATAAATCAAGCTTGTAAAACAGCCTATTTCCATTTGCGCAACAAGAGCCAAAATCAGAAGAATCCTGCCTAAAAGCGATGCTGAAAAACTTATCCATGCATTTGTAACGACTAGATTAGACTACTGTAACTCCTGCTTGCAGCGTGTCCTAAAAGCTCCATAAAAAGCTTTCAACTGGTTCAAAATGCAGCAGCAAGATTACTAACAGGAACAAAAAGAAGAGAGCACATTACGCCGGTGCTGGAGTCTCTTCACTGGCTCCTGTTGAGTTTAGAATCAAATTCAAAATTCTACTCTTGACCTACAAAGCCATAAATGACATGGCCCCATCCTACCTCAAAGATGCTATAGAACCATATCATCCAAACAGAGCTCTTCGCTCTCAGAATGCTGGCCTTCTGGTGGTGCCAAGAGTCTCTAAAAGTACTGTAGGAGGTAGAGCGTTTAGCTACCAAGCTCCTGTGTTATGGAATCAGCTCCCAACCCATGTTAAATATGCTGACACAGTCTCTTCATTTAAGTCCAGGCTTAAAACGTTCCTCTTCGAAATCGCTTATGGTCAGAGTAGTTAGGAACAGAAAGATAAACCCACAGCTTCAGCTACGCTGCCCTAGGAGTAACTATGCTGGGGGAAGTATGACAGCTTGAGCACCATCCTCTTCTTCTTCTGACTACTTATGCTATCAAACAATATTTATTTTTTAATTCCACTTGCAAACTGTTCACCGCCTTCTTTTCTTTCTCTCACTCCTGAGGACCTGTGGACCCAGATGCCCCTCCCCTGGTGAAGTGGTCCCTGCCCTGTGTGGACGGTCCCTCATCTGCCTGAAGAGTGGGTCCAGTTCGCCTCAGTCGGTCCCTCATCTGCTTGAAGAGTGGGTCCAGTTCGACTCAGTCGGTCCCTCTTCTGCCTGAAGAGTGGGTCCAGCTCCAGTCTCCTTGTGTCCGTCTGTCCGTCTGTGAGAGTCGGATCTCTCCTTCACTGGAACTCCTCCAGGTTTCTACGCTTTTTTCCCAAAGAGGTTTTTTTGTAGTTTTTCCTGGCCGAGAAGGAGAGTCTAAGGACAGAGGACCCTGGGACATCGTCCCTCGCCACCACAGACATTGTTGATTCATTTCTCCCTGTGGCCCTCAGAGGCAACTGTTGTTGTGATTTTGGGCCTTACAAAAATAAATTGATTTGCTTAGTGATAATTTTCTCTAAATGTTTTGTTCTCAGATGTTCCGCAGTGGTTTACATCATACACCTGTAATGGGCAGACGTCAGAGTTCACGTTGATTCCGGTTCAGATGTTCCGGGACCCGTTCATGTTGGACCCAAACAAACTGGTTTTGTGCGACGTGCGGGAGCTGAACGGGACACCAGCTCGTAAGTGACACGTCAGCACCCTAAATATATGCAAGACTGGAGGATCAAATCATGTTTTAATCAACAACTAAACCAGGTCTAAAGTTGTGTTTTTGCGGTTCAGCGGGAAACAGGAGGTCAGAGTGCATGCAGGTTATGGAGGCTGTGAAGGACCAAAAGCCGTGGTTTGGGTTCGAGCAGGAGTATCTGCTCCAGACCCTGGAAGGACTGCCCTTCGGATGGGCCAACAGCGAGCCACCGCCGTGATGGAGGCCAGTGTTCTGTACTCTCAGAAGAACATCCATTATCCTTTACCCAAAACCACCACAACATAAGCTGATCAACAATACTCTTTTGCTGTTACATTCAGAAGGGCAGCACTTTTTAACATAAAATACTAAATTAGACTTATTAGGACCTGTCCATGAAAAAGTCTTAAAGTGGGGCTTGCGTGGTCGGTTGATTGCGAGTGGTCAGAGCTATGTTGTCTGGGGCACTTAAGAATACTACACCAAGGTCCATTGCGTTGCCTAAAATGTGCATTACCAGGATGACAGAATTTGTAGGTTAAGATGTTAGATACAAGCAGTGGAAATTAGTTTCCTCCTCAGAGCTGAGGAGCTCAGTAACACAGGAGGAGCTTGGAGTAGAGCCGCTGCTCCTCCACATGGCTGAGTGAGAGACATAGGGTTTGAGAGCACGCATAGGTCTCCAGCTCATCCTCACATTTGAGTGAAACATGCACGCTGTGGCAGATCCAGCACGTCACGTAGGTCCTTTCCAGGTTGTTATGGTTACGTGTCAGAAACAAAGATATTTTTCTTCTGCAGCACTGCCCTAACTAAACAGCAGCATTTTAGGAGAACAGTTTGCTGCGCTGACACTGTTGAACTGCTCCATTTGTGTCTTAAGAGATGCATTTGGATTCATGGTACCCATAGTGCGTACGGGCCCTTCAGGCGCCACTGCTCCGGATAAGAAGATGGATGGATAGATTTATGAAGAGGCAACTTCAACAACTCTACTGGTCTGCCCACAGCAATGGCTGCTCAATGTGTATTTGGAAGAGACGTCAGCATGAGTCACTGTAAAGCCTGTCTCTACGCAGGGATCAAGATCGCAGGGACGACAGGCGAGGCCGTACCCGCTCAGGTAAAGCTCTGCAAAATAAAGACTAAAGCTGCGTTCACACCGCTGCTGCTGCGACCAAATTCTCGCCCAGCGCCCGAGTTGGACTCCGGTACATTTGAAGGCAGACGCCCCGGACGCGCGTCCAAGGAATAAACTCACCAGCAGACGCGCGTCCTAGGCGTCCAGCGCACATGTGCAGTGGAGGGGTTGTTGTGTTTCCCTGTGTAGCTGTGCAATGGCAGAACAGGTGGAGAAAGTGGCTTTGGTGTATTAACTTTACGAGGCGATGGGCTCCGGGGCCCGTCTGGGACCCGCAGATACTTCAGAGCGCAGCAGTTTAGTCAATATCATTATTTGCTCCAAGAGCTGCGTCTGGAGGATTTTTTTTTTTATTGTTGTGGTGTTTGTTTTGGGAATAACAACAGCAGACATTTTATCATGTAAAAGGTGCATTAAAATACATTTTGTGTGTCGCTCCACTTGGGACAGAGATGCTGTCCTAAGGAAACCACCTCTCGTCAGTCCAATCCAAAATGTTTCTTGGGCTGGTTTGGTCACCTGATTGTCACCATGGAGACCCATGCTTCAGTGTCTCTGGGTTGAACCTCAGGACCAGTGGGTGGCCGTAGTGCACTTCTCCAGATCCTGAGCCAGGTTTGGTCAGAAGTAGCTGGAGGAGTGGCCTATTGTGCATGTGCTCAAGGTTAATCAAGACCAACCAAATACAGGGACAACCTGTAAACTCAACACAGAAAAGCCCCATGGGAGTCGAGCTAAACAGGTCATTTCCATCTGTGTCCCAGTGGGAGTTCCAGGTGGGCCCCTGTGAAGGCCTGGAGCTGGGGGACCACGCCTGGATGGCCCGGTACATCCTCCACAGAGTCTGTGAGGACTTCGGAGTCATTGTCTTGTTCCACCCGAAGCCCATCAAACACCCACGCTGGTGCAACGGAGGCCACATGAACTTCAGCACAGAGAGCATGAGGGCCGAGGGAGGCATCAAGTGAGTACAGAGTCATTCATGCTCTGGTAAGACACTATGCAGCTTCCACAGATGTACCTTCTTTATTAAAGAAAATCAATTAGGAGATGTTATTACCTTCTTGACATGTTTCGGCTGCTAACCTGTGAGCCATCTTCAAAACCGATGTTTGTGACCGTTATCAGCTGGAGTTACTTCCTGAGGCATAGTCAGCTTGACGGACCTGGCAGGTCCTACAGGCTGACCACGTCTCCTGTTGCCCAATGGTCTCTGGTAGCGTGTCCCATGTGTAGATAAGAGGAAGGCCCCGCCGTCATGGCTGATGTGTCAGGGGGGGTGGAACAGATACCCAACAGAGAAATATGGGGAAAACACTCATTTTAATAGTTTCAATCCTTTGGCTTGGATTGAAACATGGATAAGGTTCAATTTTCTAAGGATTTTCTAAATAGGGAAAATTGTTTTTCTCTAAAATGATTAAAAGTCGGTATGGAGTACCACACCTACATGTTTGAGGGATTCAGTTTGCCATTGAAATGGATAGGTCTTTCTAAATGTCAATAAGTATATTTAGTATATTAAGTTTCTGTCCAGGGTTTGGGCCAATCTTACCAAGGAAATGCATCTCTTTGGGTATAGAAATCTCTGGCTTGGTAAATATAATCTCAATCCACCTGTCAATCTCACTCTCCATCCTTCTCGTGAACAAGAACCCAAGATACTTGAACGCTGAAGGAAAACGTTGTCTTGCCCCTTCCAAGTGGGTGGGGCAAGACATATTTTTCCTTTTGGAAATTCTGTCCATGAGGATAATGAATCGGTGACAAACGACAGCCCTGGCAAAGTCCAACGTGCAACCGGAACAAAGAACACAGCTCCTGCTCTGGTCATACAGGGACTGGACTGCCCTGAGCAAAGGGTCCTGAACCTCAAACTCCTGGAGCACTCCCAAAGGTCCATCACAAGGGATGCAGTCCATCACCTTCTCCAGATCCACAGTGTTAGTTATAATACAGATATTTTGAGTTTGTTGGTGGGTGCCATATTTTAACAGTTCAAAATGGACAAAATAACCTTACAATCTGCAGATACAAATCAAGCTTGATCATAGTTTAGAAAAAAAATGCAGTATACTTAGTTTAAAGGAAAAATACTGTAAACGATAACAGAGAAATTAGGCAGAATAGAAACAAGATATCTTGCTCCAAAATGCTCTCCATGACAGAATAGTCTCTCCCTCTATGATCTGACTCTAGAACAAAGATGAGTCCAACTTATCAAGGCACAACCGGTGCCACGTATGCACAAAACCAGTCTCAACATATTGAAAGGACCGCACGTGAGACATCCTTGGATCCCCAGCTCTCAGGCTGTTTTCTCTGGATATCTACATGCAGAGCCCCAACAAGTGTGCCCTGGATGTTGCACACATGTTGACCTTAGCTTTATGGCATCAGGCTAAGACCGTGGTTCTTAACCTTTTTGGAGGTACTGAACCCCACCAGTTTCAGAAGCGCATTCACCGAACCCTTCTTAATTGGAAATATAAAATATGATTTTTTTTCAAATCAAAACATAGGTATATATTTTACTGGTTCACAAAATGAACCGTGCATCAACATCACTGTGTTCAAAGAACAACATTTTCACACAAAAACAGAAATCATGAATATTTACTGCAAATCAGTGACTTCTGCTGTTGCCTTTCAGACCCAGTTCAGAAATGCACCTTCACCGTGGCAAGTGCCACTCTCATGTCATTTTCACAACAAAGTTTCTTCCTTTTCTTAATTTTTTTGTCCAGCACCCTGAAAAGGATTGCTCGCAAATAGTAGTAGTAGTAGTAGTTATAGAAAAGGACAAGGGAAATGGCCCCAGATGCTGACCTTTTGGCCCTTTTGGGGCCTGGCTGGTGCCAAACTTAGCCCAGAAAGGAGGGCTTGGATACAGGCTTGACTCAAGGGCCTTTTCCGTGGTCCTTTTGGCCCTTTTGGGGCCATGCTATTGCCCAGTCTTAGCTCAGAAAGGAGGGCTTTGATACAGGCTAGTCTGTTGGGACTCTGGCCTGGTCCTTTTGGCCCTTTTGGGGCCAGGCTGGTGACAGGTCTAATCCCAAAAGGGGTTTTGATACAGGTAAGACTCTGGGCGATTTCCCTGGTCCCTTTGGCCCTTTTAGGTGCAGCTGGTACCAGGACTGTGAGAGCTAAGTTTAGTTTATGTATACAATCGTATGGAAATCTACAGTGTTGATATTTTGTTATAAATGTGTAATTTTATGTTTCACGCATAAATAATTTGGTTGTTTAAATAAGCTAAATTAATTTGATTACATTTGTTTTATTTGTAGAATTTATCTGTAGTCTTTTGCCTGCTCTGACGTAAATGTGTTACTGTCACTTTAAGAGACATTGCGCTAAGAAACACGCAAGGAAAGAGCCCAGGAGACACGGCGCAAAATATAGAGCCAAATGGTTTTCTTACCGTAGTATTCTATTTTTTGAGAATAGCTGTATTTGATTACTCCTGTGTCACAAAACTGTGGATTAAACTTTGTTAACTATTTGTTACATCGGAGTCCCGTGGGATTTATTTCTCATCAATTAAAGTACACGAGTAATAACATTGGCAAAAACACGACCTCAGCCACACAAATACTTTGCCCAGAGGGGTGGTCTTTGATTCAGTCTAAAATATGAAGAAAGAAATCACAGGACGTACATCACGACAGTTAAAGGTCGACTACTGAGCGCCACATTCCCTGCAGCACAGATTGGCCAAGCGGGGCATGTCATCACGAATCATATGAGTCGGATGTGTGTCTTGACCTCCATCGAACCCAGGTTAAGAACCACTGGGCTAAGACATGACATTTTCCTTTATGGCATCATGCTAAGACATGACATTTTCCCCTCACACTGGCCACAACAAATGATGATGATTCAGATTCAGGCTGGTCCTGGCTCGCCATCAATGTTTCTGTTCCCGACCGGAAACCCTGGCCTGATAAACAGAACCGACCATCAGAAGATGCTAGTACATTTTTCAATTGAATTCATAGTACATAATTATTTAAATCAACATTAAACACTATTTACATTAGTGTAATTATGAATACATCACAATAAATACATCCCTACATTAAGATCTATTGAAACCGCAAACAGAACTATAGCAACTTGTAGCCAAATCATATTGCTATAATATGGCTTTTTATTTGCTTTAGTTCAACAATGGCCCATGATAGGCGACATTTGCTTATGAATACATGGTTAAACAACACGCTACAAGTGCAAAATGCTAGCAGACTTTGGCGACGAATGTATGAACTTTGGCTTGCTTGGCCTGTCACTCCCTGTCAACTGCCTCAGGAGTTCCACAGGCAAACAATACTTGATAGGCCTCCTTTTTCAGCTCGACAGCGTCCCTGACTTCTGGTGTCCACCACCGGGTCAGAGATTGAAACCGCGACAAGCATCAGAGACCTTACGACCACTGGTACCACATTGACAAAGAAGGCTGAGAACATTGTCCACTCGGACCTGGCTGTTTCAGGCCTTCTATGGAATTCTGTATATGTATATATATATATATATATATATATATATATATATATATATATATATATATATATATATATATATATATATATATATTTAATTAATCACCATAAAGAAAGCCCTGTTTGTTTTGTTTTTCCGCAGACACATTCACGCAGCGATCGGCACGCCGAGCACATGGAGGTGTACGGCACCGATGAGAACCGGGAGCGTCTGAACAATGTGGGGTTGAACTCTGACTTCTACACGTTTTCCTGGGCCACCGCGAAACGGAAGTGCAGCGTACGTATTCCTGGACTCGTGAGCCAGGCTGGGAGGGGTTACCTGGAGGACCGACGCCCTGCTGCAGACTGTGACCCCTACCTGGTCTGCAAGGCCCTGGTCCAGACCTGCTTACTGCCCCCTAGTGTGGAGACGCTGGAGGAGCAGATGTCAGAGAACACCGTCTGAGTTAAAGTTTCAGTGTATTTGAGTAAAACTCCATTATTGGGATAATTATCTAACATATCACCTCGCTCAGACTAAATGTGGAGCAACCATACTGTAAACAAACTGCTTTCTAATCCATGAATACTTGATCTGATGTTCAGTGAACATGTTAAATAATAAATAAATAAAACTTAATAAATAGAAAGTCAGAACTGTTCTCTCCACAACCTATATACTGAATAACTGACAGTGTGAGTTATGTGTGCTTCTCCTCTAATGAGCCTTAGAGCTGAGCCTTAGAGCTGAACCTTAGAGATGAACCTCAGAGATGAACCTCAGAGCTGAACCTCACAGCTGAACCTTAGAGATGAACCTTAGAGGTGAGCCTTAGAGCTGAGCCTTAGAGCTGAACCTTAGAGCTGAGCCTTAGAGCTGAGCCTTAGAGCTGAACCTTAGAGCTGAGCCTTAGAGCTGAACCTTAGAGCTGAGCCTTAGAGCTGAGCCTTAGAGCTGAACCTTAGAGCTGAGCCTTAGAGCTGAACCTTAGAGCTGAGCCTTAGAGCTGAACCTTAGAGCTGAACCTTAGAGCTGAACCTCAGACCTGAACCTTAGAGCTGAACCTTAGAGCTGAACCTTAGAGCTGAACCTTAGAGCTGAACCTTAGAGCTGAACCTCAGAGATGAACCTCAGAGATGAACCTCAGAGCTGAGCCTCAGAGCTGAACCTCACAGCTGAACCTTAGAGATGAACCTTAGAGGTGAGCCTTAGAGCTGAGCCTTAGAGCTGAACCTTAGAGCTGAGCCTTAGAGCTGAGCCTTAGAGCTGAACCTTAGAGCTGAGCCTTAGAGCTGAACCTTAGAGCTGAGCCTTAGAGCTGAACCTTAGAGCTGACCCTTAGAGCTGAACCTCAGACCTGAACCTTAGAGCTGAACCTTAGAGCTGAACCTTAGAGCTGAACCTTAGAGCTGAACCTTAGAGCTGAACCTTAGAGTTGAGCCTTAGAGCTGAACCTTAGAGCTGAACCTTAGAGCTGAACCTTAGAGCTGAGCCTTAGAGCTGAGCCTTAGAGCTGAACCTCAGACCTGAACCTTAGAGCTGAACCTTAGAGCTGAACCTTAGAGCTGAACCTTAGAGTTGAGCCTTAGAGCTGAACCTTAGAGCTGAACCTTAGAGCTGAACCTTAGAGCTGAACCTTAGAGTTGAGCCTTAGAGCTGAACCTTAGAGTTGAGCCTTAGAGCTGAACCTTAGAGCTGAACCTTAGAGCTGAACCTTAGAGCTGAACCTTAGAGCTGAACCTTAGAGTTGAGCCTTAGAGCTGAACCTTAGAGCTGAACCTTAGAGCTGAACCTTAGAGCTGAGCCTTAGAGCTGAGCCTTAGAGCTGAGCCTTAGAGCTGAGCCTTAGAGCTGAGCCATAGAGCTGAACCTTAGAGCTGAACCTTAGAGCTGAGCCTTAGAGCTGAACCTTAGAGCTTAACCTTAGAGCTGAACCTTAGAGTTGAACTTTAGAGGTATACAAGTGGATGCTACTGTGTTTTATATTGTGGGTAATTACTTTTGAATAAATTGTAAATACAAGTGGTGCAAAAATAGACCCTTGAGGTATTTGTCATGGTCACAGTCTGGTCTGGTGATGTAGTCTTGTCTTGTTTCACTCACGGTGTTTCTGTCTCTGTTCCCCCTCCCTTCTTGTTCTCCTCTCTGGTTACCGCCCCCTTGTCTCTCTGGTTACCGCCCCCTTGTCTCTCTGGTTACCGCCCCCTTGTCTCTCTGGTTACCGCCCCCTTGTCTCTCTGCTCATCACAGGCTCTCCACACCTGTGAGTGGGTTCACAGCTGTATATGTTTGTTGATCACTGGGTGTAGTATTTTAGGTGTGCGTTTCCTCTACCTCAGTGCGAGATTGTCTGCGTTGCCCTGTTCTGCCCCAGCTATCGAGCGTTTTGTATTTGATTCGTGTTTTTGACCCTCGTGATACTGTTTGCTGGACCCTCCCTGACCACCGCTGGAAGGACCCTCCCTGACCACCTCTGGAAGGACCCTACCTTGTCGTTCAGACCTTACCATTGCCTTTGTACATGTCTCAGTTCTGTTCTATTCAAACCTGTCACAATCATGTTTCCAGCTCTGTGATTGGCTCCGCTCTGCCATTCGTGACAATGAGCTCTGTTTGTGATGGAATCTGAAAAGCATGTTTTTGTATTTGTATTAAACCCAATAATGGTCCGTTTCCGTCAGTACCGACTCGACTTTACACAGGCATCAGCGCATTTCCATTTGGTGCGACCTTTGAACTCTTTTAGAACTATCCCTCCTGGACAAACCAGGGACCAAAGATCAAGGTGGTTAGTTAGTCCACTCGGATACATGCGCTGATATAGAAATGTCATTCCTCCTTTTTAGGTTTTACTGGACAAATGGGCCGACTCAATATCTCACACACTTTACCAGCGACTACTCTTTTCATGAAGCTCAAATGCCGTTATTAGGCTTGAAAAACATATTTTATTTATCCATAAACGTAAAACTAACTGACATTTCTACCCTGGAAATACACAAACGCATTATTCATAAAGACTTCAAACCATAAATGTGATAAATTAATCTTTAAACATATGAGTTGCCTCCATTCCAGGATTTTGACCAGGCTTTATTGACATTGCAGTATTTCTATTCAAATTGCCCAGTTGAATTGGAACCTTTCCCAAACGCGTAAACCACTTTGCTGTCCGGTCCAAACATTCTCGTGTTAAGTGGATCGCTCTGCTCCCGCTGGCCCTTCGCCCTCCGCGGCCCCTGAGCCGATGGACAGAGGTGTGAGCGCCGCGGATTAGCCCGGATTAACGCGGCTTGACTTTGGCTCCTTCACCCAGTAACGCCGACCTTCTCCGACCCGGCGGTCACTCACTTGGCGATCACCGGCCCGATCGCCTGCCCGGATGAGCCGCAAAAGGGTCAAGAGCGTAGATGCGTAGGCCTACGACGAGCGGGCGCAGAGGGACCCGGCGATCGCTAGTGGAGAAGCCAGAGCGAGCCGCAAACACGACGCCCAAAAGGGTAGAAGAGGGTCCCGGCGAGCGAACATGGGTCAAGAGGAGAGCCGCAACGAGGAGATGGGTTTAGCGCAGATCCAGGAGCTGTGCATCGTGTTCATGAAGGAGTGTCCGAGCGGGGCGCTGCATCTGCACGAGTTCAAGCGCATCTTCGGCGTCCCGAGCAGCAGCGAGGAGGAGTCCACCTACATCGAGACGGTGTTCCGGTCATTCGACACCAATCAGGTCATTTCAGGGTTTTTTACTCTGCTGCAAACGAGGCAGATTCACGTTCTCTCTGATCGTATCTTCTTGGGGCGATTGTAGATGTCACGTGACTCGACTTAACGATGTTGTGTAACTTCTGTAATTACATACGTTTTAAGTAAATTAGTAGAGTAACATACGCCCGTGAATAATAATTAGCTGAGGCCACAGTGCAACGCTTCTGTGCGACAGCGTAAACGTGAGTTCAACACCTCAGAGGCTCAGATTAGCAGCTTGTTCTACTCTTTTCTGTGCTTGTTGTTCCCATGAGCCGGTTTAAGCCGCTTGTTTGTTGTTTACCTGGGTTTATGTCAGTAATAAAAGCAGATATTTGATTTGAATACAAAGTATTTAATGCGGCACACACATGAAACTTGACCTGGGAATTTACCTAATAACTACTACTAGATCATGTGCAATGGCTGAATTCTTACGTAAAAGTACTACATGTTTGTAAAAGTACTACATGTGTGTA
>NW_027316167.1:2938487-2969050 GCF_026437365.1 Eucyclogobius newberryi
TCTTACCCCGTCTCTCTCTCTGTTCTTACCCCATCTCTCTCTCTGCTCTTACCCTCGTCTCTCTCTTTTTGCTCTTTCCCCCGTCTCTCTCTCACCACAAATAAATACATATGTTAAACAAAATGTAATAGCCAAGTTAAATCTCTCCCTTAAGGCAGGATTCTTGGACCTTTACTGTTTCTTTTTAATGTAATGTAATGAATGCAATACTACTGGGTTTTTATTCCTATTCTGATGCAAACATTATCAACACGAAACTGTCCTGAGCTGTAAAGAAGCAGATCATACTCTGCTGTGAGTGGTTAAATCCATCTGTCACTCAGAGGGTGCAGAAGTGGGCGGGGAAACTGTCCGAGCGTAAAACTGCAATATTCGGCTCATTCCTGAATCACACGAACGAGGTCACCGTTCCACTTTGATCTCCATCCCGATAATGTTCATGAAGTAGACCGTAATTAGTTTATCATTTGTTATTTGGTGAGTTGTAAAAGTTGCGTGGAATAAACGTGCTATTCCCCATTTTGTCGCAGATAATCCAGAAGATCCGAGTCCACCGAAGCGACGTGGACATGACCCCGACGCAGATTTGTGACCGAATATTTGAGCTGGTCGACCAGAACCACGACGGTATGATTGTGTGGCTCCTCCTCTCAGTCGGGAGGAGGTTGTGGGTTCGATCCTACATCCAGACTTTGGGCGAACAGAGATAAGCGAGATCTCAGTCTTTGATTTTCAGACTCTCTTTTCGCTAAACACGTGTAGTTTTAATGCAGCGGTCCAAAACACACAAGCTCTTCCGCCCTCGAAGGATCGCCCTTTGTCATCTCTGCGGATTTAACCAAAACCACAGCAACAGGGGCGGAGCCAGACATTCTAAACATCCGGGGCTCATTCAGGCCGATATAATGTGGTTTTAGTGCCCCCAATACTGCACTTCCTGTACATAGAGTAACCCTCCAAAGGCAAAGAGAGACCATGGCCTTCTGAGAGAGCTCCTCCCTCCAAAAACGTTGAACAGAACAGCAGAGGTGGGAGCATTTAGTTACGTGTACTTTTTCGAGATATTGCACATCTTAGTGTTCTGATTTAAAATAATCAAACAAAACCAACATGGAAAACTCACGACCCTGAAGTCCAGAGTCTCGTGCTCGACCGACAGAGACTTCATTGTCAAACTGTGTTGTTGACATGTTTGCTCACATGTGATTTGACTATTTGTGCTTTTTGCACTGCTCCTTCTGATATGAATTAGTTTAACTTTTGTAGAGTAAAAGTCAGTTTTACCTTTGGCAGACACTTGCTCCCATGAGCGGTTTGTCCTGTAGTTTCTCTGCTTTAGCTTCGTAGATGAATAAAACCTCTGAGCCACTGCTACACTGACAACCACAACGAATTCATGGTTTGAACGATCATGTGCTGTTGTTGTTGTTGTTGTTGTTGTCTATTCTACGTTAGATAAATGTTCTGAATGTCTCTTTTTCCAGTCGATCTGCTCTTATTTATGACCTTCACTTTTTTCAAAGCGTCAGTTTAATGATGTAGAAAAGGCCTTTTTGTCAGCTCCATGGTCAGATCACATGACGATCTGCTGTAAACACCGCCCACTTTCTATGCTCCCGCCCACTTTCTACATGCAGCCAATCATACACCAGTTCAACAAAAATAACCAATGAAAACGGGAGAACAAGCATCCAATCAGAGAACGGCGCAGAGGAGAGTGTCCTCCGCTCTGCACAAATGTTTCACATTTGGAAAATTTAAATATGAAAAGAACGACATGAATAACTTGACGTCACTGCAGGATTCGATCCCGAGTCTCCTGCACCGCAACCCAATGCTCGACCTGCTGAGCTGAACTCTTAAGGTGTGAATAATGATTTTTTAAAGACCAAAAAGATTCGGGGCTCAAGCCCCAAACCCAGGCCTTAGCTCCGCCAATGCACAGCAATATCATCATCTCAAAATACATTGGCGTTCTCTGAGTTTTGTTCGCCGTTCTCAGAGTTTCACTTGGCATTCTCTCTGTTTCGTTTGGCGTTCTCTCAGTTTCGTTGGGCGTTCTCTCAGTTTCGTTGGGCGTTCTCTCAGTTTCCTTTGGCGTTCTCTCAGTTTCGTTGGGCGTTCTCTCAGTTTCATTGGGCGTTCTCTCAGTTTCGTTGGGCGTTCTCTCAGTTTCCTTGGCGTTCTCTCAGTTTTCTTGGCGTTCTCTCAGTTTCCTTGGCGTTCTCGGGCTCTCTAGTGACAATGGATTGTCTTCTTCTCCTCTTCCAGGGCAGATCACGTTGGCCGAGTTCATGGAAGGAGCCCAGAAGGACGAGTGGGTGATGCAGCTTCTCAAACTGGACGTGAACGTCACAGGATGGGTCATACAGAACTGCGGGAAACTACCCTGAAAGTACGACGAGCGCGCCCTGGGAGCACGAGATCCACGGTTATGTCGCCTTCTGCCTCGGCTCTGTCTGAACTCTTGACCGGACGTGGCGTTTGGATTTGATCTCACTTTTTGGACCGCGTTGGGCGTCGCCGCGCGGACTTCTTCAAAAAGACTCTGTCGGTGGGAACCTGGCGCGCTCTGGGTTTCATTTATATCTCGAGAAATGCAGTAAATGATTGTGTTTTGTGTCAACGCTAAAGACGAGAGCGGAACATGTGAAGTTGCTCAATCAAATATTCGTTTAATAGTTCTACTCTTTAGCCGCGATCTGGTCCTGGTTTGGTTAGCACTAGATCATATAGGGAATCGGAATGGAAGTGACTTGGCGGCGACCAAGACAGGTCCCGCTGTTACAGCTCAGGGAATCAACCCCTAACCCTAACCACAACCCCTAACCCCTAACCACAACCCCTAACCCTAACCCTAACCTCTAACCCTAACCACAACCCCTAACCCACAACCCCTAACCCTAACCACAACCCCTAACCCCTAACCACAACCCCTAACCACAACCCCTAACCCTAACCACAACCCCTAACCCCTAGCCACAACCCCTAACCCTAATCCCTAACTACAAGTTACAAGTTTTTGTAGTAGTTAGCAAAAGTGTAGCTAACTCATCCTAAAACAAACTAGACTGTGCTATCTATAAGTTTAAAAAGTCTAATCTCGAAATAATATTCTCCCCACGCAGGAGTCAAACCCATGATCTCCTGGTCCCCAATCCGTGTGTTTATCCACCGAGCGCATCTGAGGATCTCCTGCTGCGAGACAGTAAATGTACCTCCCTGACCACCAGGTGTCGCAAAATGGTCAAGTCGCCCTGTCTCTAACCGCAAGTGATTTGGGCCGCCACGAGGGCCGCCACTGGGGCCGCCACCAGGGCCGCCACGAGGGCCGCCACGGGGGCCGCCACCAGGGCCGCCACGAGGGCCGCCACGGGGGCCGCCACCAGGGCCGCCACGAGGGCCGCCACGGGGGCCGCCACCAGGGCCGCCACCAGGGCCGCCACGAGGGCCGCCACCAGGGTCGCCACGAGGGCCGCCACGAGGGCCGCCACCAGGGCCGCCACGAGGGCCGCCACCAGGGCCGCCACCAGGGCCGCCACCAGGGCCGCCACCAGGGCCGCCACGAGGGCCGCCACCAGGGCCGCCACCAGGGCCGCCACCAGGGCCGCCACCAGGGCCGCCATTTTGGACTCTAACTTCCGTCCCGATTCCCTATGATCTAGTGCTGACCGTCCTGGTTTAGTTCCTCTGTTTACGTCTCGGTGCTTCAGAGGTCGTTTCATCTTTATCGACGTTTGGGACGAGCCAATGGTAAAACATTCTGACAACTGTAAGGAGCGAAGTGTGCTCCAAACGCCATTTTCAACACTTAAAGGCGGTATGGACGATTTTTTGGCGATTTGAGAACGCAGGTGAAAGTGCGCATGTGCACTCCCCCGTGCGGACTGATACAACACACACGTGCGTTTGTTTATTAGCGCAACGGAGCGCATCGCATCACTCGTCTTCTGTAGATTTCTGTCCACTTCTGCGTCAGCTCGAACTGTCTTTCTCCGTCTTCATTTTGCCCCGTACACTGAGGGAACTATATTATGATAGATCCATGCGCTTAGGCACGCGGAAACGTGGGGACGAACCGCACGCGGCTGCAGGTGAGCGATAGGTGCGTTTTATGATTGATACGTGGCAGGACAAATGATTTATCCACGCCACGAGGAAATATGATAAAAACATTTGCTGAACAAAATCGTCCATACCACCTTTAAATACCTCAAACAACACTGTTCTCACTGTTTCTGTCAAACCTGTGTGGCCATTTCCTCTAAAATGCTTTTATTTTTATGTTTTTGCCAATAAATCATTTTATATCTCAACCATTTTTTCCCAGGTATTTCATCTCCAAATATAAATCATACAGAATATAATCTATTGACTTGTTTCACGTGATCTTTTAAATCTGCTGAATCTTTTAGGATGTGTTTCTTAAATCAGATGCCCTTCCCTTCAGGCTCTTCTGTGTTTGGTGTAATCGACCCCTGGGTTATGGTGTAATCGGCCCCTGGGTTATGGTGTAATTGGCCCCTGGGTTATGTTAAGTCTCTCTTTTCTCCCGGTGTGTTTCCTGCTCCATTTAAACATGCCATAGTTGAGCCTTTACTGAAAAAGACAAACTTGGACCCGAAGACCCTAAAGTTTCAGACCCATATCAAAGTTCCCGTTCATGTCCCAGATCCTAGAGAAGGTGGTCTCTGAAGAACTGTCAGATTTCCTTGATTAGTCAAACATTCACGACTCTTTTCAATCTGGTTTCCACAAACATCATTCTTTGGAAACCGCATCGTTAAAAGTGTCCAGTGACATTATGTCTGCTGATTCTGGGAAATGCACTGTTCTAGTTCTGTTGGATCTGTCTGCACGGTTGACCTTTGACACCGTCGACCATCATATCCTGTTAAACAGACCGAGGCACCTGATTGGACGATCAGGTTCAGTTCTTCCTTGGTTTTCCTCATATTTATCCGGTCGGAGCTTTAGTGTCGCTGCAAATCAAATAATGTCTGATTCAGCTGATCTGGTCCCTTAGGGCTGTGTTTTGGGTCCTGTCTTGTTTTTGCTTGATATAATCCCCCATGGGAAAGGTCATTAAAGAGTTTAGTGATGTGTCCTACCACCTGTTCAGGACGATATACAGCTCCTTTAAACCTTCTGAGATGCAGAAGCTGAACTCAGTTGTTTAGTGCAAATAAAACAAAGGCTGAGGAAAAACTCTGCAGCTAAATACAGACAAAACAGAAAGGTCAGCTCTAGATCATACACCCATAACTCATGGAAGCTCGTGGCGAGCAGATCACATCGAGCTATATTTCCAGATGAGTTGTTCCAGGGTTTGAACCACAGCGTGACATGCGCTGGAGACTTTGGGTTTGACTCCTGCTCCGACCTATCATTGTTTTGTGTTTTAATGTTTTAACCTATTGATTACACAGTTTAGTTTGTTACATTATTTTCCCTCGTCTCCTAAATCCTGGAGCTGGACCCACTCTTCAGGCAGATGAATAAGGCGCTGGTACAGCTGGCAGCCCGGTGTAAACGCTCTCTCTTCTTTCTCACACTTATTGTGCTTTATCTCCTATATTTTGTAAATATAGTTAGTATATTTTTTCTATTTTACTGTACGATAGGGACACGCGCTGGAATAGTTTTTTAAATCAACCGTTTTTGACGGCTGGATTTGAGCGTTTTTCGTTGCGTTCGTTGTGTTGTTGTGACGTGAGCTAGCTCCGAGCGAGCCCACCAGCCCCCCCCCCGCGCCCTCCGGCCGCGCTAAAGTACGGCGTGTCGTCGGTACACGTTTATGTACACGTTTATGTACACGTTTATATGAAAGAGGAACTTCACGAACGATCGGGACACGCACTGGAATCGCTTTAAATTAACTTGTTTTGACTTTATTCGGCTGGATTGAGTGTTTTCGTTGTGTCGTTGCGATGTGTCTTGGCTCTGAGTCCCCCGGCTCCGGCCCCGCCCCCCGGCCGGCGCCTTACCGCATTTACACAAAGGAGGAACTCATGAAACTGCGGAGAACAGTCGTCTTACCCAGAGATCGTCACGTTATCCCGGCGGACATCCTAAGGAAAACGCAGCGAAGCAGACGGGCTGGACGTAAACTCCGAGAGAAACAAACAGGAAGTCGGTTCCCGCCGTAGTCATGGGTAACGTGAGGTCCCTTCAAAATAAAATGACGGAAATAGCGAGCCTCATGCGGTCCCAGAGGATTTATAGGGACAGCAGCGTCTTGATTTTCACAGAGACCTGGTTAACAGCAGAAATGCCAGACTCTATTGTAGGTTTGGACAATTTTCATCTGCTGCGGGCGGACAGAACGAGAGAATCCGGGAAGAAAAGAGGTGGAGGTCTGGCGGTGTATGTGAACACGAGCTGGTCCAAACCCGAACACTGCACAGTGAAGCAGCAGCTATGTAACAAGGATATTGAACTATTGGCTATTGGCATGAGGCCATATTATCTGCCCCGGGAGTTCTCACATGTGATTTTGATCGCAGTCTATGTGGCCCCGTCTGCCAATGCTGAAGATGCTTGTGAAGCACTGCTCTCCTGCACTTCTAGGCTGCAAACACAGCATCCACAGGCTCTCTTCCTTGTCTCTGGTGACTTTAACCACGCTTCTCCCTCTTCTGTTCTACCAACATACACCCAGTATGTTACCTGCCCCACCAGAGAGAATAGAACATTGGACTTGTTTTTTGCCAACACCAAGGAGGCTTATTCTTCTTCCCCCCTCCCTCCCCTGGGCAGCTCGGACCACAACCTTGTACATCTGAGGCCTGTGTATGAACCCATCGTGCGCAGGCAGCCTGTGGTGTCCCGTGAGGTGAGGATGTGGTCTGCTGAGAGCGAGGAGGCTCTGAGGGACTGCTTCAGCACCACTGTCTGGACTGAGCTCTATGGCCCACATGGGGAGGACATCAACATCATCACAGAGTGCATCACGGACTACATCAACCTCTGTTTTGAGAACATTGTTCCCTCCCGGACGGTGCGGTGTTTTCCAAACAACAAGCCATGGATTAACCGTGAACTGAAGGCTCTGCTGAAGGAGAAGAAGAGAGCCTTCAGGTCAGGGAACAAGGAGGAGCTAAGGACTGTGCAGAAGGAGCTGAGGAGGAAGATCAGGCAGGCTGAGGCCGGCTACAAGAGGAGGATGGAGGAGCAGCTGCAGCAAAAGAACATTCAGGGAGTGTGGAGGAGCCTGAAAACCATCTCGGGCTTCAAAATCCCCCCTGCCCAGACAGAGGGGGATCTACAGTGGGTGAATGATTTAAATGCTCACTTCTTGAGGTTTGATCGGTCACCCGCCCCTCCCCCTGCACAGCTGCATGCTCCCTCTTCCACAGCTGGACAATGCCCTGCATCTGTTCCTCTTCGCTTATCTGCCCCGGACCATCAGCTCCCCACTTCGCCTGGACTCACCCATCCCCCCAGCACACGGTCCCCCTGCCAACCACTGACTGTCACAGCAGCACAGGTGAGGAGTGAGCTGAGGAGGATTAAAGTGAGGAAGGCAGCAGGACCTGATGGCATCAGCCCCAGGCTCCTTAAGTCCTGTGCAGATGAACTGTGTGGAGTTATGGAGCATGTCTTCAACATGAGCCTGAAGCTGAGGGTGGTACCACAGGTCTGGAAGACCTCCTGTCTGGTACCTGTGCCTAAGACACCGCGCCCCAAAGACCTCAACAGCTTCAGGCCAGTGGCTCTCACGTCCCACCTGATGAAGACACTCGAACGGCTAGTCCTGGACCACCTCCGCTCCACCGTGAGCTCAGCCATGGACCCTCTGCAGTTTGCATATCGGTCTGGCATCGGAGTGGAGGACGCCGTCATCTCCCTGCTGCACCGCTCTCTCTCTCACCTGGAAAAGCCTGGCAGCTCTGTGAGGATTCTGTTCTTCGATCTTTCCAGCGCCTTCAACACCATCAGCTCCTGAGGGACAAGCTGGAGACGGCTGGTGTGGAGTATGACCTGGCAGAGTGGATCCTGGACTACCTCACAGACCGACCCCAGTTTGTGAGAGCCCGGAACTGTGTGTCTGACACTCGGACCTGCAGTGTGGGGGACCTGCAGTGTGGGTGTCCCAGGGCACTGTCCTCGCGCCCTTTCTCTTCACCCTTTACACTGCAGACTTCAGACATGACACGGACAGCTGTGTCCTGCAGAAGTTCTCTGACCACTCTGCCATCATCGGACTCATCACGGACGACGATGATGTGGAGGACAGAGGACTGGAGCAGGACTTTGTGGACTGGTGTCAGCGGAACCACCTCCTCATCAACGCGGGGAAGACCAAGGAGATGGTGGTGGATTTCCGCAGACGCCACCCCACTGCCCCCTCACCAGTGAACATCCAGGGACGGGACATTGAGAGAGTGGACTCATACAAGTACCTGGGTGTTCATCTGAACCACAAACTGGACTGGACTCATAACACAGACGCACTGTACAGGAAGAGCCAGAGTCGGCTCTACCTCCTGAGGAGACTCAGGTCTTTTGGAGTGACAGGGCCACTCCTGAAGACCTTCTACGACTCTGTGGTGAAATCGGCCCTCCTGTATGGTGTGGTCTGCTGGAGCAGCAGCATCACAGAGAGGAAGAGGAAGAGGCTGGACAGAGTCATCAAGAAGTCCAGCTCCGTCCTGGGCTGTGCTCTGGACTCGGTGCAGGAGGTGGGGGACAGGAGGGTCCTGGCTAGATTCACATCTATGCTGGACCATGAGTGTCACCCCCTGCAGGACACTCTGTCCGCTCTGGAGAGCAGCTTCAGTGAGAGACTGATCCACCCTCGATGTGTGAAGGAAAGGTTCCGTAGGTCTTTCCTTCCTGCTGCTGTCAGACTTTATAACAAAAACTGTTAGTACTGAACACTCGCAATACTGACCTAACCTAATACTGATGTGCAATTCTGTCATATGTGCAATTACTGTGAAATTCATGTGCAATCTATGTGCTGTCGTGACACATATTCATGTGCAATTACTGTCGGGATCACATGCAATGGTATTTATTCATTTATTTATTTGTCTATGGGAGTTTTTAATTATTTATAGGAGATCTTCTACTGAAAGTGTTTTTCAGACTTCCTATAAGTGATCTGTTCTTCTGTATCTACCTCTATATCTACCTGCGTTGCACCAATGAAATTTCCCCATGTGGGACAATAAAGGAATATCTTATCTTATCTTTTTCACACAGGGCAGGGACCATTTCACCAGGAGAGGGACATCTGGGTCCACAGGTCCTCAGGAGTGAGAGAAAGAAAAAGAAGGTGGTGAACAGTTTGCAAGTTGAATCAAAAAATAAATATTGTTTGATAGAATAAGTCAGAAGAAGAGGATAGTGCTCAAGCTGTCATACTTCCCCCAGCATAGTTACTCCTAGGGCAGCGTAGCTAAAGCTGTGGGTTTATGTTTCTGTTCCTAACTAGTCTGACCATAAGCGATTTCGAAGAGGAACGTTTTAAGCCTGGACTTAAATGAAGAGACTGTGTCAGCATATTTAACATGGGTCGGGAGCTGATTCCATAACACAGGAGCTTGGTAGCTAAACGCTCTACCTCCTACAGTACTTTTAGAGACTCTTGGCACCACCAGAAGGCCGGCATTCTGAGAGCGAAGAGCTCTGTTTGGATGATATGGTTCTATAGCATCTTTGAGGTAGGATGGGGCCATGTCATTTATGGCTTTGTAGGTCAAGAGTAGAATTTTAAATTTGATTCTAAACTCAACAGGAGCCAGTGAAGAGACTCCAGCACTGGCGTAATGTGCTCTCTTCTTTTTGTTCCTGTTAGTAATCTTGCTGCTGCATTTTGAACCAGTTGAGCTTTTTATGGAGCTTTTAGGACACGCTGCAAGCAGGGAGTTACAGTAGTCTAATCTAGTCGTTACAAATGCATGGATAAGTTTTTCGGCATCACTTTTAGGCAGGATTCTTCTGATTTTGGCTCTTGTTGCGCAAATGGAAATAGGCTGTTTTACAAGCTTGATTTATATGAGCTTTAAATGAGAGCTCCTGGTCAAATAAGACTCCAAGATTTCTTACAGTAGAACTAGAGGCTTCACTGACATTGTCCAGTGTAACTATCTGCTCAGATAGACCGTCTCGTAGATGCTTAGGGCCAAGCACAATGACCTCGGTTTTTTCAGGGTTAAGAAGCAGGTAGTTTAGTGTCATCCAGGTTTTTATCTCCTTCACACAAGTACTAAGTCTGTCTACTTGATCGCTCTGATCAGGTTTCATTGATAAATACAGCTGAGTGTCGTTTGCATAGCAGTGGAAGTTAATGCCATGCTTTCTGATAATGTTGCCTAATGGCAGCATATAAAGAGTAAACAGAATTGGACCGAGTACCGAACCCTGTGGCACACCGTAAATTACTTTAGAGCTTGGTGAGGAGCTCTGGTTTACATTAACAAATTGGAACCTATCAGATAGATAGGATTTAAACCAGCTGAGGGCTGTTCCTCCAACACCTACATCACATTCTAACCTCTGCAGTAGAATGTTGTGGTCGATGGTGTCAAACGCTGCGCTGAGGTCCAACAGAACCAGGATTGAGACCAGTCCATCGTCAGCGGCTAATAACAAATCATTTGTGACTTTAACTAGTGCAGTTTCAGTGCTGTGGTGGGCTCTGAACCCTGACTGGAAAACTTCAAATAAGTTATTGTCCTGCAGGTGGCGACAAAGCTGTTTTACTACAACTTTTTCAAGGATTTTAGAGACGAAGGGAAGATTTGAAATAGGGCTGTAGTTTACCAATAGGTCGGGATCTAGATTAGGCTTTTTCAGAAGAGGTTTAATGACTGCATGTTTGAAGGACTGTGGAACATAGCCACTTTGGAGTGAAGTATTTATTATATTAAGAATAGGGTCTATAATTAGGGGGAAAATGTCTTTGAGGAGCTTGGAATGGGGTCTAGGACACAAGTTGAGCTTTTAGAGGACATAATGGCTGAAGTTATCTCTCGATCAACAGCTGTGAACCTTTCTAGGTTTACAGGTGGATTTATATGGGACGTTAGATTTACAGCTTGGGCTAGTTCAGGGCTAATAGCGGGGGTAATTTCATCTAATTTATCTCTGATTGTTTTTATTTTATTGTTAAAAAATAGGAGGAAATCATCAGAGCTAAGTGTAGCTGGGATTGAGGGCTCTACTGCACTGTGACAGTTTGTTAGCCTAGCTACAGTGCTGAAAAGGAATTTAGTGTTACTTTTGTTGACTTCTATTAGATTTGAATAATATCTGGTTTGGGCCTTACGCAGAGCCTGCTTATAGGACAGCAGGCAACTTTTCCATGCTTTTAGGGATTCTTCGGTGTGAGAGCGATGAAATAATCCCTCTAACTTTCTAACTCTTTGTTTATGTGAACGCAGTTCTTGGTTGTACCATGGGGAGGCGCGCTTTGGCCTAATGACCTTCTGTTTTAACGGCGCGACAACGTCAAGAGCAGACTTCAGAGAATTCATGGTCAAGTCGACAAATTGATCACTTAAACTGGGACTAAAGCTGTTCTCAGCAGGATCACATGACGTGATCACATGACGTGATCACATGACGTGATCACATGACGTGATCACATGACATGATCACATGACATGATCACATGACATGATCACATGACATGATCACATGACACGATCACATGACACGATCACATGACACGATCACATGACATGTCACTGAATATTGGCTCTATTATTTCTTTGAATTTTGAGAAAGATTTTTCAGATTTTGTCCTTTTCATTATAACTTTATTTTGTGGGACTGGATGATCTTTAAGAATAAACTGAAAGGTAATTAGGAAATGATCTGACAATATAGGGTTTTGAGGGAGGACAATGAGGTCACTAATCTCTGTTCCATACGTTAGGACAAGATCCAGAGTGTTCTTGTGAGTGTGAGTCGCTTTATTTACATTCTGAGTGAAACCAATGCTGTCTAACAAGGCGCTGAAGGCATTACTGAGAGAGTCATCACTCATGTTCACGTGGATATTAAAGTCTCCAGCTATAACTATTTTATCCCAGGCTAACTCTAAGTTTGATATAAAGTCAGAAAACTCTGTTAAAAACTCTGAGTAGGGACCAGGAGGTCGGTAGATAACTATGAACAAAACTCCTTTTTGGTTTTTCATATTTGGACATGTGATTGACAGCATAAGGCTTTCAAATGAGTGAAATACATTGTTAATTTTAGGGGTCATGAGTCGCTTGAGTGTGAGATCACTGCCACACCACCACCTCGGCCTGTGCTCCTGCAGGTCTGAAAGTTAACATGGGTGGGTGGGGTTAACATGGGTGGGTGGGGTTAACATGGATGGGTGGGGTTAACATGGGTGGTGGGGTTAACATGGGTGGGTGGGGTTAACATGAGTGGGTGGGGTTAACATGGGTGGGTGGGGTTAACATGGGTGGGTGGGGTTAACATGGGTGGGTGGGGTTAACATGGGTGGTGGGGTTAACATGGGTGGGTGGGGTTAACATGAGTGGGTGGGGTTAACATGGGTGGGTGGGGTTAACATGGGTGGGTGGGGTTAACATGGGTGGGTGGGGTTAACATGGGTGGGTGGGGTGGACTCATTTAGTCTGACGTAGTCGTCTTGTTGAAGCCACGTTTCAGTTGGAGCTGAAGATCTATGTTATAGTCACTAATTAATTCATTAACTAAGAGCGATTTGGAGGAAATTGCTCTAATGTTTAGCAGTCCACATTTTATGTGCTTATTTATTTGTATATTTGTGTCATTTGTGATTGTTATTTTCCTTAAGTTATTTGGTCTGACGCCTGAAATAGTTTTTCTGAGATGTGACTTTTTGGCATTATTTGTATGAGGGACACGAGGGACACGAGGGACACACACAGTCTCTATCTGTCTTGAATCTGAACACTTCACATGTAACAGAACGGGCGAGAGTTCGGCGACAGAGGAGCGTCTTACACTGCTGCTCTGCACCTGGGGCTCATCCCTAGATGGTCACTTAACACGACTAAGACTATCGGTCAAATTCCGAACTAATAGGGATGTACCCTCAGAAGTCGGATGGATGCCATCCCTGCGTATGAGCCCGGGCTTTCCCCAAAACGCACTCCAGTTATCAATAAAGACTACGTTGTTTTGAGGGCACCATCTAGATAACCAGTTGTTGAATGCTGAGAGACGGCTGTACAATTCAGCATTGATCCGATTGGGCAGAAAATATTACAGTGTCTGACATCGACTTCGCTAGGTCACACACCGCGGCTACTTGAACTTTGAGCACCTCTGATTGTCTCCGCCGGGCGTCGTTACCGCCTGCGTGAATCACGACTCGCCGGAAACGGGTCCTACTCTGCTTTAAGATCCTAAGGTTTCCTTCGATGTCACCCATTCTGGCCACCGGGTAACACCTAACGCTAGCCGCTGGCAGCTTCACGTCTCTAACAATAGAACTCCCGATTACAAGAGTTTCTCTAGTCTGTTCAGCGGGCGTGTGATCGCTGAGGGGAGAAAACCTATTATAGACGTGAAGCTCACGGCGCTCTGAGGTTCGGCGTTTAGCGCCTTGTCCCCTCCGAACTGTCACAAATTGGTCCCTATTCTGTTCCTGGTCTAGTCCCGGCTGCACGGGAGACGCTGAGGGGCTGAGCTCGGCCTTACTGCTACTGCTAATGCTAATGCTACGCCCTGCAGCGCGGTCCGGTAGCCCTCGCGCTAAAACCGAACTATAACTGGACTTAAGCTCCTCTAAACAGCGGATCCGCGCTTCTAACTCCGTAACCCTGGCCTCCAAAACTACCACTACACTGCACTTCACGCACCTATCATCAGAGAAGGAGCCAGGGTTCTGACTCGACATATGACAGCTCAAACAGGTAAAGGTAGATCCAGCCATGACGCTAGCGGCTAGGCTACGCTAGGCTAGTTCAGGCTGGAGCTAGAGAGTGAGGAGGGCTTTTTAATCCACGAAATACTGAAAAGCGAGCGGCTTGAGGCTCCGGATTGTTTGCGGAGAAATCAAACGTTCACCTTTGTGTATATGATGCGTAAATAGTGTGTATAATTCGTGGATTAATCGGTAAAAGGCTCTAAGAACGAACAGCTCTGAAAACGCGACACACTCACCGGAAATGACGTCACCGGAAACATACATAAGGTTAGGGGTTAAGGGTTAGGGTTTCTCCATGTGGGACAATAAAGGAATATCGTATTTTAAGGTTTAGGATTGGGGTTAAGGTTTAGGATTAGGGGTTAAGGGTTATGACCTTATGATCTTATGATCTCATGATCTCATGATCTCATGATCTTATGACCTTATGACCTTATGACCTTATGACCTTATGATCTTATGATCTTGTGCTAACCAAAAGAGAAACACTGATTATTGCCCCTGATGATGTCATTCCAGGGAGAAACCAGTATTCTGGTGTTTTAGACCAGTGAGTGTTACAGTTTTTTACAATTGAATAAACACTAAAAGCTAAAGTTTTGCCCAAATATCAAAACCTAACACAGTATTACACACACAACACACACAGTATTACACACACAACACACACAGTATTACACACACAACACACACAGTATTACACACACAACACACACAGTATTACACACACAACACACACAGTATTACACACACAACACACACAGTATTACACACACAACACACACAGTATTACACACACAACACACACAGTATTACACACACAACACACACAGTATTACACACAACACACACAGTATTACACACACAACACACACAGTATTACACACACAACACACACAGTATTACACACACAACACACACAGTATTACACACACAACACACACAGTATTACACACACAACACACACAGTATTACACACACAACACACACAGTATTACACACACAACACACACAGTATTACACACACAACACACACAGTATTACACACACAACACACACAGTATTACACACACAACACACACAGTATTACACACACAACACACACAGTATTACACACACAACACACACAGTATTACACACACAACACACACAGTATTACACACACAACACACACAGTATTACACACACAACACACACAGTATTACACACACAACACACACAGTATTACACACACAACACACACAGTATTACACACACAACACACACAGTATTACACACACAACACACACAGTATTACACTCACAATACACACAGTATTACACACACAACACACACAGTATTACACACACAACACACACAGTATTACACACACAACACACACAGTATTACACACACAACACACACAGTATTACACACACAACACACACAGTATTACACACACAACACACACAGTATTACACACACAACACACACAGTATTACACACACAACACACACAGTATTACACACACAACACACACAGTATTACACACACAATACACACAGTATTACACACACAACACACACAGTATTACACACACACAGTATTACACACACAACACACACAGTATTACACACACAACACACACAGTATTACACACACAACACACACAGTATTACACACACAACACACACAGTATTACACACACAACACACACAGTATTAAACACACAACACACACAGTATTACACACACAACACACACAGTATTACACACACAACACACACAGTATTACACACACAACACACACAGTATTACACACACAACACACACAGTATTACACACACAACACACACAGTATTACACACACAACACACACAGTATTACACACACAACACACACAGTATTACACACACAACACACACAGTATTACACACACAACACACACAGTATTACACACACAACACACACAGTATTACACACACAACACACACAGTATTACACACACAACACACACAGTATTACACACACAACACACACAGTATTACACACACAACACACACAGTATTACACACACAACACACACAGTATTACACACACAACACACACAGTAGTACACACAGTATTACACACACAACACACACAGTATTACACACACAACACACACAGTATTACACACACAACACACACAGTATTACACACACAACACACACAGTATTACACACACAACACACACAGTATTACACACACAACACACACAGTATTACACACACAACACACACAGTATTACACACACAACACACACAGTATTACACACACAACACACACAGTATTACACACACAACACACACAGTATTACACACACAACACACACAGTATTAAACACACAACACACACAGTATTACACACACAACACACACAGTATTACACACACAACACACACAGTATTACACACACAACACACACAGTATTACACACACAACACACACAGTATTACACACACAACACACACAGTATTACACACACAACACACACAGTATTACACACACAACACACACAGTATTACACACACAACACACACAGTATTACACACACAACACACACAGTATTACACACACAACACACACAGTATTACACACACAACACACACAGTATTACACACACAACACACACAGTATTACACACACAACACACACAGTATTACACACACAACACACACAGTATTACACACACAACACACACAGTATTACACACACAACACACACAGTATTACACACACAACACACACAGTAGTACACACAGTATTACACACACAACACACACAGTATTACACACACAACACACACAGTATTACACACACAACACACACAGTATTACACACACAACACACACAGTATTACACACACAACACACACAGTATTACACACACAACACACACAGTATTACACACACAACACACACAGTATTACACACACAACACACACAGTATTACACACACAACACACACAGTATTACACACACAACACACACAGTATTACACACACAACACACACAGTATTACACACACAACACACACAGTATTACACACACAACACACACAGTATTACACACACAACACACACAGTATTACACACACAACACACACAGTATTACACACACAACACACACAGTATTACACACACAACACACACAGTATTACACACACAACACACACAGTATTACACACACAACACACACAGTATTACACACACAACACACACAGTATTACACACACAACACACACAGTATTACACACACAACACACACAGTATTACACACACAACACACAGTATTACACACACAACACACACAGTATTACATACACAACACACACAGTATTACACACACAACACACACAGTATTACACACACAACACACACAGTATTACACACACAATACACACAGTATTACACACACAACACACACAGTATTACACACACAATACACACAGTATTACACACACAACACACACAGTATTACACACACAATACACACAGTATTACACACACAACACACACAGTATTACACACACAACACACACAGTATTACACACACAACACACACAGTATTACACACACAACACACACAGTATTACACACACAACACACACAGTATTACACACACAACACACACAGTATTACACACACAACACACACAGTATTACACACACAACACACACAGTATTACACACACAACACACACAGTATTACACACACAACACACACAGTATTACACACACAACACACACAGTATTACACACACAACACACACAGTATTACACACACAACACACACAGTATTACACACACAACACACACAGTATTACACACACAACACACACAGTATTACACACACAACACACACAGTATTACACACACAACACACACAGTATTACATACACAACACACACAGTATTACACACACAACACACACAGTATTACACACACAACACACACAGTATTACACACACAACACACACAGTATTACACACACAACACACACAGTATTACACACACAACACACACAGTATTACACACACAACACACACAGTATTACACACACAACACACACAGTATTACACACACAACACACACAGTATTACACACACAACACACACAGTATTACACACACAACACACACAGTATTACACACACAACACACACAGTATTACACACACAACACACACAGTATTACACACACAACACACACAGTATTACACACACAACACACACAGTATTACACACACAACACACACAGTATTACACACACAACACACACAGTGATTCTCAACACTGAACACTCTTGTGCATTAAGACACAGAAGTTTATCAAGATGTCACTTTCTTGCATTTCTAAAGCACTGACTGTCTAATGACCACACCCATGTGCCAAATGACCACACCCATATGCCAAATGACCACACCCATGTGCCAAATGACCACACCCATGTGCCAAATGACCACACCCATGTGCCAAATGACCACACCCATATGCCAAATGACCACACCCATGTGCCAAATGACCACACCCATATGCCAAATGACCACACCCATGTGCCAAATGACCACACCCATGTGCCAAATGACCACACCCATGTGCCAAATGACCAAAAATCGAAAAATATGTTTTTTACAAGTTAGTGCAGAGTTTTTACAAGTGTTTCATTTTACAAAGGAGTTAAAGTGTTTTGCTAATTGGGTTTGTGGTTGTGCTAATTGTGTGTAGGGTTTTGCTAAATAAAACAAAACAATCAAAATTGTGTTGATTCAATCGTAAAAAACTGTAAACCAAATCTTACAATCTTATCTTAATCTTGGATCAGGACCTCGCTCTTTGGATCAGGACCTCGCTCTTTGGATCAGGACCTCGCTCTTTGGATCAGGACCTCGCTCTCTGAGCTCTTTGGATCAGGACCTCGCTCTCTGAGCTCTTTGGATCAGGACCTCGCTCTCTGAGCTCTTTGGATCAGGACCTCGCTCTCTGAGCTCTTTGGATCAGGACCTCGCTCTCTGAGCTCTTTGGATCAGGACCTCGCTCTCTGAGCTCTTTGGACCTCACACCAGTCAGGGCCTTTTAATGACAGTTGCTTAGAGACTGATAAGATTGTATATTTTAGTGTTTATTTCTCACGGTAAGTTTGATGCTTTTACAGTTGTTTTCTGTCTTTAAACTCTTTTTGTGAAGCACTTTGTGACGTCTGTGAAAGATGCAGTACAAATAAAATGCACTTACTTACTAAAGTACATAAGGTTTTAATGATCTAATATGAATACCTCTAAAATGTGTGTCATATTTTCATTTTCTGACTCATAAATACGGTGTAAATTAGGCTTAGGCCCTTCTTCGTTGCTAGGTAACAGTTATGGAATTAGAGCAGCGATGTTGAATGTTGAGGGACAAACTCGACATAATAACGGCAAAAACACCAAATTATTGTGAGTTTCCATCCTTCATTAAAGTTTGAGTCGAATTGTAGCAACTGAAGAAAACTGATGGACAATTGTGAATTTGGGGAAGAATTTTATGAAACTGAAGCAAAATTTGGTGCAAATGAGAAAGTTGGTGAAACATCAGCAAAAACATATATGAAATTTGTTGAAAGATTTTAATACAATTCACAGACAATTAGACAAGATGGTGGAACGTTGAATTTTTTTAAATATTTGCGTAAATCTAAAAGAAGAAAATCAAAAAAAATTGCGTGAAAACAATTTTTGGGGTAGAATTTGTCGAACGTTTTGCTCAAACGAGGCACAGTGGGGGATGAGAGGACGTCTTGACCTCTGTGGTAATTATATCCTTCTGCCGACCAGTTTAGGTCAGTGTGTAATCCACGAGCTCACGACCACAACTCTCTGACGTCAGCGGGTTAATCCTCAGCCGGAGGGCGCGTCCCCTTTAATCCATTTACCCCAGGGCTTCAGCACGTCACCATCACCATCATCATCATCATCATCATCATCACCATCATCACCATCCAAAGAGTGAAATATACCGTCTTTTCAGCTTCTGGGAGAAATTCATCCATAAAAATCGAAATAACCGAGTGGAAACTTCACGCGGGACCGGACTCAGATCTCTGGAGAGCCGAGAACGTCGCGCACAGACGGCCGTGGAGGCGATGCAGATCTGAACACTTTACTCCCGGCACCGCACGTCCCTTTTTTGGCGTTTGGCGTGGAACATGGGCCAGGCGCACAGTGAGGACGGCGCCGAATCGGAGGTGACGCTGCAGCACATCCAGGAGCTGTACCGTAAGTTCGCCAGCGAATGTCCCAGCGGAAACCTGCATTTGCACGAGTTCAAGAGGATCTTCGGCTTCAACAGGAACTCCACCGAGGAGGAGTCGGCCTACATGGACAACGTCTTCAGGACCTTCGACACCAACGGGGTACGTGCTGTCCTCGCCACTGAGCGTTTTTAACAGTGATCCGGGCGCGCTTAAAGGTGCGGAACTTCTCTGCTTTATTGCTTTGCCTGGAATGTTCCACAGAAGGGCATTAAACGTCACCATGGAGACCACCGCGGACACTTCAGAGGCAGTTGTTTTTATCTTCCGAGCATCATCAGTGTCAGGTCCAGAGCAGGTCCAAAGCAGGTCCAGGGCAGGTCCAAAGCAGGTCCAGGGCAGGTCCAAAGCAGGTCCAGGGCAGGTCCAGAGCAGGTCCAGGGCAGGTCCAGAGCAGGTCCAGGGCAGGTCCAGAGCAGGTCCAGGGCAGGTCCAGAGCAGGTCCAGAGCAGGTCCAGGGCAGGTCCAGAGCAGGTCCAGAGCAGGTCCAGAGCAGGTCCAGGGCAGGTCCAGGGCAGGTCCAGGGCAGGTCCAGAGCAGGTCCAGGGCAGGTCCAGAGCAGGTTCACGGCAGGTCCAGAGCAGGTCCAGGGCAGGTCCAGGGCAGGTCCAGGGCAGGTCCAGAGCAGGTCCAGGGCAGGTCCAGAGCAGGTCCAGAGCAGGTCCAGAGCAGGTCCAGGGCAGGTCCAGGGCAGGTCCAGAGCAGGTTCACGGCAGGTCCAGAGCAGGTCCAGGGCAGGTCCAGGGCAGGTCCAGAGCAGGTCCAGGGTAGGTCCAGAGCAGGTCCAGAGCAGGTCCAGAGGAGGTTCACAGCAGGTTCACAGCAGGTCCAGAGCAGGTCCAGAGCAGGTCCAGGGCAGGTCCAAAGCAGGTCCAGGGCAGGTCCCAAGCAGGTCCAGGGCAGGTCCAGAGCAGGTCCAGGGCAGGTCCAGGGCAGGTCCAGAGCAGGTCCAGGGCAGGTCCAGAGCAGATTCACAGCACGTCCAGAGCAGGTCCAGAGCAGGTCCAGAGCAGGTCCAGGGCAGGTCCAGGGCAGGTCCAGGGCAGGTCCAGAGCAGGTCCAGGGCAGGTCCAGAGCAGGTCCAGGGCAGGTCCAGGGCAGGTCCAGAGCAGGTCCAGAGCAGGTCCAGAGCAGGTCCAGGGCAGGTCCAGAGCAGGTCCAGAGCAGGTCCAGGGCAGGTCCAGAGCAGGTCCAGGGCAGGTCCAGAGCAGGTTCACGGCAGGTCCAGAGCAGGTCCAGGGCAGGTCCAGGGCAGGTCCAGGGCAGGTCCAGAGCAGGTCCAGGGCAGGTCCAGAGCAGGTCCAGAGCAGGTCCAGAGCAGGTCCAAAGCAGATCCAGAGCAGTTTCAGAGCAGGTCCAGAGCAGGTCCAGAGCAGGTCCAGGGCAGGTCCAGGGCAGGTCCAGAGCAGGTTCACGGCAGGTCCAGAGCAGGTCCAGGGCAGGTCCAGGGCAGGTCCAGAGCAGGTCCAGGGCAGGTCCAGAGCAGGTCCAGAGCAGGTCCAGAGGAGGTTCACAGCAGGTTCACAGCAGGTCCAGAGCAGGTCCAAAGCAGGTCCAGGGCAGGTCCCAAGCAGGTCCAGGGCAGGTCCAGAGCAGGTCCAGGGCAGGTCCCAAGCAGGTCCAGGGCAGGTCCAGAGCAGGTCCCAAGCAGGTCCAGGGCAGGTCCAGAGCAGGTCCAGGGCAGGTCCAGGGCAGGTCCAGAGCAGGTCCAGGGCAGGTCCAGAGCAGGTTCACAGCAGGTCCAGAGCAGGTCCAGGGCAGGTCCAGGGCAGGTCCAAAGCAGGTCCAGGGCAGGTCCCAAGCAGGTCCAGAGCAGGTCCAGAGCAGGTCCAGAGCAGGTCCAGAGCAGGTCCAGGGCAGGTCCAGGGCAGGTCCAAAGCAGGTCCAGGGCAGGTCCCAAGCAGGTCCAGAGCAGGTCCAGAGCAGGTCCAGAGCAGGTCCAGAGCAGGTCCAGGGCAGGTCCAGGGCAGGTCCAGGGCAGGTCCAGGGCAGGTCCAGGGCAGGTCCAGGGCAGGTCTGAGTTTAGATTAAGTCTGAACCAGGTCTGATCCAGCCTCAGGCACTTTGTAGATTTAATAAAGAAATTATAATAATAAATATTTTTCAACAATCCTGAATTGGCCTTGAGTTAATCTTGATTTTGTAAATGTCAAGCCTCAGATTTGACAGAGTCACAAGTGCTGCACATCTTAGTTTAAACATAGTGATGTTGCATGTTCTCCCTGTGTCTGTACAAGTTTCCTCCGGGTGGTCCGGTTTCCCCGCCCACTAAAAACATGTACAATAGGCTCCTCCCTCTGGGGCCCGGGCTGCCCTGAAAAAGAGATTCTGAATCAGTCGGACTTTCCTGGTTAAATAAAGGTCATAAAGGTCATATTTCCATCGCTGTAATGAACAAACACATTACAATCTTTTTTTCGTGCTGTGTAGTGCAGTGCTCCTGAAAGGTCAAGGGGGGTCAACATAACTCCCTTCTCTTCCTCTCTCTCCCTTCATCTCTCCCTCTCTCCCTCATCTCACACTCTCTCTCTTTTCATCCCTTCATCTCTCCCTCTCTCCCCCATCTCTCCCCCTCTCTCTCTTCATCCCTTCATCTCTCCCTCTCTCCCTCATCTCACACTCTCTCTCTCTTTTCATCCCTTCATCTCTCCCTCTCTCCCTCATCTCACACTCTCTCTCTCTTTTCATCCCTTCATCTCTCCCTCTCTCCCCCATCTCTCCCCCTCTCTCTCTCTCTTCATTCCTTCATCTCTCCCTCTCTCCCCCATCTCTCCCCCTCTCTCTCTCTCTTCATCCCTTCATCTCTCCCTCTCGCCCTCTCTCCCTCTCTTCATCCCTCCCTTCATCTTCCTCTCCTGTGCGCAGGACGGACACATTGACTTCCTGGAGTACGTCGCAGCCGTTCACCTCATCTTTCGGGGGAATCTCAAAGACAAACTGGTCTGGTCCTTCAAAGTGTTCGACCGCGACGGGAACGGCTGCCTCGACCGAGAGGAGGTCCGCCTCATCGTCAAGGTGCGTTCTCTACCTCTACGGAGGCAAGCGGGTTACGGGTCAGATCTGTGGAGATGTGTATATATCGATCAGATCTGTGGGCTGCTTTCTACTCGCTCACTCAAACAGCTTCACGCTTTTCTTTTGTTCTTCAGATTATTGGAAATATAAAGCAGCCGCACGAAGCGAAGACCTCTGGAAACGTGAACGAAATGGTGGACCGGATCTTTGCTCTGGTTGACAAGAACAAAGACAGTAAGTCCAAGGGAATGTTCTCTGCACAAAGACCTTTTCAGATTCTAATGGTTTTTCCCGTCGTTGTTTTACTCACACTTGTATTTTGGGTGATTCTTGCGTCTTTGAGTCCAGTTTCGTCCTGCATTTGAGGCCGGAGTGCTCAGAAAATGAACCCTCTTGCCATTATCCCGAAATGTAGGCTTCACGCTCACTGTATTTTTCTTCTAGCCGTTAGCATTAGCCGTTAGCATTATCCCTCAAAAAATGCAAGTTGTGAATGAGTGATGAAGAGCACATTTAGTTCAAAGCCTTGTTAAAAGCTTCGGCGCTAAACGCTAACTGACTTTAAAGCAGAACTGAGTAACTCTGGGGCTAGAGCTCCCCCTGCAGGTCCCCTGTGATAATACATTGTCAGAAAATAGACAAAAAAGTGTTTTATTTTTATATTTTCCTTCTGTCGTTCTCATGATAAGACAGTAGTAGAATCACAAACACAAACATTTCACAGCCAAACATAAGGAGCCAGGGTTTCTCAGGAAAGTTGTCTTCGGGCTGCTGTTCCACGCGGAGACAGCAGGTGGCGACGACAGACACTTCAAATGCCCCGAAAACACACATTTAACAATCACAGGCACTTACTGAGACGTTAAATAAGGTGAAAATGTGACTTAGTTCTGCTTTAAGTGTGATGTTGACTGAGAGGTGAAGAGAAAATGACACAAACTCACTGCGTCACTTTGTTGTAGTAAAATCAGAGCTTTTGGCAGTCAGGGTCCGGTCAGGGGCCGGGCAGATACACATAAACAATAGAACAAAACAGATCATGCTTGTGCAGGTGGACTTAAGCCTGAGTTTAGACGGACGCCGCAGCAGACGGTCCCGGTCCTGGCACAGAACGTCCTTCATATGGTAAACAATGGACTTAAAAATATCCCGGATTAGCCGCTCTCCTGCAGCCCGGATCTGTGCTGTCGACGCTAATCTTAGACTCGGCTAATTTACTTTTACTGACGAGTCTGGACTTGTATTCTGTGACGGGCGAGTGGCGTCTGGTGCCGCTGCTCTGGGCCCGACACTAGAGGGAGCACCAGAGAAGCACGTGTCAAAAGACCAACTGTTGGTTATTTCATTTGACCAGTCGTTATCTCGTCAGCACAAACTCATGGTGATGTCATAATGAAGGGGAAAGGCCATAGCCACGCCCAACATTCTGCACTGAAAAGAGTCTAAACTATTGTCCAGTAGAGTGGGCTCATCCTGCAGACGCATTGAAGAATGAATACTATAAACATCAACAGCACCTTCAGATTGAAACTGTCACATTGTGTACTCTCCTGGTTTGTGTTTCAGGTCAGATCTCGCTGGAGGAGTTCATCGAGGGTGCAGAGAAGGACCCATGGCTGATGGACCAGCTCAAACTGGACATCGGGCCGTGCGAGTGGTACATTTATCAGCAGGAGAAGAAGCAGTGACGGAGGACGCTTTGGACCGTTCGTGGGAAACACGGACAAATATCTCTCATTCTTAAACAAATATGTTCAAGAAGAACTGTTTTTGGATGATGTGAAAAAGAGGGACGATGTGAACTGACTCCGGCCTAACTTTGTGAGTCTGAGGATGAGGAAGAAGAGTCTGTGCTTTTCCGTGACTGGACTTAACAGTTTGATCTCTGGACTGGGTCTCAAGGGTCTCAGGGATCTCAAGGGTCTCAGGGGTCTCAAGAGTCTCAGGGGTCTCAAGGGTCTCAAGGGTCTCAATGGTCTCAGGGTTCTCAAGGGTCTCAGGGTTCTCAAGGGTCTCAGGGGTCTCAGGGATTCTCAATGGTCTCAGGGGTCTCAAGAGTCTCAGTGGTCTCAAGGGTCTCAGGGGTCTCAGGGGGTCTCAATGGTCTCAGGGGTCTCAGGGGTCTCAAGGGTCTCAATGGTCTCAAGGGTCTCAGGGGTCTCAGGGGTCTCAAGGGTCTCAATGGTCTCAGGGGTCTCAGGGGTCTCAAGGGTCTCAAGGGTCTCAATGGTCTCAGGGGTCTCAAGGGTCTCAGGGGTCTCAAGGGTCTCAGGGGTCTCAGGGGGTCCCAGGGGTTTCAAGAGTCTCAGGGGTCTCAGGGGTCTTTGGAGTCTCAGGGGTCTTAGGGGTCTCAAAGGGTCTCAGGGCTCTCAGGGGTCTCAAGGGTCTCAGGGGTCTTTGGGGTGATGAGGTGCGTTTGTGTTTAGCTGAAGCTGAAGTGTCCAATGAGGAAGTAAAAAACACCCAGCAGCCTCATGACTGACTGGTTTTAGGATTATGACACACACTGTATGTTTTCTCAAGCACATAAACTATAATTTATTATTTATTATAATGATAATTATTAAATTTACTTCTGCCTCTAATTTGTAGCTAAGATAAAACTGCTCTCATTTGCGTTGTTAAAATTTGTGCTGTTTTACTCAATGTAAATAAAGTGACTTAATGTTTTCCTGTGTTTGTTGTTTTGTGTTATTTTTATTTAATTGTTTGTTTATTTGTGTAGCACCGAAACAGATAAACAACAACGACCGTGACTCTAAAAAATCAGGGAATTCTAATAAATAAATCAATAAAACAACATTCTTTCAGTGAGAAGGACAAATCATGAAATGCTGGAGTTTCTTTGAAGGTTTTTCTTTACCATTGACAATGAATAAACACAGTTCAACTCCTGATCTGGAAGTCCATCTGGAAGTCAGTCTGGAAGTCCGTCTGGAAGTCCGTCTGGAAGTCCGTCTGGAAGTCCATCTGAAAGTCCATCTGGAAGTCCGTCTGGAAGTCTGTCTAGAAGTCAGTCTGGAAGTCCGTCTGGAAGTCCATCTGGAAGTCCATCTGGAAGTCCATCTGGAAGTCCGTCTGGAAGTCTGTCTAGAAGTCCGCCTGGAAGTCCATCTGGAAGTCTGTCTGGAAGTCCGTCTCGAGGTCCGTCTGGAAGTCAGTCTGGAAGTCCGTCTGGAAGTCCATCTGGAAGTCCGTCTCGAGGTCCGTCTGGAAGTCAGTCTGGAAGTCCATATGGAGGTTCATCTGGAGGTCCGTCTGGAGGTTCGTCTGGAAGTCAGTTTGGAAGTCTGTCTAGAAGTCCGCCTGGAAGTCCGCCTGGAAGTCCGTCTGGATGTCCGTCTGGAAGACCTTCTGGAAGACCGTCTGGAAGTCTGGCTGGAAGTCTGCCTGGAAGTCCATCTGGAAGTCTGCCTGGAAGTCCGTCTGGAAGTCTGCCTGGAAATCGGGTACGAGTACAACAAGGAGTGTGTGGTGACTTTTCTGAATGGGCAGACGTGGGGTGTTCATTAATATTTAGTTGATAACAGATGAAAGCTTAGCCTACTGAGCGAAAAGATTAAAAAAACTGACATCACCGACCAATTCATGACACAAATGAACGATTTGTGTTGAAAAACTGCCTGTGTTTCTAACTAACGCCTGATCATCAGAAACGTGAACTGCACAGACTCGTCTCTAAAAGATCATTTTAAAGCTGCTGTTGCTTCATTTCTCCTCTGCACAGGCTCAGTTAGAGCTTCTCTTCTCCTCTGCACATGCTCAGTTAGAGCTTCTCTTCTCCTCTGCACATGCTCAGTTAGAGCTTCTCTTCCCCTCTGCACATGCTCAGTTAGAGCTTCTCTTCTCCTCTGCACATGCTCAGTTAGAGCTTCACTTCTCCTCTGCACATGCTCAGTTAGAGCTTCTCTTCTCCTCTGCACATGCTCAGTTAGAGCTTCACTTCTCCTCTGCACATGCTCAGTTAGAGCTTCTCTTCTCCTCTGCACATGCTCAGTTAGAGCTTCACTTCTCCTCTGCACATGCTCAGTTAGAGCTTCTCTTCTCCTCTGCACATGCTCAGTTAGAGCTTCACTTCTCCTCTGCACATGCTCAGTTAGAGCTTCTCTTCTCCTCTGCACATGCTCAGTTAGAGCTTCTCTTCTCCTCTGCACATGCTCAGTTAGAGCTTCACTTCTCCTCTGCACATGCTCAGTTAGAGCTTCTCTTCTCCTCTGCACATGCTCAGTTAGAGCTTCACTTCTCCTCTGCACATGCTCAGTTATAGTTATAAGTTATACCTCGTTACGATCGCTTCAACCGTCTTAAGGGGGCTATTACTTTTGACATTTAAACAGCTTGCACTTTTTCCAGTATTTGCAAAAGTATCCGTGCTTTTTTCCCATTGAAATGAATGGGGCATTGACGCCGCCACCTTTTACTTTCTTTTTTCAAAATCATACTTTTTTTCGTCCAATCGAGCTCCAACACTTTTTGCATCTAGAGACATTGAAAATTAATACAAATTTAAAAAAAAATTACATTCCACATAGTCTCCACGTAACACACCCTCAAAAAAGGCTTAATTTCCTGCTCATGCTAATTAGCGTTAGCATTGCCGTCTCTGTTGCTAGGTGACGGAGGTACAGGGAGGAGGGGGTGCAGCCGGGTCACTGAGGCTCTCTCTCTCTTTCTCCCTGCTCAGGTCTGTGTTCAGCACCATCTTGCAATTTGTCAGAACAAACAACTATTTGAGTCTCAAACGACACAATCATCAACTGTGAATTACTGAGCAAAACGCAGCAGAAAACATGGACGTGCGGGAAGGCGAGAGCATCATCGCTTTAATTTTGAATTGTGTTTCTTTTTGTTTTGAAAAGTGCAGGAAAAGACAAATACTTCCATCTTCTCTTTTTTTTTTTTTTTTTATTTTTTTTATTGATTTTGCATTTAAAAGACACCACATAGTGCACTCAAAACATCAAAGCAAGTATAATCATAAGTTACATAAACTTATACATATCTATATACCATCTTCTCTTTTGAACCTGTTCCTTTTGAAGCTCTTAAGAGAGTCAGTGAGGCCGGAATGAAGTCAAGGGCGTGGTGTATATTTGTTATTCCATAACTCAGCAGCGTCCACACAAAGAGTCCTCATTACAGGGGTCACCTTAGACTCTATTATATCCTGTTTAACCCTGTTGGTCAGAGATCCTGGGAGAGACTGGACAATCTGTTTAGATCTTCTTTGGCTACAGCAGATCTGATATTTGGCACAGAATTCACAGCAAATGTTCTTCTTTCTCCAGGAACATCTTTAGAAAAGCTCTGGTGGAGAAAGGTCCATCTCCTGTTCACAAGTACATATCTGTTATTCCATGTGGGAGAGTTGTGCGCTTGAACTTGTGTTTGAAGAGGAGTTTTTCATCAAGAAGGACCTGCAGATGAAAATGTCCCACTCACGCCTAAAAAGGAAGTCAAGACCACACAATTTTTTCAATATTAAACTGTGAATATAGAAGCAGAGAGAGCACACTGGACTTTAGTCGGTCGAGGGAGATTTATATTTATGTCTTTTCTGTCTTTCTGAATTTTGACGTGTGAATGTGACATTTTTCCAGATTTACCAGAAGGTTTATAATGTGACGTTTGTTCAGATTGTTGTAAAAAACCAAAGAGCACGTCTCCAAACCGAAAAGTCAAGTTTGGGTGGTAGATTTATGACTGAACCTGACACGATGTTTCCAGAAGGTGGCGGTGTTGGGACGTGAGCAGAAGAGGTGAGTGACTGTTTCAGAGTTTGACTGACAGAATGTACCACGTGTGTATTTATACATTTGAGTGAGTATTGGGAGGCGTGGCCTTTGAACAGCAGCAGGACTTGTTTGGGTCCATCACAAAGAGACTTCTCTTGTTGGGACAGGAACGGCTTCATTTGACTGAAGCCGATCGCTACGGTGACGTCACAGTCCAGCAGTCCACTCGTTTTTATGGTCTATGGGTGTGACACAGATTCTGCTCAGCTTTGATTTCACACTTCAGAGACATTTATGAAGTTTTAAGAAGCAGAAAAACCTCCTCGGACTGAGAAGTGAGACCAAGAAGAGACACAACGTGAGTGACTTTAATTCACAGCCTCTTTTATATTTCTTTGGTAATTACAAGAGAACACGCTTAAAGACTTCATCTCTAAGAACATAAATGAGATGGTGGAGCAACAGTCAGAGTCTCTTCTTAAAGAATTCAAAAAGGTGAAAAAGGAGGTTCTGAGCTCACAAAAAGCCTGAAGAAGATGATTGTGGACACGTGTGAGTCTGTGGATCCAGAGACCAGCAGTGTCTCCTCTTACTGGGGGACGTTTGACACAGAGTTGGACAGAAGAGTGATAAGACCCCAAATAAAAACCAGGAGACAGCTCGTGTGGAAATCAGCTCTTTTATGTGTGTTTCTTTATTAAACGTTTGGTCATTTTAACTTTTTTGTGTATAAATGATGGACTTTAGTTCCTTGAAAATATGTAGTTAATGATTGTTCATTTACTGAGGTTCAATAGGGCGGAGCACGCCTCAACCTCCGCTATCGCACTCAACACAAGGAACTGTTCAAAATCATATTCATCACAAAGACATGGATCATTCTAAATATTGATGTGGAGAAATGTACTTTCATTATTTCTAATATCTATAACGTGTGAATAAATGATCAGAATTGATAAGTGAATCCCAGGGGGCGTATATAATCCTAGAGGTGATTTCAAACATGCACCAAATGATTTAGTTGATAAAATACCTCCAGAACAGTTTTGACCTCCACATTTAAAAGCACAGAATGGACGACCGACCGACTAAATGTGACGGACATTTGACACTTTCTAAATCTGATATCAAGGAATATTCTGGGCATAATTCCAACAGATCAAAGTGTGTCATAATTATGCCCCATTCTCTGACCGTCAGATGACCTCAGGCTGGTTCAGAAGATCACAAGATATTAGAGGCTTCTGGACATTGTTTTGTCAAATTGTTGAAGACATATTCCAGAATATTCCCGGTGTAAAAGTTCCAGTGAAGAAGAGGAAGTAGCTTTGTACCATCTGTGCTGAAATAGAAGCCAAAGTGAGTCCATACTTTGGACTTAAATGTTGCTGGTGCGTCTCGTGTCTCACTTTTGTTTTCTTAATCTGACGCTGCCATTTCCGTGTCCGTGTACGACTTCTTCTTCTGCCCACGGCCAATCTCGCGCTGTGCGCCCCCTAGCTAACGCCAAGGAAGTGTCTCAACAAAGGATTGGTGAAAAGAGCCCTTTATAGCGGCTTTTACAACGTTCAAAGATCGATACTTGACGAGAACGTATCGATAATTAATCGCGGGAGAAAATATC
>NW_027316167.1:2969150-3096650 GCF_026437365.1 Eucyclogobius newberryi
GACAAGTTCAACCAGAGACACTGAAGAATGGTCAAATGCAGAGGAATATTTCCCTAAAAGGACAATAAAATGTGGCTTAAATCCAATTTGCAGAACATTCCAGGGTTATGTGTCCAACAAAAGCAGCTAAATCGCGAAAACACTGGTACATAAACATGTCCTCGAGTCCATATCATTTTCTAAAGTTCAACTACACACAGACTTATATAAGACTCTCATGTTCTTTGGTCCACTTCCTCCAGCGGCGTCTAAGAAGCACAGATCAGACTGACATCAGCCAAACGGACCTCACAGTCGACACTTTGTTCATGATCAGGTGTGAGTGTGCTCTAACATCCTTCTCTGTCCTCAGTCTTTCCGGCTGTAACCTGACAAACAGCATCTGTGGTCCTCTGGCCTCAGTCCTCAGCTCCTCCAGTCTCACACACCTGGACCTGAGTCAAAATTACCTCCAGGACTCAGGAGTGGAGCTGCTGTGTGATGGACTGAAGAGCGCCCCCTGCAGACTGGAGACTCTCAGGTTAGATCAGCTTCACTTTGCTCTAACAGTGTTGGTTTGTCTATTAGTCTATTGACATTTCTATTCTATTCACCTTTAGAACTTGCATTTAAAGTTCTATTTTTTATTAAGAAGTTAATAAAGAAGTTGATTCCTTGTAGAAAAATATTCGGTTGTAGTCTTGTGGTCTTTGTTTTTATGTGGGTGTAATCCCTCATTTGTCCAGGAGTGTTCTATTGTAGAAAAAGTTCAGTTGTAGTCATCTGGACTCAGTTTAGAAAAAAGATAGACGTTTCGACTCTCATCCAAGAGTCATTGTCAATAAGCGAATTTAGGCCGTGAACTCAGATATTTATTCTATTCTGTGGTAAGTCCAGCCCATTGGGCGGGCCTTCCTGAAGTGGAAAGAGTTGTTTGTTTCAACAGAAACTTACCCTCTTTGTTTCTAACAAGCCTTTTGTTTACTATCAGCTCTTTAATGGGCTGTTAGTCTCCCCTTTGTTTTTGTGTGTCCCTGGCTCACTCGCCATGAGGACCTGATTAGCATCCGAAAGTCCTGGACCTCTACCTCTCTAGGGGTTCAAGATTCCATTATAGACTATAGGCAAGTTGCATCTGAACCCTCCATTTCTGTTTAAAGAAGGTATTTCTTTTTTAACAAAAATAGCTTCCTTAACTCCTCTTTCAAACCATCTTTTCTCCTGCTTAAAATCTTCACCTCACCGTCTTCAAATGAGTGATTAGAGGCTTCAAGATAAAGATGCACGGCGCTCTCTGGACCTAAACTTGTATTTCTTCTGTGCTGATAGAGCCTCTTGTGCAGTGGCTGTTTAGTCTCTCCTATGTAACGCTCTTTACAACTTTCTTCACTGCATTGGACAGAATAATTTTTGGGTCGACACCTTGTCCTTAGGGTGAACCAGTTTTTGCCTTGAAGTGTTTCCTGGTTTAAAATAATCAGGAACTTAATTTCTTCAATTCTCTGCATTTTTTCAGACAGTCCCGAGACATAAGGGATAGAAACACCCTATCTTCTCTGTTCAGTTTCCCTTTTTCCTGCTTGTCCTGCTCCTCTAAAAACGAACATCTACCTCATTCTAAAGGAACACAGGACAAACAATGTACGTGCAGTTATTGCAGTTAATAAACTATACATAAACTGACAATTATTCAGAAGCCCAGAAATTACACCCTGGCTTTTCTGACCTTTCTCACACAATCATGCCATATTATTCAATTACGCCTCCTAGCTCCCAGAACTAACTAACATACAGTCTCTCTCTCCTTGCTCCCTAAGTTGTTTTTTTTTCTTTCTTCTTATTCAACCGTCTCTCTCTCATAATCTCATAATACCACTCTCTGCATGTTGCCTGTTTACGTCCTGTCTTTTTGTCTGTTTTTGTCAATTTGTGTAAAATCTTATTGGTCAGTGTCTGTTTAGGTCTGTATTCCTCAGCACCATTACTACCTCTCAGCTCAACCTCAAGGGAAAAGAATGGAAAACATGCTATGCAAGATATAACACACATGCATCCAACACTGATGACCAAAAACCACAACATATCCCTTCAACTGAAGCCGTCTATCTCTTCCTCCTCTCTCTCCCTTTCCCTTTATTTCTGCCATATTAAATGTCCCCTAACCCAAATACACAAACCAGCATATAATTCTGACATACCTGGCATACACTCATGCACCCACTTATATTGATATCATGGAATATACGCGGCGTCCGTGACCAATCCAAAAGACTTAAAGTAATTAATCATCTGACAAATTAAGGGCTGACATTTGCTTCCTACAAGAAACACATCTAACAGTCACAGAAATACAGAATCTCAAATTTGGTCAATTTGACAAAATATACTCTTCAACATACAACAGCAAACAAAGAAGTGTCTCAATTCTACTGAACAAAAACATTCAGTTCTCACTAAACCAATCTATCACAGACCCAGAAGGAAGATTCATCATCATAATCGCGGATTTCAACCATACAACATTTACACTGGTAAACATTTATGACGACCCATCTTTTTTCCACAACCTTTTCTCCATGTTATCAAATTCCAATAACCTCATCAGAGCAGGAGACTTCAACACTGTCATCAATCCCACAATTGATCGCTCAAGCACCTCTGGCAACTCTAGAACTTGGCATTCCATTAACACAATAAAACAATATATGGAGGACTATGGCCTTAGCAACAGGTGTAGAGTGAGTAACCCCTCTCTAAGTGTCATGGAATTAGACATACACCGATGCTATTCCGTAACACATTGAGAACACAATTCAACTTAGAACATGAAACGACACAGAAATATCAGACATTTGTATGGCAAGCTTGGGAGAAAACGCGGGGACTGATCACGCAAGCTGTGGTACGTAGCCTGCGTGATCCTCCTGTGTCTCACCCCGTTTTTTCCCATGCTGGTTGGTTTTATTAGATATTCTGGAATAGGCGGGTCACATTTCTCATTGGTCAGCCTCACATCAAGGCACTTGGTATTTTTCCATAGAGATAAAGCCTGCAAGGGGGGGTGCAACTCCCCCCCGGGGCCCATCTTTACGACCCCTTCACAAATGCAGTTTGCCACATACCCGTTCTTCTCTTAGACTAATGATGCAGATAAAATATCACTATTATGCAGATAAAATACATCACAGAAATATAATCATATATTCACATTTTATCACATTTCCCTCCTGTTTATCAAAGCATTAGTCACTGTCTCATATGCCAAACACATTACTCTTTTCAGTTTTCAACATGTCTTTCATATAGGTGTTAAAATGACACTTTTACACTCAAAAAGGTTAAGCACAGTTCTCAACATTGAACACACTCCTTTTCTCTCGTTTTTTCTTTCGCCCACAACATGTCTACAGCATTTCTGTCCTAAATTTTGAGTCAGATTGGACAATTTCTGTAATTTGACAAACAGACAATTTATCTTGTCTACATGTATATATATATGTGCGGTGTGATGGGAAATATAGAAGTACAAGCGGAAAGCCCTTAAACCCGCTGCTCTCTGGTCAGTCAGTTTGACTCGTCAGGGACCTCTCTGGACACCCCAATAGAATCAAATACGTAGTATCAGGTGCTACTGGAACCAGATTGTCCACTAACCTCTCGACCTTGACCCTGCGGTATGGTTCTGGGTGATAGTGCCCTCTCAGCACTGTGTCCCCACACCACCATACGTCCTCGCTTGGTTTCTTAAGAGACCTTCTTCCGCTGCTCGCTTCGGTCACACCTATGACACATATAAACTGGTACATTTCCCATCTCAATTCATAATCTCATTAACATTGCATGTAGTTATGTTGTAGCAGATAAAAAAACACTCTTAGTTAGTGTAAACAACAGTGGCTGTGGTGTAATATGCCATTGTGTTTCTTCAGCCTCTGTCATGTCAATTGTACATTGTACATTTCACATTACACATTTCATAACCTTTCATGTTGATCACTTTTTTTCTTCCCTTTATATTCCATGTCTGTGTATGTTGATCGATTGTCCCGATTGTCCCGATTGTCCGGTGCATAATACAGGTGTTCAGCACCCATATTACTGTCATCGCTGTGATGATGATAACTGTTGATTCTTTTTCCACAGAGTATGGTACTCTGCGCACCGTAGCCTCTGGCTCTCGTTCATCGTAGTAGAGTATCGTACTCTACCGTAGACTCCGGACAAAACTCATACAAACGAAGTCCTGCGTCTTGTAGATTGCTTACGGATCTGGTGCTGTGTTGTCCAGACATTTCTCTCACTTTCCCATGAAAGCACCCATGATCTCGTCCCTCCAATGGTCGGTGTGTGGACGACACGGTGTGGCTCCGTCCACTTGGCCTGTCCACTTGGCTCGTCTCTGTAAACACCACATCTCCAACACGTTCTCTGCTGCGGTGATAAACAAAGTCTTTTCGACAGTTCAATGTATTTCAAACAGTTTTGTTGTTTACAATTTTTTTTTTTTTGGTAATTATTGATTCGGAATATTTGTTTACACGTACATATCCCTCCTTTTTGAGATATGGCCTTGCCCATTTCTCAAACTACTACATTTAAACAAAATTAAATAATCCAGATAGTTTACAACGTTCACTAATCCAGGATGTAATCAAGGAAGAGATGGAATTGCGTCTGTCACCAACTCCGCAATGTCACCTCTTGACCTTTCACAGTTCAGTGGTCACATCCCTGGCTGAGCCCCCCCTTCCACGGCGCTGGGCTCCCACCCTGTATGTCTGTAATCCGACACTGCCTGTGCGATCTGTAACTTGTAAATCTGTTTTACCACCATTTGTTTCAAACTCTAAATGTTTCAAACTCTAAATGTTTCAAACTCTAAAAGTTTCAAACTCTAAATGTTTCAAACTCTAAATGTCTCAAACTCTAAAAGTCTGGTGTCCACGTGTGCGCGCGTATGCATGTATGTATGTATGTATGTATGTATGTGTGTGTGTGTGTGTGTGTGTGCAATACAAATACATCAAACAATAATAATTATTGATTATAATTCCCCCGTTGAACTGGCCTTAAGGGTCAGTTCACAACTTAGAATTCTTCACATAATTAATATAAAGTTTCACATCTCCTCTGTTTGTGTGGCCTGCATAATGTCACACATCTAATGTAATATGTGCTAATCTTTTATATGTGCTTCAGGTGAGTTTCAAACTCAATCTCTCACACCTGCTCATGTGGTGCTTTACAAACATTGTGTATTAGTTTGTTCTAATAAGTCTATATGTGTATAACAATCAAAATGATCCTAAACCTTCCCCTTGGTTATAAGGCACGTCATTTTATCAACCTGTTTTTCCCCTTGTTGCCTACTTTCTTTGTCTTTTCTTTGTCACGCATCATATCTCTCCCTCTCTGTCTTCCCCTCTGTTTCTCTCTGTCTTCCTCTCTGTCTTCCTCTCGTAACGGAGGAAACACCCATTTACAGATTTCTAAACCTGCTTTTTCTTTCTCTCTCTTCACTTACTCTTACCCTCACTTGTAACCTGCTTTTACTTTCTCTCTTTCTTGTAGTCTTACCATCTCTTGCCTCCGTCCTGAGTCCTATAATGTTTAAGTCCTATTATCACTGGTTTCATAACTTCTATGTCTAAATTTAGATGATATTGTCTAATTTAAATCTATTCAATTCTTGATTGAATCTCAACAATCCTTCAAGTATTTACTTTAGAATGTCAAATTCTTTCCCTGTTAATGTTAACTTTTCTTATCACTCATCAGTCAACCCCCCCTCCTGAGGTGTTGCTGTTGGTGTCCCTGTGATCCGTAAAGATAACATCTGCTCCATCCTGAGTCCTCCAGATTCTTTGCCAGTCAATAGCCCCTTATCTCTGACTATTCTTTATGACTTGGTGTCCTGTTGTCACCCTGTTAGTTAATAAACACATGTATGTCCCATGTTTCCCCACTTCTGCGTCAATTGCCCTAGTTAATGACCCATTCATGTCTTTCCTGGGAGGGCATTGGACGTCACCATTTAACTTATTCCCTCACTTACGTCTACATGCAATACGAGGTTTCCTCATGATAATACAAATAAATAAGTTACTGATATAACTTTTACTATCACTTTACTTACTCTCCGTTCTACTCCTATGTCCAAAAACTTCAGTAGTCACTCATTTACCCATATTATCACTTCCAGGCCTGTGCCTGCATTCGATTCTAAATTTAAAAACACTTCTGTCTTTTCGTCCTGTACTTTCATCTAGTCATGCATTAAGTCCAAAAAGATAATTTTCGTCAAGTCCAAAAACAAAACAAAACAAAACGTAGCTTTGTTCTGTGCACACAAAAAACATGATACCGTAAAAACACAACTTTTGTCTTCTATGTCGGGGACAGGAAGTGTCCTGTCTTGTCTTGTGATCACATTCCCCAAAATATTGGCCATCTATAAAAATCTGAATTCATCTTCATCTCTTATCAAGTTTAATACAATCTTTATAATTAATTGTTGTCAATCAAAACAAAACCCTTAAAATTTGTTCTACAGAGCTCTCAAATACTAAAATTTTAAAACCATCTGGGTTTAGTCCCTAATTCATTCACGTTCAGAGCTTTCTTCTCCCCTTCTCCTGCCTTGTTGACCCCCCTTATCTCCCCCTCTCGGCCACGTCATCTGAGCACACTGGAAGTCTCCCTCCAAAATCCTCTAATGACTTTTCCTTTGTCTTTTTACAGTTTGGGGTGATAATTCTGGCATTAAGTGGTCTCGGTCATCTGAGAGAAATGCTACTTGCTTTACAGTCACGGTCAATGTCAAGCTTCTAGAGAAAATTCCATATTAGATTCCTCCGGACATAAACGTGGTGTTTAAGATTCACCCGTGACTGCAAATTTTAGATCTCTCAGAATAACGCCTTGTGACCCTTGTATGATTAATTGTGATTCACACTTGTTAGTGAATCACTTATTAATCCTCATTCACACATTCACACTTCTCTCTTACTTACTTCGCTCGTGCACAGCGCTTACATTCACACATATTTCCTCAGTAATACCTAACTGGGCATTTCCTCAGTAATACCTAACTGGGCATGAAAGCCTATAATATTTTTGCAGTAAATATCAAACTAATGCATAAAACGTTTCATGGCTAACTCTTTTTCACACACAATATTTTGTCTGACCTTCTTTGTCGCCTGTGTTCTCCTGCTGCTTCGAAACGACGCGCTCTCCTCGCGGAGAATGAGGTGCGATGGGCGGCCACGGGAAAAAGTGGACTTCTTTCAGCTGTGCACAGACTTCACCGATTCACCCGTCAATCTCCGCGAAGGGGCTGCTTGTCGTCCGGCTTGATAGGACCAGAAAATGTCCTTGAATGAGACATACACCAATGCTATTCCGTAACACATTGAGAACACAATTCAACTTAGAATATGAAACGACACAGAAACATCAGACATTTGTATGGCAAGCTTGGGAGAAAACGCGGGGACTGATCACGCAAGCTGTGGTAAGCAGCCTGCGTGATCCTCCTGCGTCTCACCCCGTTTTTTCCCATGCTGGTTGGTTTTATTAGATATTCTGGAATAGGCGGGTCACATTTCTCATTGGTCAGCCTCACATCAAGGCACTTGGTATTTTTCCGTAGAGATAAAGCCTGCAAGGGGGGGTGCAACTCCCCCCCCTGGGGCAACATTCTTTGGCCCATCTTTACGACCCCTTCACAAATGCAGTTTGCCACACACCCGTTCTTCTCTTAGACTAATGATGCAGATAAAATATCACTATTATGCAGATAAAATACATCACAGAAATATAATCATATATTCACATTTTATCACACTAGAGAGAATACTCATATTTTTCAACAGTTCTCCAATGCTCCTCTAGAATTGATCTATTTATAGTCAGTAACTCGCTAATACCCAACATACGAGATTTCACAATCCACTCAATAGTAATTAGCGATCGTGCCCCCGTTTCCCTCTCTATAAATACTCAGACATATACCAAAACTTCAAACACATGACAACTCAATACTGCTAGAGGACCCCTACTTAACAACCCTTATAAGGCGAGTGGGCATTCTTTCTGGAGATGAACGACTCTCCGAACTCCTCTCCTTCACTGCTATGGGAAACTGGGAAAGCCATAATCGGAGGTAAAATCATTTCATACTCATCATACAAGAAACACAGCAACAGCAACTGGAAAACACATTGGAACAAAACATCAAACATTTAACAAATGAAATATCCCAGCACCCCAGTGAAGCAAAAGAAAAAGAACTTGACGATATCATACAGAAAAAAACACAGTTCCAAATTCAACAACTGAAATATAATGTTTTTCAATACAACAATAAAGTAAATAGTAAATATTTGGCAAATCTACTCCAACACAAAAAAGAAACATCTATCATCCCCTCCATTTTGGACTCTGCAGGAAACATTAATCAAGACCCACAGGATATAAACAACAGTTTTCGCTCTCACCAACCAACACAACTGGAAATAGACACCTTCCCTAGACAATTACCCAAATTAACTAAAGAACAAACTGACATTCTAGACGCACCTCTTGGCCTCAATGAACTCACCGATAAAATTCCGAGCAACAAATCACCCGGCCGGCCCAGATGGACTCCCAGCCGAATTCTACAGACACTTTTGGGACATATTAGCACCACCATTCAACAGAGTAACTATATAAATTAGAGCCTCTTCCACCACACCCGCACATATGAACACAGCAGCCATGACTTTACTGTTGAAACCAAACAAAGATCCATCTCATCCCTCTAGCTACCGACCTCTCTCACTATTGAACACTGACTTGAAAATCATCACCAAAGCACTAGCCACCAGAACAGAAACAGTCACTCCCATAATCCTTCATCCAGATCAGAGAGGTTTCATCAAAAATAGACACAGATAATGTCCGCAGACTGTTCAACCTAGTCAACATATCACAAGAAACAAAACAGAAAACCATTATAATTTCACTTGATGCAGAAAAAGGATTTGATGAGGTAAAATGGTCATTTTTATTCAACACTCTCCTCAGTTTGGCTTCTGAGAGTCATTCATCCACTGGGTTAAAACATTGTACACATCACCACGTGCCACAATTACCACTAACGGAATCACTTCACAGAGTTTCACACTGCACCAGGGAACCAGACAGGGATGCCCTCTCTCGCCTTCCCTCTTTGCCATTTTCATTGAACCTCTGGCAGCAGCAATACGACAAAACACTATAGTCAAAGGAATCCAGGTAGCAAACGAACAACACAAAATTAGTTTATATGCAGATGACCTCTTACTTAGCATACAGAACCCACAGGTGTCACTTAAAGAAACTTTCAATACTATCAATCCATTTTCTCATGTCTCACGTTACACTATCAACTGGAACAAATCAATGGGACTTCCGCTCTCTGATAATGCATGGGACACTTCCTCCACTTTCAAACCGGAAACATCAAATATCTAAGGATTCATATTTCCCGCAGGCTGTCAGAGCTTTTCAGCCTCAACTATACCCCCCTCCTCAGGAAAATTGAAGACGATTTCAAACGCTGGTCAAAACACCCACTCACACTCAATGGAAGAATCGCTGCTGTCAAAATGAAAACTCTCCCTCAGATTAACTACCTCTTCTCTATGATCCCCACTACTCCCACTGACAATTGGTTCAAAACTCTCAATTCACTTACTACATAATTCTATTGGAATAAATAAAAAACCCAGAATATCACTCTCCACACTGCAACATATAAAATCACATGGCGGGCTCGAGGCACCAAACTTCCATCACTACTTCCTGGCAAATCAGTTACGATACCTAGTCAAATGGATCAACATATAAAATCACAACTACCCATGGCTGGAAGAACAAAACCAATGTATAAATATCACTGTAGCAGACCTCCCCTTCCACTCACAATCAACCAAAAAATCCAACTTCTGTCAACTTATTTCCATCAATTCAACTCTGACATTCTGGTGGAAAACAAACCAAATCACAAAATCCTCCCTAGCACTAAACGGGTACAGCCCACTGTGGCACAACCCAGTGTTCACAATACAGAATAAACCTCTTCACTTCTCCACATGGGCACAAAAAGGAATCTCACATCTTCACCACCTGTTCGACAACCACCTATTCATGTCATTCAATACACTTACACAGAGATATGGGGTTGGGAGAGAACAGTTCCTTCAATATCAACAGCTCAAACTTAAAATGAAAGATAAAACAAGCCTACCATCACATTAGTCCTGTTCTCAGGTCTCTGCTCTGCCCCCTGTGGCTCAGGGTAGACTTGAAAACAGCTCTGCTTGTGTACAAGTCTCTCCATGGTCTAGCACCAAAGCACATCTCTGACATGTTGGTGCCATATGAACCATCTCGGACTCTGAGGACCTCAGGGACCGGCCTCCTGCTGGTGCCAGAGTCAGGACTAAACATGGACCGGCCTCCTGCTGGTGCCAGAGTCAGGACTAAACATGGACCGGCCTCCTGTTGGTGCCAGAGTCAGGACTAAACATGGACCGGCCTCCTGTTGGTGCCAGAGTCAGGACTAAACATGGACCGGCCTCCTGCTGGTGCCAGAGTCAGGACTAAACATGGACCGGCCTCCTGCTGGTGCCAGAGTCAGGACTAAACATGGACCGGCCTCCTGCTGGTGCTCTGAGTCAGGACTAAACATGGACCGGCCTCCTGCTGGTGCCAGAGTCAGGACTAAACATGGACCGGCCTCCTGGCCTCCTGCTGGTGCCAGAGTCAGGACTAAACGTGGACCGGCCTCCTGCTGGTGCCAGAGTCAGGTCTAAACATGGACCGGCCTCCTGCTGGTGCCAGAGTCAGGACTAAACATGGACCGGCCTCCTGCTGGTGCCAGAGTCAGGACTAAACATGGACCGGCCTCCTGTTGGTGCCAGAGTCAGGACTAAACATGGACCGGCCTCCTGTTGGTGCCAGAGTCAGGACTAAACATGGACCGGCCTCCTGCTGGTGCCAGAGTCAGGACTAAACATGGACCGGCCTCCTGCTGGTGCCAGAGTCAGGACTAAACATGGACCGGCCTCCTGCTGGTGCTCTGAGTCAGGACTAAACATGGACCGGCCTCCTGCTGGTGCCAGAGTCAGGACTAAACATGGACCGGCCTCCTGGCCTCCTGCTGGTGCCAGAGTCAGGACTAAACGTGGACCGGCCTCCTGCTGGTGCCAGAGTCAGGTCTAAACATGGACCGGCCTCCTGCTGGTGCCAGAGTCAGGACTAAACATGGACCGGCCTCCTGCTGGTGCCAGAGTCAGGACTAAACATGGACCGGCCTCCTGCTGGTGCCAGAGTCAGGACTAAACATGGACCGGCCTCCTGCTGGTGCCAGAGCCAAGACCAGACACGGAGAATCTGTGTTCCAGTTCTATGGGGCAAAGGTCTGGAATAGTCTTCCTGAAGTTGTGAGACAGGCCCCGCCCCCGGCTGTGTTTATTTAAATACCACATTAATTTGAACAAAAAAACAAAACAAAAAAAACAACAACGTTGTGACTCATCCAAGAGTCATTCTCAATCTGTGAATCAGGAGCGGGAACTCAGGACATTTCTTCTACTCTGGGTTGGCCCTGCCCACCGGGCGGCACCTCCTATTGAAAGGTTGTTATTGGAATCAACAGAAAGTAACCCTCTCTTTGTTTACTTACAGTCATTTAATGAACTATCAGCCGCTATTGTCCCTGACTCACACTTTAAGATAAGATAAGATAAGATATTCCTTTATTGTCCACACATGAGGAAATGTCGGTGTTACAACGCAGTAGATACAGAGGAAAGGATAGATAACTTATCAGCTGCTAACGACCTGAAACAAACAGCTCAGCCTTAGTCTGGAGTGAGTTCTGTAACCGGACCTATTAGTGACCTCTGGACCTCAGTGAAAGTTTATTAATGACCTATGGACCTCAGTGAGAGTTTATTAGTGACCTCTGGACCTCAGTGAGAGTTTATTAGTGACCTCTGGACCTGTTGAATGAACATGTTGAAGCTGATCACACATGAGCTGAGCCTCCAACACCTCATTATCATTGATTTACCTTTGAGAAGAAACAGCACTTTCACTTCACATTTACTCTCACGAACCTGTTTAAATCATCACATTTTAAATGTGTGTTTCAGATTATTGTGAGTTCACTCTGGATCCAAACACTGCAAACAGCGTCCTCCATCTGTCTGAGGACAAACGGACTGTGAGAGACTCTGAGCCACAACGAGTTCCAGATCATGAGGACAGATTCACAGACTGGCCTCAGGTCCTGGCCTCCTCCGGCCTGAGGGGGCGCTGTTATTGGGAGGTGGAGTTCAGGGGGGACGTTGATGTAGCAGTGAGTTACAGAGGAATCAGACGAAGAGGAGGGAGTGATGAGTGTGTGTTTGGACGCAATGATCAGTCCTGGAGGCTGAGGATCTGGGGAGGAGACTATTCTTTTATTCACAATGGAACTGAGTTTAAGTCAAGTTTGAGAAGAGCTGGACACACCTCCAGAGTGGGCGTGTTCCTGGACTCTGAGGCTGGAGCTCTGTCCTTCTATGACGCCCTCTCTGATGGAGAACTGTCCCACCTCCACACCTTCAGCTCCTCCTTCACTGAGCCTCTGTTTCCTGGGTTTGGACTGTTGTTTAACACTTCAGTGTCTCTGGTGGAGCCGAGGACACAGCGCCCCCTGGAGGACTGACACTTCACTTTGAGCTTCATGTGCTCATTGAGGGCGCTCTTCCTCTCACAGACACAGGGGGCGCTCTTCCTCTCACAGACACAGGGGGCGCTCTTCCTCAAACAGACACAGGGGGCGCTCTTCCTCAAACAGACACAGGGGGCGCTCTTCCTCAAACAGACACAGGGGGCGCTCTTCCTCTCACAGACACAGGGGGCGCTCTTCCTCTCACACACACAGGGGGCGCTCTTCCTCACAGACACAGGGGGCGCTCTTCCTCTCACACACACAGGGGGCGCTCTTCCTCACACAGACACAGGGGGCGCTCTTCCTCTCACAGACACAGGGGGCGCTCTTCCTCTCACACACACACAGGGGGCGCTCTTCCTCTCACACACACACAGGGGGCGCTCTTCCTCTCACACACACAGGGGGCGCTCTTCCTCTCACAGACACAGGGGGCGCTCTTCCTCTCACAGTTTAAACTCTAGAGATTGTACTATGTTGTGACGTCACGGTGACACAAACTGTGGTCATTGTTCTGTTCATGTCACGTCCACAAAAGAAGGATTCATGACCTAAAATGTAAAGTATTTGTGTTCAAGATGTTTTTCACATTATGGCAGAACCTGAGCGTTTGGATAAAGTCATAAAAACAAATTAAAGTTCAATCATCAAAGTTCTAATTGTGACTTTATTTGTTGTGTTTGTACCTGTTGTGAATATAAATGATAGTTTTACACCAATCGAGATGACAGGAAGTGACATCACACCAGGGACACTCATACAGGAAGTGACATCACACCAGGGACACTCATACAGGAAGTTACATCACACCAGGGACACTCATACAGGAAGTTACATCACACCAGGGACACTCATACAGGAAGTGACATCACAACAGGGACACTCATACAGGAAGTTACATCACACCAGGGACACTCATACAGGAAGTTACATCACACCAGGGACACTCATACAGGAAGTGACATCACACCAGGGACACTCATACAGGAAGTGACATCACAACAGGGACACTCATACAGGAAGTGACATCACAACAGGGACACTCATACAGGAAGTTACATCACACCAGGGACACTCATACAGGAAGTGACATCACACCAGGGACACTCATACAGGAAGTGACATCACAACAGGGACACTCATACAGGAAGTGACATCACAACAGGGACACTCATACAGGAAGTGACATCACACCAGGGACGCTCATACAGGAAGTGACATCACACCAGGGACGCTCATACAGGAAGTGACATCACACCAGGGACACTCATACAGGAAGTGACATCACACCAGGGACTCTCATACAGGAAGTGACATCACACCAGGGACACTCATACAGGAAGTGACATCACACCAGGGACACTCATACAGGAAGTGACATCACACCAGGGACACTCGCTCCATCCAAGGTTTATGAAGAATTTACACAAAAGAAACGACTTTTTTTGAGCCTCTAAAACATGAATTCAACTAAATAAAAGTGCTCTCATATATTTGTATTCATCACCCAGTGGTTGCTATGGTAATGTCCGAGTATGATGTCATCGATTACAACCAGGAAGTTGACTTTTATGAACAAATTAAAAACGAAACAGGAACTGCACAAATAAAAAATATATAACATATAACATAACATATAGATAAGATAAAATATTCCATTATTGTCCCACATGGGGAAATTTCATTGATGCAACACAGGTAGATACAGAAGAAAAGAACAGATCACTTATAGGAAGTTTGAAAAACACTCTCAGTAGAAGATCTCCTATAAACAAAAACTCCCATGGACAAAACCTCCCATTTCCCAACAAGGGATGGAGGGGAAAAATAATAAAGATAAAAATAAATACATAAATACATAAATACCATTGCATGTGATCACGACAGTAATTGCACATGAATATGTGTCATGACGGCACATGGATTGCACATGAATCACATCAGTAATTGCACATATGACGGAATTGCACGTCAGTATTAGGTTAGGTCAGTATTGCGAGAGTTCAGTACTAACAGTTTTTGTTAGAAAGTCTGACAGCAGCAGGAAGGAAAGACCTGCGAAACCTTTCCTTCACACATCGAGGGTGGATCAGTCTCTCACTGAAGCTGCTCTCCAGAGCGGACAGAGTGTCCTGCAGGGGACAGAGTGTCCTGCAGGGGGTGAGACTCATGGTCAAGCATAGATGTGAATCTAGCCAGGACCCTTCTGTCCCCCACCTCCTGCACCGAGTCCAGAGCACAGCCCAGGACGAAGCTGGACTTCTTGATGACTCTGTCCAGCTTCCTCCTCTCCCTCTCTGTGATGCTGCTGCTCCAGCAGGCCACACCTACAGGAGCTGATGCCACCACAGAGTCGTAGAAGGTCTTCAGGAGTGGCCCTGTCACTCCAAAAGACCTGAGTCTCCTCAGGAGGTAGAGCCCACTCTGGCTCTTCCTGTACAGTGCGTCTGTGTTATGAGTTCAGTCCAGTTTGTGGTTCAGATGAACACCAGGTACTTGTATGAGTCCACTCTCTCAATGTCCCGTCCCTGGATGTTCACTGGTGACGGGGCAGTGGGGTGTCGTCTGCGGAAATCCACCACCATCTCCTTGGTCTTCCCCGCGTTGATGAGGAGGTGGTTCCGCTGACACCAGTCCACAAAGTCCTGCGCCAGTCCTCTGTACTCCGCATCATCGTCGTCCGTGATGAATCCGATGATGGCAGAGTCATCAGAGAACTTCTGCAGGACACAGCTGTCCGTGTCGTGTCTGAAGTCTGCAGTGTAAAGGGTGAAGAGAAAGGGCGTGAGGACAGTGCCCTGGGGCGCCCCCACACTGCAGGTCCAAGTGTCAGACACACAGTCCCGGGCTCTCACAAACTGGGGTCGGTCCGTGAGGTCGTCCAGGATCCAGTCTGCCAGGTCATAGTCCACACCAGCCGTCTCCAGGCTGGATGGTGTTGAAGGCGCTGGAAAGATCGAAAAACAGGATCCTCACAGAGCTGCCAGGCTTTTCCAGGTGAGAGAGAGAGCGGTGCAGCAGGAGATGACGGCGTCCTCCACTCCGATGCCAGGCCGATATGCAAACTGCAGCGGGTCCATGGCTGAGCTCACGGTGGAGCGGAGGTGGTCCAGGACCAGCTCCAGTGTCTTCATCAGGTGGGACGTGAGAGCCACCGGCCTGAAGCTGTTGAGGTCTTTGGGGTGCGGTGTCTTAGGCACAGGTACCAGACAGGAGGTCTTCAGACCTGTGGTACCACCCTCAGCTTCAGGCTCATGTTGAAGACATGCTCCATAACTCCACACAGTTCATCTGCGCAGGACTTAAGGAGCCTGGGGCTGATGCCGTCAGGTCCTGCTGCCTTCCTCACTTTAATCCTCTTCAGCTCACTCCTCACCTGTGCTGCTGTGACAGTCAGTGGATGGCAGGGGGACTGTGTGCTGGGGGGATGGGTGAGTCCAGGCGAAGTGGGAAGCTGATGGTCCGGAGCAGAGGTGTGAAGAGGAACAGATGCAGGGCATTGTCCAGCTGTGGAAGAGGGAGCATGCAGCTGTGCAGGGGGAGGGGCGGGTGACCGATCAAATCTCAAGAAGTGAGCATTTAAATCATTCACCCACTGTAGATCCCCCTCTGTCTGGGCAGGGGGGATTTTGAAGCCCGAGATGGTTTTCAGGCTCCTCCACACTCCCTGAATGTTCTTTTGCTGCAGCTGCTCCTCCATCCTCCTCTTGTAGCTGGCCTCAGCCTGCCTGATCTTCCTCCTCAGCTCCTTCTGCACAGTCCTCAGCTCCTCCTTGTTCCCTGACCTGAAGGCTCTCTTCTTCTCCTTCAGCAGAGCCTTCAGTTCACGGTTAATCCATGGCTTGTTGTTTGGAAAACACCGCACCGTCCGGGAGGGAACAATGTTCTCAAAACAGAAGTTGATGTAGTCCGTGATGCACTCTGTGATGGTGCTGATGTCCTCCCCATGTGGGTCATAAAGCTCAGTCCAGACAGTGGTGCTGAAGCAGTCCCTCAGAGCCTCCTCGCTCTCAGCAGACCACATCCTCACCTCACGGGACACCACAGGCTGCCTGCGCACATGGGTTAATACACAGGCCTCAGATGTACACTGTTGTGGTCCGAGCTGCCCAGGGGAGGGAGGGGGGAAGAAGAATACGCCTCCTTGGTGTTGGCAAAAAACAAGTCCAATGTTCTTTTGTCTCTGGTGGGGCAGATAACATACTGGGTGTATGTTGGTAGAACAGAAGAGGGAGAAGCGTGGTTAAAGTCACCAGAGACAAGGAAGAGAGCCTGTGGGTGCTGTGTTTGCAGCCTACAAGTGCAGGAGAGCAGTGCTTCACAAGCATATTCAGCATTGGCAGACGGGGCCACATAGATGCGATCAAAATCACATGTGAGAACTCCCGGGGCAGATAATATGGCCTCATGCCAATAGCCAATAGTTCAATATCCTTGTTACATAGCTGCTGCTTCACTGTGCAGTGTTCGGGTTTGGACCAGCTCGTGTTCACATACACCGCCAGACCTCCACCTCTTTTCTTCCCGGATTCTCTCGTTCTGTCCGCCCGCAGCAGATGAAAATTGTCCAGACCTACAATAGAGTCTGGCATTTCTGCTGTTAACCAGGTCTCTGTGAAAATCAAGACGCTGCTGTCCCTATAAATCCTCTGGGGCCGCATGAGGCTCGCTATTTCCATCATTTTATTTTGAAGGGACCTCACGTTACCCATGACTACGGCGGGAACCGACTTCCTGTTTGTCCCTCTCTTCTCTCGGATCTTACGTCCAGCCATTCTGCTTCTTTGTGTTTTCCTTAGGATGTCCGCCGGGATAACGTGATGATCTCCGGGTAAGACGACGGTTCTCCGCAGTTTCATATGTTCCTCCTTTGTGTAAACACGCAGACGAAAACACTCAGTCCAGCTGAACAAAGTCAAAACAAGTTGAATTAAAGCAATTCCAGTGCGTGTCCCGATCATTCGTGAAGTTCCTCTTTTATATAAACGTGTACCGCGGCACGCCGTACTTTAGCGGCGGCCAGTGGGCGCGGGGGGGGTTAGCTCGGAGATAGCTCACGTCACGACGACACGACGAAAACGCTCCATATCCATCCGAAAAAAGTCAAAAACAGTTTCCGATTTCGATTCCAGCGCGTCTCCCTATCGTACAGTAAAAAAGAAAAAAATATTTACAAAATATAGAAGATAAAGCACAATAAGTGTGAGAAAAGAGCGAGCGTTTACACCGGGCTGCCAGCTGTACCAGCGCCTTATGACTTATGTCATAAGGCGCTGGTACATAAATAAATAAATGTACAGGACAAAACTTTAAACATCCAAATAATCCATAAATGAGTTAAGTTTAGAATCACTTTTGGACTTGACAAATGAGAGCGATTTATAGAAGATTTTGAAGTCTTTTCTCCAGTGAATAAAGTTTGGGATGGACTTAAAGAACCCACATTTATAAATGTCATGTTTTGCTAATAATATGAAGACCATTGTCAATAAGACTGTCGTTGGTAAAAGTGCCAAACAAAATATCATTCATGGATAAATGTCTCAAATAAATCCCTTTAGACTGAATCCACTGCTGAAGGTCAAGCACATGAACAATAAATTATCCAAATCCTCAGTTTCCTTCTCACAGAATGTACAATTCTCTACATCCATTTCAAATCTACACCTTCAAAACTCATTTGTCACATACATTTTGTGTCTCATTGGCTCGAGCCATGGAATGGAATGTTCATTCCATGGAATGCTGGAGTCTATTGTCGCCGGGCCCTGTGGATCCACAAGCTCCATTTTATTGGAGTTGGGACTGAGTCGATGGCGTCTATGTCCCAAAAGTGACTTTCATCCATGTTCAGGGTCAAAATATCCCCAGTAAGATCATGAAGAACATGAAGAATAGGAATAAGAAACCAGGGGAAGAACAATAGACTCGAGGGGGAACAAATACTGCAAAAAGTACAAGTTGTACAAATGTCAAAAGCAATAGCCCACCTAAGAGGGTGAAAGCGATCGTAAAGAGCTATAACTTGTTGAAATCGGTGAAAGTGTTAAGGAGTTGAAACGCGTCAAAAATCAGGAAAATCCTGGAAAAATACAAGAACATAGTGTCTGCTTTATGACTCAGACACTCAATAAGAAACCAGGGAAGAACAAAAGACTCCAGCATTCCATGGAATGAACATTCCATTCCATGGCTCCAGCCTACCAAGAATAATGTCTTTACTACACACATGTGTAGGGTAACATACTAGTACAAGTACTGTAAGGTTATGAATGTCCACCCACTTGTGAAGGGGGCGGAGCATTCGGGTTTGATATTGATTAAAGAATTGTTCAAGAATTCAAACATGACACACTGCCTAAGTGTGGGTAAGTTTCGATCGTATTTTTAAGAGAAGAATGGGGCACCAGCCGGATAATCAGCAATTTAACAACTCTAAAATCAGATGTCTAGATTAATTAATTAATTAGAAATTAATTTGCTCGTTGATCTAAAGGTTTGAGAACGTAACCGTGACATTGACCCCTTTTCTGGAAATGAAAGAACACTTTACCAAATGTAGGTTATGAAGATTTAATGACCAAATAATTAAACAGATAAATATGAATTAGGAATATGCAAATGAGTCGATAACAGATGGAAAACACTAGACAAGATGGTTCTAGATCTATCTAGGTGTTTGTTAGAGTTAAGTCTAAGATGAAATTCAGCCAGCCTGTGAAGTGCATTCATACGAACGGAACCAGAAGCTGTGATCCTGAGGAGACGGGCCTACTTCGGGTCCAAGGGCCTGCGTGGGGTCCAAGGGCCTGCGTGGAGTCCAAGGGCCTGCGTGGAGTCCAAGGGCCTGCTTGGGGTCCAAGGGCCTGCGTGGAGTCCAAGGGCCTGCGTGGGGTCCAAGGGCCTGCGTGGAGTCCAAGGGCCTGCTTGGGGTCCAAGGGCCTGCGTGGAGTCCAAGGGCCTGCGTGGGGTCCAAGGGCCTGCTCTGGAGTTCGGCTCTGACGTTGTCTAGCCAAAGAAGGACTGGATCGGTTCTGCGATCTGCGTTCTCCTTGACTCTGAGGCGTTCTCCTTGGCTCTGAGGCGTTCCCGAATGAAAAGGCCGTCGTGCTGCTCCACAGATGTGGCTGATCTAAAAGGCTGTGGACTTGAAAGTTGCAAAAGGTCCTTGCTTGATTTTGCGTGATGCAGCATCAATCACGTTTTTAAAAACGGGCACAGGTTTCTAAGTTCCGGGAGGGAACGTTAGCTTCTCTTGGAAAAGTCTTTGTTCCATAGCGTAGCATCGCTCACGCTAACTAGGCCCGAGGCCTGCTCCCAAGGCCTCATGGACTTTGCTGGTGGGACCCTGGATGGAGGGTCGAGCTTCGAAAGAAACTCGGATGGAACTCGCTCTGGAGCTCGGATGGTACTGGTCTGTAACTCTCTGCTCTTTCCTTTTGTCTTTCCCCGCGGGGGTTTTGGCGCCGTGGCTTCAGCCAATCAGCATGCACGCTGGGGTCAGAGCTGATAAGGAGACGAGATCTGGCTTTAGGCCACAAGAGTTACACAAAAGGTAAAATTGTCCACAAAACAAGTTATGAAACAGTTAAAATGACATGTTAAACACGATATCACATTATGTACATGTAAAGTCATCTGGTGGACACATTTTTGCAATCTGATGATTGTCTATTAGGTTTCATTGATAAATAATAATAATAATAATAATAATAATAATAACTTTTATTTATATAGCGCTTTTCAGTGACCCAAAGACGCTGAACATAATAAAAAAGGGGGGGGGGGGTATTTACAGACAGGGGGGACAACACGTACAGAACACATTAATATACAGATAAAATGAACAAGACAGAAGAAGTAGAGAGAAAAAGATGGGGATGTAACAGGGGGTAGAAGTGTAGGCAATGGGGTAGAGGAGGCTAGGGGTAGGGGAGGTCATAGGCTTGGGTGAAGAGGTATGTTTTTAGGCGGGATTTGAATGTTGTGAGTGAGGGAGAGTGGCGGACAGGTTGGGGGAGGGAGTTCCAGAGTCGGGGTGCTGTTCGGGAGAATGCTCTGTCGCCAAAAGTTTTGAGTCGGGATGTTGGTGCAGTCAGGGTGAGAGAGGAGGAGGATCGGAGAGCTCGGGTGGGGCGGTGGGGGATGAGGAGGTCAGACAGGTAGGGGGGGGCAAGGTGGTGAAGAGCTTTGAAGGTGAGGAGGAGTATTTTAAAGTTTATGCGCTGCTTGATGGGGAGCCAATGGAGAGAGCGGAGAACGGGAGTGATGTGATCACGGGACCGGGTGTGGGTGAGGAGGCGGGTGTGGGTGAGGAGGCGGGCAGCGGAGTTTTGGACCATTTGGAGTCTATGGAGGGAATGGGAGGAGATGCCAGTGAGGAGGGAGTTGCAGTAGTCAAGGCGGGAGGAGATGAAGGCATGGATGAGGGATTCAGCAGCGGGGAGGGTGAGGCAGTGTCGGATTTTGGCGATGCGGCGGAGGTGGAAGTATGAGGTCTTGACAATGTGGCTGACATGGGGAGTGAAGGAGAGGGTGGGGTCCATGATGACACCGAGATTGCGTACCAGGGTAGAGGGGGTGATGGTCAAAAATACAGCTGAGTGTCGTCTGCATAGCAGTGGAAGTTAATGCCATGCTTTCTCTCTCTCTTTCTATTATCTATGGGCGCAGAGCAGCAGTTTAAGACGCTCCTCTGTCGCTGAACTCTCGCCCGTTCTGTTACATGTGAAGTGTTCAATTTCAAGACAGATAGAGAATGTGTGTGTCCCTCGTGTCCCTCATACAAATAATGACAAAAAGTCACATCTCAGAAAAAATATTTCAGGCGTCAGACCAAATAACTTAAGGAAAATAACAATCACAAATGACACAAATATACAAATGAATAAACACGTAAAATGTGGACTGCTAAACATTAGAGCAATTTCCTCCAAATCGCTCTTAGTTAATGAATTAATTAGTGACTATAACATAGATCTTCTAGCTCTAACTGAAACGTGGCTTCAACAAGACGACTACGTCAGACTAAATGAGTCCACCCCACCCACCCATGTTAACCCCACCCACCCATGTTAACCCCACCCACCCATGTTAACCCCACCCACTCATGTTAACCCCACCCACCCATGTTAACCCCACCACCCATGTTAACCCCACCCACTCATGTTAACCCCACCCACCCATGTTAACCCCACCCACCCATGTTAACCCCACCCACCCATGTTAACTTTCAGACCTGCAGGAGCACAGGCCGAGGTGGTGGTGTGGCAGTGATCTCACACTCAAGCGACTCATGAGCCCTAAAACTAACAATGCATTTCACTCATTTAAATCGATCACATGTCCAAATATGAAAAACCAAAAAGGAGTTTTGTTCATAGTTATCTACCGACCTCCTGGACCCTACTCAGAGTTTTTAACAGAGTTTTCTGACTTTATATCAAACTTAGTGTTAGCCTGGGATAAAATAGTTATAGCTGGAGACTTTAATGTCCACGTGAACATGAGTGATGACTCTCTCAGTAATGCCTTCAGCGCCTTGTTAGACAGCATTGGTTTCACTCAGAATGTAAATAAACCGACTCACACTCACAAGAACACTCTGGATCTTGTCCTAACGTATGGAACAGAGATTAGTGACCTCATTGTCCTCCCTCAAAACCCTATATTGTCAGATCATTTCCTAATTACCTTTCAGTTTATTCTTAAAGATCATCCAGCCCCACAAAATAAAGTTATAATGAAAAGGACAATATCTGAAAAATCTATCTCAAAATTCAAAGAAATAATAGAGCCAATATTCAGTGACATGTCATGTGATCATGTCATGTGATCATGTCATGTGATCATGTCATGTGATCATGTCATGTGATCCTGCTGAGAACAGCTTTAGTCCCAGTTTAAGTGATCAATGTGTCGACTTGACCATGAATTCTCTGAAGTCTGCTCTTGACGTTGTCGCGCCGTTAAAACAGAAGGTCATTAGGCCAAAGCGCGCCTCCCCATGGTACAACCAAGAACTGCGTTCACATAAACAAAGAGTTAGAAAGTTAGAGGGATTATTTCGTCGCTCTCACACAGAAGAATCCCTAAAAGCATGGAAAAGTTGCCTGCTGTCCTATAAGCAGGCTCTGCGTAAGGCCCAAACCAGATATTATTCAAATCTAATAGAAGTCAACAAAAGTAACACTAAATTCCTTTTCAGCACTGTAGCTAGGCTAACAAACTGTCACAGTGCAGTAGAGCCCTCAATCCCAGCTACACTTAGCTCTGATGATTTCCTCCTATTTTTTAATAATAAAATAAAAACAATCAGAGATAAATTAGATGAAATTACCCCCGCTATTAGCCCTGAACTAGCCCAAGCTGTAAATCTAACGTCCCATATAAATCCACCTGTAAACTTAGAAAGGTTCACAGCTGTTGATCAAGCAGAGATAACTTCAGCCATTATGTCCTCTAAAAGCTCAACTTGTGTCCTAGACCCCATTCCAAGCAGACTCCTCAAAGACATTCTCCCCCTAATTATAGACCCTATTCTTAATATAATAAATACTTCACTCCAAAGTGGCTATGTTCCACAGTCCTTCAAACATGCAGTCATTAAACCTCTTCTGAAAAAGCCTAATCTAGATCCCGACCTATTGGTAAACTACAGACCTATTTCAAATCTTCCCTTTGTCTCTAAAATCCTTGAAAAAGTTGTAGTAAAACAGCTTTGTCGCCACCTGCAGGACAATAACTTATTTGAAGTTTTCCAGTCAGGGTTCAGAGCCCACCACAGCACTGAAACTGCACTAGTTAAAGTCACAAATGATTTGTTATTAGCCACTGACGATGGACTGGTCTCAATCCTGGTTCTGTTGGACCTCAGCGCAGCGTTTGACACCATTGACCACAACATTCTACTGCAGAGGTTAGAATGTGATGTAGGTGTTGGAGGAACAGCCCTCAGCTGGTTTAAATCCTATTTATCTGATAGGTACCAGTTTGTTCATGTAAACCAGAGCTCCTCACCATGCTCTAAAGTAATTTACGGTGTGCCACAGGGTTCGGTACTCGGTCCAATTCTGTTTACTCTTTATATGCTGCCATTAGGCAACATGATCAGAAAGCATGACATTAACTTCCACTGCTATGCAGACGACACTCAGCTGTATTTATCAATGAAACCTGATCAGAGCGATCAAGTAGACAGACTTAGTACTTGTGTGAAGGAGATAAAAACCTGGATGACACTAAACTACCTGCTTCTTAACCCTGAAAAAACCGAGGTCATTGTGCTTGGCCCTAAGCATCTACGAGACGGTCTATCTGAGCAGATAGTTACACTGGACAATGTCAGTGAAGCCTCTAGTTCTACTGTAAGAAATCTTGGAGTCTTATTTGACCAGGAGCTCTCATTTAAAGCTCATATAAATCAAGCTTGTAAAACAGCCTATTTCCATTTGCGCAACAAGAGCCAAAATCAGAAGAATCCTGCCTAAAAGTGATGCCGAAAAACTTATCCATGCATTTGTAACGACTAGATTAGACTACTGTAACTCCCTGCTTGCAGCGTGTCCTAAAAGCTCCATAAAAAGCTCAACTGGTTCAAAATGCAGCAGCAAGATTACTAACAGGAACAAAAAGAAGAGAGCACATTACACCGGTGCTGGAGTCTCTTCACTGGCTCCTGTTGAGTTTAGAATCAAATTCAAAATTCTACTCTTGACCTACAAAGCCATAAATGACATGGCCCCATCCTACCTCAAAGATGCTATAGAACCATATCATCCAAACAGAGCTCTTCGCTCTCAGAATGCCGGCCTTCTGGTGGTGCCAAGAGTCTCTAAAAGTACTGTAGGAGGTAGAGCGTTTAGCTACCAAGCTCCTGTGTTATGGAATCAGCTCCCGACCCATGTTAAATATGCTGACACAGTCTCTTCATTTAAGTCCAGGCTTAAAACGTTCCTCTTCGAAATCGCTTATGGTCAGACTAGTTACTTATGGTCAGACTAGTTAGGAACAGAAACATAAACCCACAGCTTCAGCTACGCTGCCCTAGGAGTAACTGTGCTGGGGGAAGTATGACAGCTTGAGCACTATCCTCTTCTTCTGACTACTTATTCTATCAAACAATATTTATTTTTTAATTCCACTTGCAAACTGTTCACCGCCTTCTTTTCTTTCTCTCACTCTTGAGGACCTGTGGACCCAGATGCCCCTCCCCTGGTGAAGTGGTCCCTGCCCTGTGTGGACGGTCCCTCATCTGCCTGAAGAGTGGGTCCAGTTCGACTCAGTCGGTCCCTCATCTGCCTGAAGAGTGGGTCCAGTTCGCCTCAGTCGGTCCCTCATCTGCTTGAAGAGTGGGTCCAGTTCGCCTCAGTCGGTCCCTCATCTGCCTGAAGAGTGGGTCCAGTTCACCTCAGTCGGTCCCTCATCTGCTTGAAGAGTGGGTCCAGTTCGACTCAGTCGGTCCCTCATCTGCCTGAAGAGTGGGTCCAGTTCACCTCAGTCGGTCCCTCATCTGCCTGAAGAGTGGGTCCAGCTCCAGTCTCCCTCGTGTCCGTCTGTCCGTCTGTGAGAGTCGGATCTCTCCTTCACTGGAACTCCTCCAGGTTTCTACGCTTTTTTCCCCAAAGAGGTTTTTTTGTAGTTTTTCCTGGCCGAGAAGGAGAGTCTAAGGACAGAGGACCTGGGACATCGTCCCTCGCCACCACAGACATTGTTGATTCATTTCTCCCTGTGGCCCTCAGAGGCAACTGTTGTTGTGATTTTGGGCCTTACAAAAATAAATTGATTTGATTTGATTTGATATTAAAACCACTAAAACCGCATAGTCTTTCAGCGTTTTAGCGTTTGTCTTGGAGAGATCGTTACTCTCTGTGATCCAAAAGGAGTCATTTGATGAAAAGTTATTTTCAAAGTTCAGAGCGTCTCTGTTGTCGCTATCACGTCCTCTTTCTTCTGAGGGCCGTAAAACTCCACACGGATAGGTGATAACACTTTAGCTTGCATTCCTGTCACCATGGCAACAGGGGGAGGACATCTGCATATCCTACACATGTAGTACTTTTACACACATGTAGTACTTTTACACACATGTAGTACTTTTACACACATGTAGTACTTTTTACGCAAGAATGCAGAAACTCACAATGGCTTCAGCCATTGCACATTATCTAGTTTTTAATAATATTTTGCGAATAAAAGGTACAATACATTCCTAATGCTATGTTCATACTGGGGCATTTTTGACCCTGAACATGGATGAACGTCACACATGGGACATAAATGCCATCGGCTCGGCCCGAACTCAAATAAAATGGAGGTTGCGAGAACCGTCACAAAAAGGAGAAAAAAAATGAAACTCTTCATCTTTGGCCTAGGCACATGACACTTGGGACAGTGATAGAGCTACCTTTGACCTCTGACCTTTGACGAGTAAAACACACCTGGAGCATCGCTCTATGATAAACAGGAAGTCAGCCATGTCGAATCAAAGTGGCACCGCCACGTTTGATTTTTTTCTTTCAAAATCGTACTTGTTGTACTTTTTTGTCCAATCGAGCTCAAAACAACACTTTTTGCATCTAAAGACATTGAAATTTAATAAAATAAAATAAAAATGATGTTCCTTGCGGTCTCCACGTAACACGCCCTCAAAAAAGGCTTTTTTTACCTACTAATGCTAATCAGAGGTAGCATTAGCGTCTTTGTTGCTAGGTGACGGAGGTACAGGGAGGAGGGGGTGCAGCCGGGTCACCGAGGCTCTCTCTCTCTTTCTCCCTGCTCAGGTCTGCGTTCAGCACCATCTTGCAATTTGTCAGAACAAACAACTATTTGAGTCTCAAACAACACAATCATCAACTGTGAATTACTGAGCAAAACGCAGCAGAAAACATGGACGTGCGGCTTTAATGTAATTTGTTGTCAATTAAATCTGTTTTTTTTTATCTTAAGTAGTACTACCAGTACTGCTTACACACATGTAGTACTCTAACACACATGTTGTACTTTTACGCAAGAATGCAGACACCCGCAATGGCTTCAGCCATTGCACAAGATCTGGTTTGGATTTATTTCAGAACAATATAGTTGAGACACACGGTCATTTTAGATTTGATTGGTCAATCCCTGCTTGTCTTGATTGCCCTGACCACACCCCCCTCAGATCTACACAGACCACACACCCCTCAGATCTACACAGACCACACCCCCCTCAGATCTACACAGACCACACCCCCCTCAGATCTACACAGACCACACCCCCCTCAGATCTACACAGACCACACCTCCCTGAGATCTACACAGACCACACCCCCCTCAGATCTACACAGACCACACCCCCCTCAGATCTACACAGACCACACCCCCCTCAGATCTACACAGACCACACCCCCCTCAGATCTACACAGACCACACCCCCCTCAGATCTACACAGACCACACCCCCCTCAGATCTACACAGACCACACCCCCCTCAGATCTACACAGACCACACCCCCCTCAGATCTACACAGACCACACCCCCCTCAGATCTACACAGACCACACCCCCCTCAGATCTACACAGACCACACCCCCCTCAGATCTACACAGACCACACCCCCCTCAGATCTACACAGACCACACCCCCCTCAGATCTACACAGACCACACCCCCCTCAGATCTACACAGACCACACCCCCCTCAGATCTACACAGACCACACCCCCCTCAGATCTACACAGACCACACCCCCCTCAGATCTACACAGACCACACCCCCCTCAGATCTACACAGACCACACCCCCCTCAGATCTACACAGACCACACCGCCGAGATCCTAGGCAATTAGGAAATACTAATAAGTCAGTAAATAAATAAATAATCGTGAGTTAAAGCTCTGAGCGCTGACGCGGTGGAAGAGCGTACGGCGCATGCGCAGGCTCCGGGTTATGTTGACATATTTTGGATCGTTGCTAAAAACCTCAAAAAACTGCGCTTTTTTCACACCAAACTGGAATTAAATGTCATCTGCGCGGGAGGAAACGCTCAGCACAAACTGAACGCGCCGTTTTAAACCCGGTAAGTGTCAGTTTTAACGATGTAACTCTCAATTAAATTAAAGAGTTATGAGTGGCCAATGAAAGGCTTCACTGTTAGCATTGTTAGCATACGTGTGGCTAGCTAAATAAAGTTACTTCACGGGTTTAATCAGTGTTGGATGCATCTTTACGACACGTAACCTTGACTACACGTTCTACCGCCTACATATATATCACACAAGTGTTTAAAATGGGTTTTATTGACATGTCTCCTCGTGATAAACGCTTGAATGATGCTGCAAGTCAAGCTAGCCAGTCATGCTAATGTCAACAGTGCGTCTGCTCTTGGGCTATTAAAGGATTATAGTTTTGTGTTTTTAATCTTAATACATCGTAGAAACGCCCTTTCAATGGCACAACTCGTGTCTTGGCTGTAGGACGCTGCTGGCTGCGTTTTAGTTTGAAAGCTTTGATGACATCCGAACCACAACGAGCACAATTCTGCAAACGAATTGCACTTTGTTTTTTATGATTTCCTGGTTGATTTATGCGTTTTCTCAGCTGTATTTGAATGTGAGTTGAGCTTTGGGAGATGCACTCGAGTCGACGTCGTTGTGGGCATCGATGGGGGTGAACTTAGGACATGGTTGAGGTGATTATTTCTGGGCTTTTGCATTGGAATGTGAGCAGAGTCCTGTCATGACCTGAGCTCACTTGTCCAAAAGCTGCTCAGACTGTGACTCTGGATCGGACACGTCCCGGTGGAGACGGTGGACTCGTCTTCCGGGTCGTGAAGCTCCACCTGACGCCTGGAGGAGCAGGTTTGACCGGAGTGCATTGTTCACGGAGACACACACACACGGAGAGACACGCACACGGAGACACACACGCACACGGAGAGACACACGCACACGGAGAGACACACGCACACGGAGAGACACACGCACACGGAGAGACACGCACACGGAGACACACGCACACGGAGAGACACACGCACACGGAGAGACACACGCACACGGAGAGACACGCACACGGAGAGACACACGCACACGGAGAGACACACGCACACGGAGACACACGCACACGGAGACACACGCACACGGAGAGACACGCACACGGAGAGACACGCACACGGAGACACACGCACACGGAGAGACACACGCACACGGAGAGACACGCGCACACGGAGAGACACGCGCACACGGAGACACGCGCACACGGAGACACGCGCACACGGAGAGACACGCACACGGAGAGACACGCACACGGAGAGACACGCACACGGAGAGACACGCACACGGAGAGACACGCACACGGAGACACACGCACACGGAGACACACGCACACGGAGAGACACACGCACACGGAGACACGCGCACACGGAGACACGCGCACACGGAGACACGCGCACACGGAGACACGCGCACACGGAGAGACACGCACACGGAGAGACACGCACACGGAGACACGCGCACACGGAGACACGCGCACACGGAGACACGCGCACACGGAGAGACACGCACACGGAGAGACACACGCACACGGAGACACACGCACACGGAGACACACGCACACGGAGACACACGCACACGGAGAGACACACGCACACGGAGAGACACACGCACACGGAGAGACACGCACACGGAGACACACGCACACGGAGACACACGCACACGGAGAGACACGCACACGGAGACACACGCACACGGAGACACACACGCACACGGAGACACACACGCACACGGAGACACACGCACACGGAGACACACGCACACGGAGAGACACGCACACGGAGAGACACGCACACGGAGAGACACGCACACGGAGACACACGCACACGGAGAGACACACGCACACGGAGAGACACACGCACACGGAGAGACACACGCGCACACGGAGAGACACACGGAGAGACACACGCGCACACGGAGAGACACACGGAGAGACACACACGCACACGGAGAGACACACACGCACACGGAGAGACGCACACGGAGAGACACACACGCACACGGAGAGACACACACAGAGACGCACAGAGACGCGACGCACGGAGACGCACGGAGACGCACGGAGACGCACACAGAGACGCACAGAGACGCGACGCACGGAGACGCACGGAGACGCACACAGAGACGCACACAGAGACGCACACAGAGACGCACAGAGACGCACAGAGACGCACAGAGACGCACAGAGACGCACAGAGACGCACAGAGACGCACAGAGACGCACAGAGACGCACAGAGACGCACGGAGAGAGGGTTAAGGAAGTAAGACTATCTTAGGAACTAATACTGTGCTGTTTCTGTCCTCCATCTGATCAAAGCTGCTGCCGGACACGCTAAACAAAAAGATAAAGCTGTAACGCTCTTATTTTCAGTCAAATCAACGTCGTTGAATCGGGCTAATATTGTTTCCAAAGTCATGAATTCGAAAAAATGACCCTAAAAGTCCCAAAAATGTAATGGGACTTTAGTATGGATTCTCTCTTTACTTAATTACAAGTTAAAGCTTCTGATTTGAAAGAGGAATTGTCCAAATCCATCAAATGCTTAAAGTCGTGTCAGCCAGAGCATCCAGAGAACATGCAACGTGTCTTTTCTCCAAGCATTTAGTGAAATATACAAAAATACTCACTCAGGGGATGTATTGATGAAGTATCACGATATATATATTGATATTTCTGTATTTTGGCCCAGCCCTACATACTATTCCAGTCTCTTTCTGTTGGACATGATTAAAAGCTAAAATCGTGCTGTTATTGCAGTTATTGTCCGTGAGTTTACATTTCCCGAGTGTGTCCTTCCATGTCCCACCACATTATGTCCTTCCATGTCCCACCACAGTGTGTCCTTCCATGTCCCACCACAGTGTGTCCTTCCATGTCCCACCACAGTGTGTCCTTCCATGTCCCACCACATTATGTCCTTCCATGTCCCACCACAGTGTGTCCTTCCATGTCCCACCACAGTGTGTCCTTCCATGTCCCACCACAGTGTGTCCTTCCATGTCCCACCACAGTGTGTCCTTCCATGTCCCACCACAGTGTGTCCTTCCATGTCCCACCACAGTGTGTCCTTCCATGTCCCACCACATTGTGTCCTTCCATGTCCCACCACAGTGTGTCCTTCCATGTCCCACCACAGTGTGTCCTTCCATGTCCCACCACAGTGTGTCCTTCCATGTCCCACCACATTATGTCCTTCCATGTCCCACCACAGTGTGTCCTTCCATGTCCCACCACAGTGTGTCCTTCCATGTCCCACCACAGTGTGTCCTTCCATGTCCCACCACAGTGTGTCCTTCCATGTCATACTGTCTGTTGTCATACACGAATACTTGTGATTATTACTGTTGTCATACACGAATACTTGTGATTATTACTGTTGTCATACACAAATACTTCTGCTTTAAAGAAAAGAACTATTCGACTAAAACACTATGAATCCTCGGCTCCTCTTTCATCCTAACAACAATTAATATCCAAGAAATGTATGTGATTAGTGTTAATGGTGTTGTAGGTGTGGGTCGGAGCCATGTTGAAGTGGCTCGCTGGAGACGAGGCGGCGTCCGGGTCTGCAGTGAGTCCTGCTTGAGTTTAATGTTCTTGTCTGTGTCTGTCTCTCTGTGTCTGTGTCTCTCTGTCTCTCTGTCTCTCTGTCTCTCTGTCTCTCTGGCTCTCTGGCTCTCTGGCTCTCTGGCTCTCTGGCTCTCTGGCTCTCCGGCTCTCCGGCTCTCCGGCTCTCCGGCTCTCCGGCTCTCCGGCTCTCTGGCTCTAAACACGTACGCAAAGATGTGGCATTATGAAATCTAAAGGAAATCCAACACTAAAACAATCGTAAGGTGAAACACTCTGGTTGGCTGGTGTTGTTGTATTGTATGTATTTGTATTTATTGGCGTATACTTGATGTGTGTTTCCCTCTGAGCCGCGTGGTGAAAGTGCTGAGTGGCCTCTGTGCCGCTGCTTCCTGAGCTTCCGCTGTCAAAAGGGGATTCCTTTCATTCTCTGCAGTGAAAACAAGGAGCTCAGACTCGTTTCCGCAGTAATGTCCCGAACAAGGCCGACTCTGAGCCTCCAAACACACTCCACAGTAACAGCAGCGTCCTCTTAAACCACCATGACACACCAGACACGCCCAGTTTGTCTTGTGCTGTTTGTGAGCGAATGAAAAGTCCATTTGTCAGACTGAGACTCGAGGTGACAATAAATAGAATGATCACAGATTCATTGATATGACTGTTTTCATTGATATGACTGTTTTGAAGATAATGGAATTTCAATATAATTCTATAATAACTTTGGCTCAAAATGCTTAAAATGGAACGGATTCATGTTGTGGTTAATTCTCGAGTCCTTAAAACATTGTCTGTTACTAAAACTATTACATTTTAAAGAGAGACGCATCCAACACGTTTTTGCTGGATTATAACATATTCTGTTTGTCGTTCTGAGGATGAATAATACAAATGGTTTTAAGTCTTTTTCACATTTTAAAAGAAGCGGCAATTTTGAATTTCCAGGTTAGAAATGTCTTTTACGAAGGTTGGAACAAAATACTATTTTCTTGCCTCAAAATTGTACTTGAGCTTCACAAAAGTAATCTGTGGAAAGAAAATTATTGTGTGTCAACATTTCTATGACAATTTGACCAGTAAAAGTCTAAATGTCGTAATGTGTCTTAAATGTCCAGTAAATGCAGTCAAATCCAGAGTTGAATGTGCCTAATGTTTGTGACATTCTGAGGTTCCATTTCACGATTACTCCATTCAGGAATGTCCAGTTTTAGTTTACAGTCTTTAAAAGGTTATGGTTCCTCTCCCCAGGGCCCCGCTCAGGCCTCTCCCCAGGGCCCCGCTCAGGCCTCTCCCCAGGGCCCCGCTCAGGCCTCTCCCCAGGGCCCCGCTCAGGCCTCTCCCTCGGGCCCCGCTCAGGCCTCTCCCTCGGGCCCCGTGATGGAGGACGAGATGGTGGAGCGTCTGTCTCAAACTGAGCAGCTGGTCTCTCAGTTAAAGGACCTGATCCGAGAGAAGGACGCCGCGCTCAAGGCCAAAGACGAACGACTCAAGGTACAGTTTATGTTTAGAAGAGCGACTCAAGGTACAGTTTATGTTTAGAAGAGCGACTCAAGGTGCAGTTTATGTTTAAAAGAGCGACTCAAGGTACAGTTTATGTTTAGAAGAGCGACTCAAGGTACAGTTTATGTTTAGAAGAGCGACTCAAGGTACAGTTTATGTTTAGAAGAGCGACTCAAGGTGCAGTTTATGTTTAAAAGAGCGATTCAAGGTGCAGTTTATGTTTAGAAGAGCGACTCAAGGTACAGTTTATGTTTAGAAGAGCGACTCAAGGTACAGTTTATGTTTAGAAGAGCGACTCAAGGTACAGTTTATGTTTAGAAGAGCGACTCAAGGTACAGTTTATGTTTAGAAGAGCGACTCAAGGTGCAGTTTATGTTTAGAAGAGCGACTCAAGGTGCAGTTTATGTTTAGAAGAGCGACTCAAGGTGCAGTTTATGTTTAGAAGAGCGACTCAAGGTACAGTTTATGTTTAGAAGAGCGACTCAAGGTGCAGTTTATGTTTAGAAGAGCGACTCAAGGTGCAGTTTATGTTTAGAAGAGCGACTCAAGGTGCAGTTTATGTTTAGAAGAGCGACTCAAGGTGCAGTTTATGTTTAGAAGAGCGACTCAAGGTGCAGTTTATGTTTAGAAGAGCGACTCAAGGTACAGTTTATGTTTAGAAGAGCGACTCAAGGTGCAGTTTATGTTTAGAAGAGCGACTCAAGGTGCAGTTTATGTTTAGAAGAGCGACTCAAGGTGCAGTTTATGTTTAGAAGAGCGACTCAAGGTGCAGTTTATGTTTAGAAGAGCGACTCAAGGTGCAGTTTATGTTTAGAAGAGCGACTCAAGGTGCAGTTTATGTTTAGAAGAGCGACTCAAGGTGCAGTTTATGTTTAGAAGAGCGACTCAAGGTGCAGTTTATGTTTAGAAGAGCGACTCAAGGTGCAGTTTATGTTTAGAAGAGCGACTCAAGGTGCAGTTTATGTTTAGAAGAGCGACTCAAGGTGCAGTTTATGTTTAGAAGAGCGACTCAAGGTACAGTTTATGTTTAGAAGAGCGACTCAAGGTGCAGTTTATATTTAGAAGAGCGACTCAAGGTGCAGTTTATGTTTAGAAGAGCGACTCAAGGTACAGTTTAGAAGAGCGACTCAAGGTGCAGTTTATGTTTAGAAGAGCGACTCAAGGTGCAGTTTATGTTTAGAAGAGCGACTCAAGGTGCAGTTTATGTTTAGAAGAGCGACTCAAGGTGCAGTTTATGTTTAGAAGAGCGACTCAAGGTGCAGTTTATGTTTAGAAGAGCGACTCAAGGTACAGTTTATGTTTAGAAGAGCGACTCAAGGTGCAGTTTATGTTTAGAAGAGCGACTCAAGGTGCAGTTTATGTTTAGAAGAGCGACTCAAGGTGCAGTTTATGTTTAGAAGAGCGACTCAAGGTGCAGTTTATGTTTAGAAGAGCGACTCAAGGTGCAGTTTATGTTTAGAAGAGCGACTCAAGGTGCAGTTTATGTTTAGAAGAGCGACTCAAGGTGCAGTTTATGTTTAGAAGAGCGACTCAAGGTACCGGTTCCAAACTATAATAATGGATGGTTCTAGAACATATTTGCTTGTACAGTTGTATCTTCTCGCTGGTCGACAAACTCGCTGCAGGTGAAACGAGACGATTGTAAACTTGTGGTAAATGTTTGATTTAACGTTCAAATGAAACGTTTCTGAACCTTCTGCTCGTCTCAGGCTGAAAAAGAATCGTGCGAGTCCAAACTGTCCAAGCTGCGCCTCCAGAACAAAGCCAAAGTCACGTCTCTGAACTCACAGCTGGAGGAGCTGAAGAGAACGGAGAACGGAGCCCCCTCGCCCACTCACAGCAAAAAGGTACACAACACGGAGCCCCCTCGCCCACTCGCAGCAAAAAGGTACACAACACGGAGCCCCCTCGCCCACTCACAGCAAAAAGGTACACAACACGGAGCCCCCTCGCCCACTCACAGCAAAAAGGTACACAACACGGAGCCCCCTCGCCCACTCGCAGCAAAAAGGTACACAACACGGAGCCCCCTCGCCCACTCACAGCAAAAAGGTACACAACACGGAGCCCCCTCGCCCACTCACAGCAAAAAGGTACACAACACGGAGCCCCCTCGCCCACTCGCAGCAAAAAGGTACACAACACGGAGCCTCCTCGCCCACTCACAGCAAAAAGGTACACAGAACGGAGCCCCCTCGCCCACTCACAGCAAAAAGGTACACAACACTGAGCCCCCTCGCCCACTCACAGCAAAAAGGTACACAGCGCGGAGCCCCCTCGCCCACTCACAGCAAAAAGGTACACAGCGCGGAGCCCCCTCGCCCACTCACAGCAAAAAGGTACACAGCGCGGAGCCCCCTCGCCCACTCACCGCAAAAAGGTACACAACACGGAGCCCCCTCGCCCACTCACAGCAAAAAGGTACACAACACGGAGCCCCCTCGCCCACTCACAGCAAAAAGGTACACACCGCGGAGCCCCCTCGCCCACTCACAGCAAAAAGGTACACAACACGGAGCCCCCTCGCCCACTCGCAGCAAAAAGGTACACAACGCGGAGCCCCCTCGCCCACTCGCAGCAAAAAGGTACACAACGCGGAGCCCCCTCGCCCACTCGCAGCAAAAAGGTACACAACGCGGAGCCCCCTCGCCCACTCGCAGCAAAAAGGTACACAACGCGGAGCCCCCTCGCCCACTCGCAGCAAAAAGGTACACAACGCGGAGCCCCCTCGCCCACTCGCAGCAAAAAGGTACACAACGCGGAGCCCCCTCGCCCACTCGCAGCAAAAAGGTACACAACGCGGAGCCCCCTCGCCCACTCACAGCAAAAAGGTACACAACGCGGAGCCCCCTCGCCCACTCACAGCAAAAAGGTACACAACACTGAGCCCCCTCGCCCACTCACAGCAAAAAGGTACACAACACGGAGCCCCCTCGCCCACTCGCAGCAAAAAGGTACACAGCGCGGAGCCCCCTCGCCCACTCACAGCAAAAAGGTACACAGGGCGGAGCCCCCTCGCCTACTCACCGCAAAAAGGTACACAACACGGAGCCCCCTCGTCCACTCACAGCAAAAAGGTACACAACACGGAGCCCCCTCGCCCACTCGCAGCAAAAAGGTACACAGCGCGGAGCCCCCTCGCCCACTCACAGCAAAAAGGTACACAGGGCGGAGCCCCCTCGCCTACTCACCGCAAAAAGGTACACAACACGGAGCCCCCTCGCCCACTTACCTCAAAAAGGTACACAACACGGAGCCCCCTCGCCCACTCACAGCAAAAAGGTACACAACACGGAGCCCCCTCGCCCACTCACAGCAAAAAGGTACACAACATGGAGCCCCCTCGCCCACTCACAGCAAAAAGGTACACAACACGGAGCCCCCTCGTCCACTCACAGCAAAAAGGTACACAGAACGGAGCCTCCTCGCCCACTCACAGCAAAAAGGTACACAACGCGGAGCCCCTTCGCCCACTCACAGCAAAAAGGTACACAACACTGAGCCCCCTCGCCCACTCACAGCAAAAAGGTACACAGCGCGGAGCCCCCTCGCCCACTCACAGCAAAAAGGTACACAGCGCGGAGCCCCCTCGCCCACTCACAGCAAAAAGGTACACAACACGGAGCCCCCTCGCCCACTCACAGCAAAAAGGTACACAACACGGAGCCCCCTCGCCCACTCGCAGCAAAAAGGTACACAACACGGAGCCTCCTCGCCCACTCACAGCAAAAAGGTACACAGCGCGGAGCCCCCTCGCCCACTCACAGCAAAAAGGTACACAGGGCGGAGCCCCCTCGCCTACTCACCGCAAAAAGGTACACAACACGGAGCCCCCTCGCCCACTTACCTCAAAAAGGTACACAACACGGAGCCCCCTCGCCCACTCACAGCAAAAAGGTACACAACACGGAGCCCCCTCGCCCACTCACAGCAAAAAGGTACACAACATGGAGCCCCCTCGCCCACTCACAGCAAAAAGGTACACAACACGGAGCCCCCTCGTCCACTCACAGCAAAAAGGTACACAGAACGGAGCCCCCTCGTCCACTCACAGCAAAAAGGTACACAGAACGGAGCCTCCTCGCCCACTCACAGCAAAAAGGTACACAACGCGGAGCCCCTTCGCCCACTCACAGCAAAAAGGTACACAACACTGAGCCCCCTCGCCCACTCACAGCAAAAAGGTACACAGCGCGGAGCCCCCTCGCCCACTCACAGCAAAAAGGTACACAGCGCGGAGCCCCCTCGCCCACTCACAGCAAAAAGGTACACAACACGGAGCCCCCTCGCCCACTCACAGCAAAAAGGTACACAACACGGAGCCCCCTCGCCCACTCGCAGCAAAAAGGTACACAACACGGAGCCTCCTCGCCCACTCACAGCAAAAAGGTACACAGCGCGGAGCCCCCTCGCCCACTCACAGCAAAAAGGTACACAGGGCGGAGCCCCCTCGCCTACTCACCGCAAAAAGGTACACAACACGGAGCCCCCTCGCCCACTTACCTCAAAAAGGTACACAACACGGAGCCCCCTCGCCCACTCACAGCAAAAAGGTACACAACACGGAGCCCCCTCGCCCACTCACAGCAAAAAGGTACACAACATGGAGCCCCCTCGCCCACTCACAGCAAAAAGGTACACAACACGGAGCCCCCTCGTCCACTCACAGCAAAAAGGTACACAGAACGGAGCCTCCTCGCCCACTCACAGCAAAAAGGTACACAACGCGGAGCCCCTTCGCCCACTCACAGCAAAAAGGTACACAACACTGAGCCCCCTCGCCCACTCACAGCAAAAAGGTACACAGCGCGGAGCCCCCTCGCCCACTCACAGCAAAAAGGTACACAGCGCGGAGCCCCCTCGCCCACTCACAGCAAAAAGGTACACAGCGCGGAGCCCCCTCGCCCACTCGCAGAAAAAAGGTACACAACATGGAGCCCCCTCGCCCACTCACAGCAAAAAGGTACACAACACTGAGCCCCCTCGCCCACTCGCAGCAAAAAGGTACACAACACGGAGCCCCCTCGCCCACTCACAGCAAAAAGGTACACAACATGGAGCCCCCTCGCCCACTCACAGCAAAAAGGTACTTGCCAGAATGTTTTAGTTTAATGAAGTCAAACGTGTTGGTCCAGTACACATGGTATTTGTTAATAGTAAACCTTCTTAATGTATTCATGCCTTATTTGATAGACTTTGCTCTTATTCTTATTCATTCGTTTTATGTTGCACCTAAACCCAGAATCAAGTTACTATGTTTGCGAACGTTCAATGACGATGGCAATAAACCTTTTCAGGTGAAAGCGAGACATTCTCTGCATCTGATGATAGTTTTATCCTCTGTGAAGCAGGACGTGCGCCGTTAGCATGCTACGTGTCGTTAGCTCTACCGCAACTGCAAAAGAAAAGTGGTGAAAAGCACTTATAAACTCTGAAAAGTGAGTTGTTGCGACTGTGTTAAGTAAGTGGCAATTACACGCGTCGGGTACAGCACTTTCTGTCACAACAGCCACTTTAGACAGTTAAAAGTACATATTTTTACACTGTTGGAGCTCGTCTTCTCTCGTTTGAAGGATTTTCCCCGGATTGTCGCGTCACAGTTAAAAACACAGACTTCTCCTGCTCAGTTTTAAAGTCCATAAACCATCAGAGACTCTTACTGGGCTCAGTGTTTGTTCACGACGAGCGCGTGACTCTGTTAGCGTAGCAGTCACGTTGCCAAAGGGCTGCATTTATTTAATTTTCTGGTGAATTGAGCCGTGTGTGTGTGTGTTTTCGTTCTCAGGGCGACAGCGGAGAACAGGCGGCTCGAGGGAAAGTGGTGCTGCTGAAGAAGAAGGTGGAGGAGCTGGAGCAGGCGCTGAACCAGAAGGACCACGAGCTCCACGCCAAGGTGAGGGCCGCCTACCCACGTTACTTCAGGTTCTAAAACACGAGAGGCCAAAGAAAAGGAATGAGAGCGGGTTCAAAGAAGGACGAGCACGATGTTTGATATTGTCGCGTGACAGTCTTTGGTTCGTTCTCGCAGAAGGAGGAGGTGGAGTCTTGGTTTCGGCGCGGCGAGGAGATCGACCAGATGCTGACGGAGAAGGACAGGAAGTTGGCGGAAAAAGAGGCTTACATCGTGCACCTGCAGACGGCGACGGGCGGAGAGCAGCCCGCAGCGCCACCGAAGGTAAAGCGCCACGAACAGCGGCGCGCTCACCGTTTTAAAATGGTCCGAAAGTGTGTGATTCGACAAGACTCATGACTCAAACAACACAAGCATCAAAATGAGCTCTCAAATGTCTTGTTCTTGATGATTTGTCCTCATTTACCTTCTTCTCCAGGAGGCGGAGGACAGCGGATCGCAGCTGGACCTTCAGAAGCTGGTGCAGAACTTGACGAAGAAGATCGGAGAAGCAGAGGAGCGCTACAGCCTCCTCCAGGAGCAGACGGAGAGCCTGAAGGAGCTGCTGTCCACGGAGAAGGAGCGCTTCAACCAGAAGGAGGACATGTACAAGCAGAACGTACGCGCCCCGACCGTTCAGACGCACCTCCCTGCACGTGCGCGAATAACCCGCTGTGGTTTCTCGCAGATCCAGACGTTCAAAGACATCATCCTGCAGAAGGACAACCAGCTGACGGAGATGAACCAGACGCACGAGCAGGAACTGTTCAAACTCGCCGCCAAATCGGACGCCAGCGCCGACTTGGAGCAGGTGAAATCGTGTTCTCGCAGCGGCGTCTCGGGTGCTGTCGCTGGACGTTTTGTAAGAAGAGCGGTGTTGTCATTTCCCCCCTGCAGCTTTTGAAGGCCCTCAAGCAGAAGCTACACGAGAAGGAGGAGGTGCTTCTGGGTAAAAATCAGGTCATAGATGTTCTACAAGGGGAAGTGGACACCAGGGACGGACAAATCAAGGTGAGACATGTCCACGGTGAATGCTCCAACTGCAGTTACGGGTTTACGGCCAGTAGGGGGCAGGTCGGGCCGGCTTTCAGACCTGTGCCGGTCCGTTCCAGGCGCTAACGTGGGCCAGATCCTGAGCTTTGGTAAAGGAGGAGCTACGGATTGCTGCACAGTGATTGGACGAGAGGGAAGACCTTTTATAGACTGTCCAATGGTTTAAGGACAAAGATAATATGCTGAGTTTGACACATGTTCAAGGATGTTAAAGATTAAACTTTTGAAGTTTTAGACCTGGTTTAGACCTGGTTTAGTCCCGGTTTAGACATGGTTTAGACCTGGTTTAGAACTGGTTTAGTCCCGGTTTGGACATGGTTTGGACATGGTTTGGACATGGTTTAGACATGGTTTAGACATGGTTTAGACATGGTTTAGACATGGTTTAGACATGGTTTAGACCTGGTTTAGACCTGGTTTAGACCTGGTTTAGACCTGGTTTATACATGGTTTAGACCTGGTTTAGACATGGTTTAGACATGGTTTGGACATGGTTTAGACATGGTTTAGACATGGTTTGGACATGGTTTGGACATGGTTTGGACATGGTTTAGACATGGTTTAGACATGGTTTGGACATGGTTTGGACATGGTTTGGACATGGTTTAGACATGGTTTAGACATGGTTTGGACATGGTTTGGACATGGTTTGGACATGGTTTAGACATGGTTTGGACATGGCTTGGACATGGTTTAGACATGGTTTAGACATGGTTTAGACATGGTTTGGACATGGTTTGGACATGGCTTGGACATGGTTTAGACATGGTTTAGACATGGTTTAGACATGGTTTGGACATGGTTTGGACATGGTTTGGACATGGTTTAGACATGGTTTGGACATGGCTTGGACATGGTTTAGACATGGTTTAGACATGGTTTAGACATGGTTTGGACATGGTTTGGACATGGTTTAGACATGGTTTAGACATTGCTTGGACATTGCTTGGACATTGCTTGGACATGGCTTGGACATGGCTTGGACATGGCTTGGACATGGCTTGGACATGGTTTGGACATGGTTTGGACATGGTTTAGACATGGTTTAGACATGGTTTAGTCCCGGTTTAGACCCAGTTTAGTCCCGGTTTCGACCCGGTTGACTTTGGCGTGGGTCTGAACTCGGCGTTCATGTTCTCCTCACGTGTCTTCAGGAGTTGATGGAGCGTCTGAAGCGCGTGCAGGTGGAGCAGAAGAGCCTGGAGTCAAAGATGGAGGCGGAGAGACACGTGATGAGGGCTCAGATTAAAGACCTGATGGACAAACACCAGAGCGAGCTGCAGCTGATGAGGGAGCAGCACCAAGACAACATCTCCCAAAGCCAACAGGAGCTTCTGCAAAGGCTGGAGGAGAGACCAGACGAGCGGGGAAACGCCGCGACGCAGAGCCCTGAAAGGGCCGAGGGCCAAGGACCGAGGACCGCTCAGCTGGAAGGTAATCTCACATCTATTATCTTATATTTACATTCAAGTCAATCAAAACTGTGATGGACGAATGACACAGCCGGCGTTTGCTCTACACGTGAACGTTGTGATCAATAAAACCAACTTTAAAACCTTTTGAGCCTTTTCTATGATGTAGTATGGATCTAAGCGTGTTGTTCTTTTGGCCTCAGCACAGCATTTGTGTGAAGCTTTCAGTACATTTCGAGCGTAATTGTCATTAGTAAATATGTTTTTGGTTCTTTGTTGTTTTCAGCTAAAGTGAAGGAGAAGGTGGAGGAGGCCAACAAGTCTGAGGCCAAGTTCCTGAAGATCAAGGCCTGGTCCAAATCCAGGATCAAGCAGCTGGAGGAGGAGCTGAGGAGGAGCCAGGTGACCACCAGGAAGTCTCAGCACCATGTCTCACACTGTGCCACTTTAGCATGTGTCCAACGCTCAAGGGCTCAAGGGGACGACAAGGGCTCAAGGAGACGACGAGGGCTCAAGGAGACGACGAGGGCTCAAGGAGACGACAAGGGCACGACAAGGGCACAAGGGGCCGACGAGGGCGCAAGGGGCCGACGAGGGCGCAAGGGGCCGACGAGGGCTCAAAGGGGCGACGAGGGCTCAAGGGGGCGACGAGGGCTCAAGGGGGCGACGAGGGCTCAAGGGGGCGACGAGGGCTCAAGGGGACGACGAGGGCTCAAGGGGACGACGAGGGCTCAAGGGGACGACAAGGAAACGACAAGGGCGGCTCGAGGGCGGCATAAGGTGGTAAACATGAGTTAGTTGTTACTGGACAGTTGCATATATTTCTTTCTAAAAGTGTGAATCAGCGATGTCTTTAGAGGCTTCTGCCCTCTGAACCTATGACAGGAGGTTGTGACCTCACCACACCTCTTGGTCTTCAGGCTGGATCAGCGTCTCCAGACCTGATCTCTCTCCAGTCCCGGATCACGACGCTGGAGGAGGAGCGAGAAGAAAACCTCTGGAAACTGGAGCAGTGCGACCAACTCCGGGCCAAGAACGGTACGTTGTGTCGCCGTGTGTCACATGACCTCTCAGCGTTGTATTTTTGCGCCCGGCGTGGACCGTTCATCGCTTGTCGTTTCAGAGATGCTCGAGGCCAAACTGGTGGTGTACGAGGAACAGCAGAGAACGCTCCAGGCCGATCTGGAGCAGTTCACCAAGAGGGGCACGTCACAGGTACAAGTGTGCTCCTGGTTGCTCATGCTGTGCTCCTGGTTGCTCATGCTGTGCTCCTGGTTGCTCATGCTGTGCTCCTGGTTGCTCATGCTGTGCTCCTGGTTGCTCATGCTGTGCTCCTGGTTGCTCATGCTGTGCTCCTAGTTGCTCATGCTGTGCTCCTGGTTGCTCATGCTGTGCTCCTGGTTGCTCATGCTGTGCTCCTGGTTGCTCATGCTGTGCTCCTGGTTGCTCATGCTGTGCTCCTAGTTGCTCATGCTGTGCTCCTGGTTGCTCATGCTGTGCTCCTGGTTGCTCATGCTGTGTACTCCTGGTTGCTCATGCTGTGCGCTCCTGGATGCTGTGCTCCTGGTTGCTCATGCTGTGCTCCTGGTTGCTCATGCTGTGCTCCTGGTTGCTCATGCTGTGCTCCTGGTTGCTCATGCTGTGCTCCTGGTTGTTCATGCTGTACCCTGGTTGTTTTTTGCTGCATTCTTCTGGTTGCTCATGCTGTGCTCTCCTGATTGCTCATGCTGTGCGCTCCTGATTGCTCATGCTGTGCGCTCCTGATTGCTCATGCTGTGGGCTCCTGATTGCTCATTCTGTGGGCTCCTGTTTGCTCATGCTGTGCGCTCCTGTTTGCTCATGCTGTGCGCTCCTGTTTGCTCATGCTGTGCGCTCCTGTTTGCTCATGCTGTGCGCTCCTGGTTGCTCATGCTGTGCGCTCCTGGTTGCTCATGCTGTGCGCTCCTGGTTGCTCATGCTGTGCGCTTCTGGTTGCACATGCTGTGCGCTCCTGGTTGCACATGCTGTGCGCTTCTGGTTGCACATGCTGTGCGCTCCTGGTTGCACATGCTGTGCGCTTCTGGTTGCACATGCTGTGCGCTCCTGGTTGCTCATGCTGTGCGCTCCTGGTTGCTCATGCTGTGCGCTTCTGGTTGCACATGCTGTGCGCTTCTGGTTGCACATGCTGTGCGCTTCTGGTTGCTCATGCTGTGCGTTCCTGGTTACTCATGCTGTGCGCCCCTGGTTGCTCATGCGGCGTGCTCCTGATTGCTCATGCTGTGTGCTCCTGGTTGCTCATGGTGTGTGCTGCAGGCGAGCGAGTCGGGCAGTGCGGACGACCAGAACTCGCAGGTGCTGGAGTGGCAGGAGATGGTGGCGGAGGCAGTGAGCGCCAGAGACCGAGCCAGAGAGGAGAAGAGCGCTCTGACCATACGGATCAGCCATCTGGAGGAGGAGAAGGAGGGTAAGCTCTGGAGGAGGAGAAGGAGGGTAAGCTCTGGAGGAGGAGAAGGAGGGTAAGCTCTGGAGGAGGAGAAGGAGGGTAAGCTCTGGAGGAGGAGAAGAAGGAGGAGGAGAAGGAGGGTAAGCTCTGGAGGAGGAGAAGGAGGGTAAGCTCTGGAGGAGGAGAAGAAGGAGGAGGAGAAGGAGGGTAAGCTCTGGAGGAGGAGAAGGAGGGTAAGCTCTGGAGGAGGAGAAGAAGGAGGAGGAGAAGGAGGGTAAGCTCTGGAGGAGGAGGAGGAGGAGGAGGAGGAGGAGGAGGAGGAGGAGGAGGAGGAGGAGGGTGTCCATGTTCGCTGTGGCGAATTAGTCATTTTTCTGAAGTAAAGCAGGTGATATAATGTAGTTGAATGCAATGACAGTTTAATCCTCAGAGCAGGTCCTCCTTCATCATGAGCAGGTCCTCCTTCATCATGAGCAGGTCCTCCTTCATCATGAGCAGGTCCTCCTTCATCATGAGCAGGTCCTTCTTCATCATGAGCAGGTCCTCCTTCATCATGAGCTGGTCCTCCTTCATCATGAGCAGGTCCTCCTTCATCATGAGCAGGTCCTTCTTCATCATGAGCTGGTCCTCCTTCATCATGAGCTGGTCCTCCTTCATCATGAGCAGGTCCTCCTTCATCATGAGCAGGTCCTTCTTCATCATGAGCAGGTCCTTCTTCATCATGAGCAGGTCCTTCTTCATCATGAGCAGGTCCTTCTTCATCATGAGCAGGTCCTTCATCATGAGCAGGTCCTTCTTCATCATGAGCAGGTCCTTCTTCATCATGAGCAGGTCCTTCATCATGAGCAGATCCTTCATCATGAGCTGGTCCTCCTTCATCATGAGCTGGTCCTCCTTCATCATGAGCAGGTCCTTCATCATGAGCTGGTCCTCCTTCATCATGAGCTGGTCCTCCTTCATCATGAGCAGGTCCTTCTTCATCATGAGCAGGTCCTTCTTCATCATGAGCTGGTCCTTCTTCATCATGAGCTGGTCCTCCTTCATCATGAGCTGGTCCTCCTTCATCATGAGCAGGTCCTTCATCATGAGCAGGTCCTCCTTCATCATGAGCAGGTCCTTCTTCATCATGAGCAGGTCCTCCTTCATCATGAGCAGGTCCTTCATCATGAGCAGGTCCTTCATCATGAGCAGGTCCTTCATCATGAGCAGGTCCTTCTTCATCATGAGCAGGTCCATCTTCATCATGAGCAGGTCCATCTTCATCATGAGCAGGTCCTTCATCATGAGCAGGTCCTTCTTCATCATGAGCAGGTCCTTCTTCATCATGAGCAGGTCCATCTTCATCATGAGCAGGTCCATCTTCATCATGAGCAGGTCCTTCATCATGAGCAGGTCCTTCATCATGAGCAGGGCCTTCATCATCATGAGCTGGTCCTCCTTCATCATGAGCAGGTCCTCCTTCATCATGAGCAGGTCCTTCCTCTTAACGAGTGACAGAAAGATCAAAGTGTCCTGACTTAAGCTGGCTGTGACGGTTGCTATGGAAACCACTCTTCCATCATCATGATCCAATGTTGTTTATTTTGATCCTTTTCTCATCACTCATCCCCTTTTGTTGCTTTTGTGTTTCTGTTCTGCACTGCGGGGGGGGCGTGTCTCCCCGAGGCCGCGCCCCCGCACAGCACCGCGCCCCCTTTAGGCCACGCCCCCTCCAGCCCCTGCCCTGGGCGATGGGAGCAGCCTAAAGAACGCAGTTTCCCATCAGTTTTGTGCATGCAGGCCTCACTCGCACGTACTGTACCGGCTCCAGTTTGTCCAGCGTTTGTCCAGCGTTTGTCCAGCGTTTGTCCAGCGTTTGTCCAGCGTTTGTCCAGCGTTTGTCCAGCGTTTGTCCAGCGTTTGTCCAGCGTTCGTCCAGCGTTGGTCCCGCGTTTCACGGGTCAAACTGTAGGCGGTGCAGTAACCTCCAGGCGGACACTTTCTCTCCTTTCTTCTCAACGTCTGGGTTAATATCCGCATTCATAACGGTATTCATTTGCAGGTTTAGCACTAACCGATGGGAAAATTATGTTAAAACTCTATTGATTGAAGGCGAGACACTGCGGGCGAAGAGGAAAACGTCTTCACTGTGGCCAAAATGTCATGTTCGGCTCTTAAGTGGGAAAAATGGACAGAAAATTGTGTGAAATTTCAACTTCACGATAAATTTGGCTCAGAATTTGGTTAAATACGAGATTGTACAGTTTGGTGTAGGAGGAGCCACTTTAAGGCCTGATCTTTATGTCTCTGTGGGAGGAGCGTGTCTCTGTGGGAGGAGCGTGTCTCTCTGTGGGAGGAGCGTGTCTCTCTGTGGGAGGAGCGTGTCTCTCTGTGGGAGGAGCGTGTCTCTGTGGGAGGAGTGTGTCTCTCTGTGGGAGGAGCGTGTCTCTGTGGGAGGAGTGTGTCTCTCTGTGGGAGGAGCGTGTCTCTGTGGGAGGAGCGTGTCTCTCTGGTCTCTCTGTGGGAGGAGCGTGTCTCTCTGTGGGAGGAGCGTGTCTCTGTGGGAGGAGCGTGTCTCTCTGTGGGAGGAGCGTGTCTCTCTGTGGGAGGAGCGTGTCTCTGTGGGAGGAGCGTGTCTCTGTGGGAGGAGCGTGTCTCTGTGGGAGGAGCGTGTCTCTCTGGTCTCTCTGTGGGAGGAGCGTGTCTCTCTGTGGGAGGAGCGTGTCTCTGTGGGAGGAGCGTGTCTCTCTGTGGGAGGAGCGTGTCTCTCTGTGGGAGGAGCGTGTCTCTCTGTGGGAGGAGCGTGTCTCTCTGTGGGAGGAGCGTGTCTCTCTGGTCTCTCTGTGGGAGGAGCGTGTCTCTCTGGTCTCTCTGTGGGAGGAGCGTGTCTCTCTGGTCTCTCTGTGGGAGGAGCGTGTCTCTGTGGGAGGAGCGTGTCTCTCTGGTCTCTCTGTGGGAGGAGCGTGTCTCTGTGGGAGGAGCGTGTCTCTCTGGTCTCTCTGTGGGAGGAGCGTGTCTCTCTCTGGGAGGAGCGTGTCTCTGAGAAATCCGAGGACAAAGTGGATTCAATACATGCGTTCGCGGTGACGTCATACATTCGGGACTTCCCCATAGCGGCCATTTTGAATGGGGCACGCAATATATTTAAACCCCCACGACTGCATTCTTTTCTACAGCTTAATGAGCTACGAATACTTTGATTCTTTAGACGATAACGGCAAACTAAGGCACACAACAAAGCTATGGTCTGTCACCAGAGCAATGTCCTAACATAACGCAGGTTTTTGGCATTTTGGCTTCATATATCCTGGATATCGTATGTAGTAGACGTGCTGTTGTGCCCCTTTCAAAATGGCGGACTCGGTTGCTATTGTACATGTTCCCGGATGTGCGAACGCATGTATTGAAGACATGTGAACGTCTGTCGTTTCCACGCAAACACAAAAAGGAGATTCTTTTCTGTCTTTGCCTGCAGTGTCTTGCCTCATTTACTTAATTTTTCGGGGTGTAAGTTCTGTCGTTATTTGACAAAAAAACGGGGCATTGGCGACATAACATTTGAATAAGATGCCGTGGTTCTCGAGCGTAACTGTGTCGTCATATTGAAGTAAATAGATGAGCCTATAGTTTAAGCCCTTCTGCACGTTTCCAATGCCCTTCGTGTTCTGACATTGTGGGCTTGTCAGAACCCGGTGGGCGTGTCAGAACCCGGTGGGCGTGTCAGAACCCGGTGGGCGTGTCAACCCGGTGGGCGTGTCAGAACCCGGTGGGCGTGTCTCCTCGCGGTGGAGGTGCAAGCAACACAACGCGGTCACGTGTAATCACAGCGACATACATGTTACACATCACCCGCTTTCACCCTAAACTAACCCAATGTACATGCTGAAACGTCACATTAACCGCCGCTGCTGACGCCGCTTCGCCTCTAACCTCCAATCGTGCTTCGCAAACGGCTCCTTCCTTTCCTCCGCTCGACTCTCGGACCGCGCAGTTGCATATTGCCTCGTCGATATAGCGAATGTTTAGCGTTTTCGCCTGCGTTTTTAAATGAAAACGTCCTAAACTGGCCTCGATTTATTCTCGATGTAAAGTTAAACTGACGTTGTGTCAAAAAGCGCACACGCAGTACCAGATTTTCCGGACTATAAGTCGCACCTTTTTTTCATAGTTTAGGCTGCGACTCATGTGGTGATATTCGTTATTTTCATACTGGCATCTAATACATCTCCCCAAAAATGCGACTTATACTCCAGTGCGACTTAAATGTTTTTTCTTCTCTGTTATGCATTTATTGGCTGCGACTTATAGTCCGGAAAATACGGTAATTTCTTATGATGTATTACAGTGGTTTATGGCACATTACGCACTCTTTTATCGTGCAGGCCTCGTGGATCTTCAGATTGATCGGTTTTGACCTGAATCCTCACGTTCTCGACACTAACTCTTCATTGGTCGTGAATTCGCCGCTGACTCATTCTTGGGCGTCGCACTTCTCGCTTTCTCTTTCCCCATTTCTCGTTTTAAATTCTTGGACATCAATCTTCATCTCCACGGAGATGCTCCCGCACTGTACGGCATTAAACGCGCCTTTTCCTCCGCCACGGGTTGTCGGTATCGATGCTTGGTCTAGTTTTCGTATCGATTGGTGTCTTATTGTCAATACTTCGGACGACCCTGAATCCCGCATTTTAATAAAGAATATCGTTAAATAACCTACGAAGTCTTCAGCTTCGTCTCGGACAAATATCGTAGAAATATCACAACCGGTCTGCAACCGGATTATTCACTCGCCTAAAATGATTGTTGGCCCGTGGAGACGAGCTAGTGACGACGTTACGGGTCAGATCTGTGGAGAAGCGAGCTCACTCACGGTAAGAATGCCGTGTTTCGCAGTAAAGTCGTCGGTTACTTGTGGGTTAATGCCGTACGGTGATATCGAGCCTGATCCATGTTTTTAATCCTTTTGTCCACCACATGTTGACCAGGCCTCTCTGTGTCTCCTGACCTGTCCTTCTGTCCTCCTGACCTTTTGTCCTCCTGACCTTCTCCTTCTGTCCTCCTGACCTTCTATCCCTCTATCCTCATGTCCTCCTGACCTTCTGTCCTTCTATCCTCATGTCCTCCTGACCTGTCCTCCTGACCTTCTGTCCTCCTGACCTTCTGTCCTTCTATCCTCATGTCCTCCTGACCTTCTGTCCTCCTGACCTCCTGTTCTCCTGACCATCTGTCCTCCTGACCTCCTGACTTTCTGTCTTCCTGTCCTCCTGACCTTCTGTCCTTCTGTTTGTCCTCGTCCTGTCAACACAAAACCGATGGGAAGTGTTCTGATTTTTGGCTGCACCGTCTCCCCTTCTGCCACCACTTTCTCCCCCTCCCTCACGTTTTGAATGGCTCCACCTCGCTTTGTGTCCCTCACGTTTTGAATGGCTCCGCCCTCGCCTTGTGTCCCACAGGTTTACGCCGCTTCTGCTGCTTGTGTGACGTTTAATCTCAATCGCACCCACATTTCCGGGGATTTTTGATGTGAAACCTTCTCGGCCCTCGACACGTTTTGTTTGGTCCTAAAGTGAGTCTCTGTCTGAAGTCTCTGGTCTGGTCTATGTTTTGGATCCAAAGTGGCCCCTGAGAGGTTCTGGCCCCCAAATCACTGTGGCTCTTGGGCTCCAGGTGGACTTTATCTCAGGGAGAGGACCTTCACAGCACAGCCAGATGATTGGACGAGAGAGAACGTAGACTCAGGCCAAAACGAGAGGCAAAAAGCAGAGAAACCCAAAATAATCATCCATCCATCCATTTTCTACCGCTTGATCCCTTTCGGAGTTGCGGGTGACTGGAGCCTATCCCAGTGACTACGGGCCTTAGGCGGGGTTCATCCTGGACAGTGGCCAACTTGTCGCAGGGTCAACACAGAGACATAGACATTACAACACTTAGCCTTAGCAACACAAAGCTAGCAAAGAACGTTAGCAACACAAAGCTAGCAAAGCACGTTGGCAACACAAAGCTAGCAAAGCACGTTAGCAACAGCTGTTTCCTGTTTATGGCCGCACGGCACTCGCTTTGTCAAGAGCCACAATCTGATATTTCCAGGTCATAAAGTGTCTGACATGATCCAAAGCCAAAGCACGACAAAGAGAGGTTCAAACGCGGCGTAGAGGCTTTAGCCACGCCCCTCACACATACTACCTTTAGCCACGCCCCTCACACACTAAACGTCTTTTTGTCACTCGCTCAGATAGACCTCAGGAGTAAAACGTATCAATCGAGAGGATTTAGATCATTCATGAAGATCACATGAGATATGTTTGAGTGACGTCAAGAGTCTCATAATGTGGAGCCAGAACCTGAGCAGGAAACGCATGAACCGAGAGCAACAAGACCAAACCAGGACCAGAGATGGACCAAATGTGTCCAGATGGAGAACAAACGACCAGGAGAAACCAGGAGAACTGGCTAACTTGAGAACCTAGATGTTTTTAAATGGATAATAAGCTTTTGTCACATTGGCTCCACAAACCACTGGTTCCCTGGTTTATGGAACCAAAATGACATGAAGTAAAACTGACCCGGTTCACTCCTGTTTTAGACATCGTTTAGTCCTGGTTTCCACTCGTTTCAAGTCTCGTTAGATCTTTGTGCTCCAGACCGACTTTAGTCCTGGTTTAGATTTCATTCAGTTTACATCTAAACCTTTATGCAAATGTGTTTAACGTGTGTTCTTTTTCCTTTACGTTTCTACTGTCCACTTAAGGCCCATAGTAGCTGCCTTCTCTCCTTAAGTTCACACATCACCTCAGACATTCTATGTCCTTTCCATTATCGCTCTTCCATCACTGGCTGTTCCTTTAGTTCCCTCCCGCCTTTGTCATTCATAGAAACATTTAGTCCGAACACTTTTCCCTGTGGCACAAAACTGATTGAGGATGACTGGTTCTTTCCTGGCTGCTCCGATCCAGCTCTGGCCACACGGCACCAGGAGTTGGAGGAGGAACTGGCCCAGAGTCGAGGCTTGAGTCCGGCAAAAGGATCCAAGAAGTCGAGCCGCATCGCCGAGAGGAGTCTGCAGGTCAGTGGAGCTCTGAACCCGACCGGGCAGTGGAGCTCTGAACCCGACCGGGCAGTGGAGCTCTGAACCCGACCGGGCAGTGGAGCTCTGAACCCGACCGGTCAGTGGAGCTCTGAACCCGACCGGGCAGTGGAGCTCTGAACCCGACCGGTCAGTGGAGCTCTGAACCCGACCGGGCAGTGGAGCTCTGAACCCGACCGGGCAGTGGAGCTCTGAACCCGACCGGGCAGTGGAGCTCTGAACCCGACCGGTCAGTGGAGCTCTGAACCCGACCGGTCAGTGGAGCTCTGAACCCGACCGGGCAGTGGAGCTCTGAACCCGACCGGGCAGTGGAGCTCTGAACCCGACCGGGCAGTGGAGCTCTGAACCCGACCGGTCAGTGGAGCTCTGAACCCGACCGGGCAGTGGAGCTCTGAACCCGACCGGGCAGTGGAGCTCTGAACCCGACCGGGCAGTGGAGCTCTGAACCCGACCGGGCAGTGGAGCTCTGAACCCGACCGGGCAGTGGAGCTCTGAACCCGACCGGGCAGTGGAGCTCTGAACCCGACCGGGCAGTGGAGCTCTGAACCCGACCGGTCAGTGGAGCTCGGAACGGTCTGGTTCCAACGCATTGAAAGAAGTGTCCCGAGTCTCGGTTTATATTCCAGTTTGTAATCCAGTTTATATTAGTTTATAATACAGTTTATAATACAGTTTATATTCCAGTTTATAATAGTTTATATTAGTTTATAATGCAGTTTATAATACAGTTTATATTGCAGTTTATAATACAGTTTATATTTTATAATACAGTTTATAATACAGTTTATATTCCAGTTTGTAATCCAGTTTATATTAGTTTATAATACAGTTTATAATACAGTTTATATTAGTTTATAATACAGTTTATAATACAGTTTATATTCTAGTTTATATTAGTTTATAATAGTTTATAATAGTTTATATTCCAGTTTGTAATCCAGTTTATATTAGTTTACAATACAGTTTATATTCCAGTTTATAATAGTTTATATTAGTTTATAATACAGTTTATAATACAGTTTATATTCCAGTTTATAATACAGTTTATATTCCAGTTTATAATACACTTTATGATACAGTTTATAGTACAGTTTATAGTTTATAGTACAGTTTATAGTACAGTTTATAGTTTATAGTAGTTTATAGTACAGTTTATAGTACAGTTTATAGTTTATAGTAGTTTATAGTACAGTTTATAGTACAGTTTATAGTACAGTTTATGATACAGTTTGTAGTACAGTTTATAGTTTATAGTACAGTTTATAGTACAGTTTATAGTACAGTTTATAGTACAGGTCATGTAATTTGCAGGAGGACTTTGAGCTGGACGGACACGCCCCTCTGTTCCCCGGCCCTGTCAGCCCTGCACACGGCGCCCCCCTGCTGGAGACGGAGGGAGAGAACATGGGAGGTTGGTGGCCCGAGTTCAGTTCTCCAGATCCAGGTTTGGTCCCAGTCTGTTCTCTGGCATGCACTTGACTCCACACGGTCCTCACGCCTTTTGGTTTGGGCCGTTTTAACATTCCAACAAACATGGTTCAGAGTCGGGTTCAGAGGTGGGTCGAAGTTACACTTTTACAGATGAAACGTGGAATAAAACGGATCATTTTCAGTCATTTTCAGGTCGTTTTGATTCACCTGAAAAATGCTAAACAATGTTATACTTTAATCTTAAGTTCAGAAAAGGAAGAATGTAGAACTCTTTCAGTTTGATTCTTATGTTCTGTTTGGCCAAAACTCGCTTAAAGACACAATTTGTAACTGGAATGTTCCACAGTGTGGCATTAAACTGTTATTTTGCATGTATTCAGTTACAAACAGGGCAATTCATCCATTATTTAGTGTTTTTAATCGTCACAAATGGAGAAATTGTGATCTCAGGGTTTCTTATGAAGCATGTTTTCTCCTGACGTTCTTAGCAGAGCGTGTTATTATTTAAATACACAGAAAATTACATAATTTAATTGAGAAATGCCATTATCTTTGACATTTTAATTTCAACAATACAAATAAAAATGCTCGATACTGATTTTCATTCCACAGTTTTCAATTCTGCTGAGTTCAAGTTTCTGTCCATGAAACGTCAGCTTTTGTCCCGTTTGTGTTTTATTTTCCAAACACTTCCTGGTCTCCATAGCGACGGCGCACCTTAAAGGACAAATATTGGACTGAACCGCTCTTCCCACCTCTGAATGTTTCATTTGCAAAGCTTCACTTCATTTGGGGGATTTGGCTTCGTCTGGCTTCAGTTCTTTTGTTCGATCTTTGTCAAACCTGGTTCTGAATTTCGAAACTTTTTATATCTAAACTGTAAATAAACGTGTAAAAAGCCAGACGAAGCTGCTTTAAGGCGAGACGCTGCAGCCCAACATTATTCACATAAATGTAAACGGTTTATTCACGTTTTTATTCATGAAAAGACACGTTGTTCGTATGTGTCAAGAAATTACACATGAATCAATGCTATTACTTAACAGTCAGAGAACATAATTCAACTTAGAATATTAAACGACACACAAACGTCAGTCTTTTGTGTGGCTTGCAAGGGAGAGGAAGGCTTAGCCGAGTCAAGATGTTGTAAGCAACCTGAACGACTTTCCAAAATCACTCTCAGCGTTCCTCCCTCTTACAAGTCATTTGATTAAAATCACACATAAAAAGGAGGCGGGTCACATTTCTCATTGGTCAGCTTCACATCAAGGCACTTGTCTTTTACGACTCTTTGGTATTATCTTTAGAGATAGAAACCTTGGTGAATGTTCTACCCATCTGGTCCCCAGGATGGGAGGAACATTCCTCACGGCTGCTTCTACAACATCTTCACACCTGTTATTAGAAATACATGTCTTTCCCTCCCCTCAGGCTAATGATGCAGATAACTTTTAACACACAAATATAATCATATATTTACATTTTATCACATTTCCCTCCTGTTTATCAAAGCATTAGCCCACTTTCTCATATCCGAACACATCACTCTTTTCAGTTTTCAACATGTTTTTCATATTGGTGTGAACATAATACATTTTACACTCAAAGGGTCATGCACATTAAAACTTGTCAGTTTCATCTTCTTCTATAGCTACTAAGGCATAACTCTGATGCCCTCGGCTTGTGATTGCTTCTTCCACTGTACGTTCTATAGTGTGTCTACACATTGGTATGCAACAACATCCACAAAGCACAAAACAGGCAATTATTACCAACAGTGAGGTCAGTACCGGAACCACGATACCAGTCCACCTGCCGAACCAGCTTTCTAACCATTTTATTGTTTATTGATTTTATTGTCTATTCCAGTGTGTTCTTTCATTTTTCTAGACATAGTTCTCAATTGTGACAGAGTGTTTGTGACTGAGCCGTCCGCGGCTGTATTATTAGGAATGAATGTACAACATTGACCTTTGAAAATCAAACAAACTCCTTTCTTTTCAGCTAATAACATGTCTACTGCCATTCGAGTTTGCCACGCCATTAAAGCGGTGCGATGCAACTGTGACCCGAGAGCAAGTCCTAAATTGTGAGTCAGATTAGTCAACCTTTGTAATTGGAAAGACAGATAATTAATTCTGTCCACATTTTTGTGCGGCGTGATGGGAAATATCGCAGAGACAAGCGGAAGGCCCTCAAACCCTGCTGCTATTTGGTCAGCCAGCTTATACTCATCAGGGGCTCCTCTGGGTACCCCAATAGGATCTATATACGTAGTATCAGGTGCTACTGGGAGCATACCAGATTGTCCACTAACGTCTCGCCTTGACCTTTCAGTATGGTTCTGGGTGATGCTTGTTATGACCCGGCTGGCCACAAGAGCGATACATAGGCTCAGAGTCCTACTCCCTTTGCTTCCAAGTGTCCTCTCAGCACGGTGTCCCCACACCACCACCATACATCCTGGCGTTGGGTATCCAAGAGACCTCCTCCCGCTATCTGCACAGTTAGGTTACACATATGAACTGGTACATTTCCCATCTTAAGGCATATTTCATTAACTTTGCATGTAGTTATGTTGTAGCAGACAAAAAAGGCGCTTTTAGGTAATGTAAACAATGGCGGTTGCATATTATTTGTCAATTTTGGAAATGCTCAGTCATAATTGGCACATAGTTTATTATTCATGGTTCTGTTGGCTGGGTGTTGGACGCATGTCGTGTTTACTATTATCGCATCTACTAATAATAACTGGTCGTGCTGTCATGCATATTATGCAATCCTTTCGCAGAGGTCTTGCCACTGCTAATGCTTCTTGTATCCACATTTGTTGCAATATGTGCATTGCCCTTCCTACTGTGTCTAGTGTCTGAGCCTGGGCCTGATTGCTTGAGATCGCTACAACACATACAAGAATATGACAGAATGGATCCAGAGCTGGTCCTGGAACCCACCAATACAGTCTGAATACTTCACATTCTGTCTTATTTTGATGATTGTGTAGATTTACCGTTATTAACACATTACCACTAGTCTGAGCCATTTCTATTTTACCTTTCCATCTTTGTGCGGCGGCTGTAGTAGCGTATGGCTCCCATGATTTTCCTGAATATGCCATTGTGTTTTCCCAGCTACTATCTTGCTGCCCCACCATCATATACATTTCATACTCTTCTACATCAATTTGATCACTTATTTTCTTCCCCCTGTATTTCAGATCTGCGTATGGAATTTCAAAAATGTATGTTTCATTCACAGGTATACACAATTGTGGCATCCAAGTGGATGCTGATCTATTAGAACATGGGTTGGGTGCCCAGAGTACCTTTGGCTTGCTGTTTGTTCTCTCACGTGGTCCCGACTGTCCGATGCATAATACAGGTGTCAGCACCCATATTACCGCCGTCGCTGCGATGATGATAACACGTACGTCTTTTTGCTGTCTCTGGCTCCCGTTCATTGTAGCAGAGTGTAGCACTTTACGCGCTGTGGCCTCTGTGTTCACTGCATACAAAAATGAAGAATACACCGAAGTCCTGCGTCTTGTAGATCTTATGGATCTGCCGCTGTGTTGTCCGCCGCTGTGTTGTCCGCCGCTGTGTTGTCCGCCGCTGTGTTGTCCGCCGCTGTGTTGTCCGCCGCCAGGTCAGAAAGATTCCTCACTTTGCAGTGAGAAAGATGTACCCACGTTGAACGTCCCTCCACTTTTACAGCAGTTGGAGTGGTGAGGAGGACACGGTGCGGCCCCTCCCACCTTGGGCTGTTCCACTTGGCCCGCTTCAGTGCCTTTGTAAACACCAGATCTCCAACATGGACAGGCTGTGGTGATAAAAGAGAGTCTTTCGGCAGTTCGTGTATTTTAAACAATTCTCTCATATGCATTGTCTGTCTTATATGCCATGATAAGTCCGTAGGTTTATCACTGCTGGTTGCAGGGCTTTCTGAGAGTCCAGGCATTATGAAAGGTCTTCCATGTATGATCTCAAACGGTGATAATGTCTGTCCCTCCGCGGGCATAATGTGCATGTTCAACTTCACTATCTCCACACATTCTGGCCATGGTCGTCCTGTTTCAGCAGTTACTTTACTTAATTTATTTTTAATAGTCCCATTGCTTCTCTCAATCATGCCCGCTGAAATCGCGTGGTAGGAACAATGTTTTTTTAAAGTAATTTGAAGATTTTCAGCCATTGTTTTTATCACGTCGTTGACAAAATGGCTTCCATTATCTGATCTTATGATTCTTGGAATTCCAAATGTTGGCACTATATGCTTACATATAGCTTTTGCTACTGTTACTGCATCAGGGCTTGCGGTTGGAAATATTTCTACCCATTTAGAGTATGCGTCTATTATTACTAAACAATATTCTACTCCTTGTCTTTTGTTTAGCTGTATAAAATCCATATGTATCACCTCAAATGGATACTTCGGTGCTGGGAATTTTCCTCTCTTAGGTCTCATGTTTCCCTGCGCATTATTCATTGTGCATATCAAACATTGTTTACAAAAAATTTTTGAATAAGTATTGAATCCATATGTTTGGTAATATTTGTTTACTAGTCCATCCATCCCTCCACATGAGACATGGCACAGCCCATGGCTCATTTCTGCAGCCCATTTGAACAACGACTTCGGTAGCCATGGCTTTCCGTCAATGTTTCTGTATAGTCCATTAGTTTTTCTTGCTCCTTTAGCAATCCATACTCGTTTCTCTGACTGTGGTGCATCACTTTGCCGTTGTTTCAATATCTCGAGAGGATCTTCATTGTCTGGTGAAGCACTTTCTTCTGTTATCAAAATAGTAACTTGGCCTTGTGCTGCCTTTTTTGCTGCTTCATCCGCTAAGTTATTCCCTATTGTTACTGGGTCTGTTCCCTTTTTATGTGCTTCGCATTTGCATATAGCTATTTTGTTTGGCAGCTGTAGATTAATTAATAATGTCTGTAATAACCCACGATGCGTCACAGGTTTTCCAGTAGTTGTTTTAAATCCTCTCAAGCTCCATTGTTTGCAAAATATGTGTGCGGATCCATATGCATACTGGCTATCAGTATACACCGTCACTTCCTTTCCTTCATATATTTTGCATGCTTTTGCTAATGCTGTTAGTTCGGCTGCTTGTGCTGATAAGTTGCACGGTAACTTTAAAGCTTCTATCACTTCTGTTGTAGTCGTTATTGCATAACCTACTTGGTTTTGACCTTTGTCGTTTTTTCTGGCTGATCCATCCACAGATATCACATGGCCTGTTTCCAATGGCAAGTCCTTTAAGTCAGGTCTTGGTTTGTATTGAAATTTGTACACAGTCATGTGGGTCTCCGTCTATAGGTATTGGTAGCAACGTGGCTGGATTAAATCCTGCACATCTTTTTATAGTCAGGTGTGGTTGAGATAATAGTACTGCAGTACACATAAGGTGTCTAGCTGGTGACAAAAATGTCATGTTTGTCTGGAGAAGCAGTGCGGCAACAGCGTGTGACACTTTCAGCGTGAGTGGATGAAATAAAACCACTTCCGCTGACGCTTGTACTGCTGCAGCAGCTGCTAATACCGCTTGGACACAAGGTACAGTTGCTCTAGCTACTGCGTCTAATTGCATAGAGTAATATGCTACAGGCCTCATTCCTGCCCCATATTTTTGAGTCAATACTGATGTCGTGAACCCATTTTTGCAATCTACCATCTGTTCAAAAGGTTTTTCATAATTTGGGAGCGCTAGAGCTCCTGCTTCACAGAGCTGGCACTTTATTTTCTCAAAAGCTTGCTCTGATATTGTGTCCCATTCTAGTTTATCTGTCATGGATATTTTCTGTTTGAATATCATATCCTGCAGGGGTCTTATCGTTTCTGCATATTCTAATATCCACATCCTACAGTAATTGCACAACCCAAGAAATGACATCATCTGTTTTTTTGTTTGCGGTTTAGGTGTTTGTCTCACAGCTTCTTTCCGTTTTTCATTTACTGTGCGCCCCTTCTCACTTAACGTATGCCCCAAGTATTTCACTTCTGTTTTCCATAACTGTAGTTTTTCCCTACTTACTTTATTTCCTGTTTGGTGTAGATGTTTGAGTAGATTTATTGTGTCTTTAATACACGCTTCCTTAGTGTCACTGGCCACTAGGAGGTCATCTACATAAGCTAATATTTGTGAACCATCACTTGGGGTATGTTGAGCTAAGCAATTTGCCATATTTTGGAAAAATATGGTAGGAGATTCACAGTAACCTTGTGGTAATCTGGTGAATGTCAATTTCTCCCCTTCAAAGGTGAATCCAAACCACGATTGAGCTTTTTCGGACAATGGTATAGAATAAAAAGCGTTAGCTAAATCTATTACAGTGAAATATTTAGCTGTTGGCTTTATACTATTTAGCAACGTGTGTGGATTAGGCACATTCGGAGCCCTTGGTAAAACTGCTTCATTTACTGCTCGTAAATCTTGTATCATTCGCCAGCTTAAAGAGGGTGGTGCTTTCTTAACAGGGAATATTGGAGTGTTACATTGAGCGTCAGGACATGGGATTATTATGCCTGCCTTTTTTAAATCCTCTATTACTGGTTTTATACCTTGTCTAGCGTCTAATTTTAGAGGATATTGTCTTACTTTTGGCCTATATTCTGTCCTTGGTTGGATCTCTACCGGACTGGCCCCCCTCATCAGTCCCACGTCCGATGGTCCTAAACTCTGAAATCCTAAAAGAAATACCTGTAGGATTATAAATTCTTCCTCTGTTAATACATAACTCTGTACTTCTTCTATTACTCATTCTGTCAACCCCCCGCTGAGGTGCACCCTTGGCGTCACTGTGATCCGTAAAGATAACGGACATCTTGTCCATCCTGTCCTCTTGCTAATCTGCTTTCTCCCTTCTCCTGTGTTTTCCCAGCCATTAGCTCGTCTGTTATCTTTGACTATCTGTCCCATATCCTCCCACCTGGCATTGTTTGCTTTAGTTAATGGCAGATGCCGTTTTTCCTGGGAGGACATTAGCAATGTTACGTTTTCACTCACGTCTACATCGCAATACGAGGTTCCCTCATGATAATACAGATTAGTTATTGTAATAATCTGCGGACCTAGTTTATTCACAGCTTCGTCGTAAGTCATGTCTGGTCCTGGTGTGGCTTTGTAACGCAACGTCATTTGTAACTGATCTCGCTTTCTAATGTCACGGGGGCTGGTTGTGTTTTCTTTTGCCAATGTCAACAGTGTGGTTACTATTTCTCCTGGGTCACCTGTAGGTAAATCTAGTGTCCATGAATAGTATGGCAATCCTGTCCGTTCTGTGACATATGCTCCGCTGATGGGTTCATGTAACGGGTGTTTTATAACGGTCATTGTCCCGTCTGTCAGAGGCACTATTGCCATTTCTAGTGCTGTTGTTAGGTCTCTTCCTAAAAGATTATGCGGACACTTTGAATCCATCACAGCTGTTGCTAAAATTTCTTCCCCTGTTTCTTCCCACCTAAATTTAGTAGGTACACTCAGTGGATTTCTTTTTGTTTGTCCATTTGCTGATATCATCTTTACTACAGCCTCCCCTGGTGCAGTCACACCTACGTCTCGCAACACTGTCCGTTCTGCTCCTGTGTCGACTAAGAATATCAGTAATTTCCCATTTACCCATATCGTCACTTCAGGCCTGTGTTTATAGTTGACATATTCTAAATTTAAAAACATTTCTGTCTCTTCGTCCCCCTCATTCTTTGTCTGTTTCTTGTCCAAGCCACCCTCCTTTGTCCTGCACTCACTTTTCCTATCTAGTCATGCCTCTTCCTCTTCTTCACTATCCTCCTCAGTTCTTCTCCTGTCCCTCTTTTTGTGGCATTTATTCGCCACATGTCCAGTTTTGTGACAGAGAAAACACTTTCCCAATTTCCAATCCTCCTCTCTTTGTTCCTCTCTTTTCTTATCTCTATATCCCCCTCTGTAACCTGTTTTTCCCCTTGCTCCCCTCTTTCCTACGCTTGTCTGGACGCATTCTTCTAATGGCACCATAACATACGCCTCTGTTAATTTACTTTTTTTCTGTTTTTCTTTTTCCACTGATTCTGCATGCACTGCTTGTTCTGTGAACTGTTCGAGTGTTCCTGTTGCCATATGTGCATAATTTTTTTTCAGCCACCATTGGATTTGGGGCTTAAGTCCGTCCATTACTGCTCTTTTCAACTGCTGCTGATAAACGCTATCAGCAGCTGCGTCTTCTGGGATTCCACTGTTATCTTTAAATATCCCCGTAAGCCTGCATCTAAACTCTTGAACTGTTTCTCCATCCCCCTGTTTAGTTTGCGCTATCTTCAGGTAATCCGCCGGCCTCGTAAAATGTGCCCTTGCCCTGCCCCAGACTCCCCCTCCTGCTCCTTCTTGCAATCTGGCCATTGTCGTAGCCCCATCCCCCGGTACATCATTATATGGTCTAGCTACTCCTGCATTAAACGGATCCCAATTCCCCTTTAATTGTATCCAATGAAGGCCCAGAAGTTGCATTAGGACCTGGTGTATTTCTGCCTCATTTAGTCTGTACTGTGTTATCAGGAGTGATAATTCATTAAGACATCTATCAATGTGTACATTTGGTTTCGTTACTCCCTCTAGAGCGGCCTTAACGTCACCTAAAGTCCATGTCCTGTACACGTATGTCGTCCCTCCCGCCCCGTCTGGGACTTCAATTGCTGGATATGCCTCTGCTGTTGAATATTCCTCACAGTATCTTTGAGGTTTCTTTAAACTTTCACGATCCCGCAACACTCTGCTCGATCCTTCCTTAAATGGATCAGCCTGCACTAATTTTGCTCCCTCTGGGGCATAATCTACGGGAACACTTAACGTAGGTAGTGCTGGATACAATTTTGATACTGGCTTTGGGTAAGTATTATATGGAGGAGGACTTTGTTCTACCGGTAATTTTGCTTCCCAATTTTGAGCTCTTTTCTGTTGTCTAAAAGTTGACACACTCTCTTCGTCATGTGAATGTGCCTCTACTGCTTCCTGGATTTCCCCTGGTCCTGGTCCCGCCTCCTCCCCCGGCACCAGCAGTGGGGGTCGTCGCTGCGGCCAATTTTCCCCAGTATTATATTCTTTTCTAGCAACTGCAAAAATACCGGTTCTTTTTTCCAGTATTTCCATTCTTTCTGCTCGTGATCTGGATTCTTTTAACCAGGCCTGAGCGGCTATTATCTGTTTTCCTGGGTTTTGTTTAGTTCTTCCCTTCATGCCATCATGAGTTATCAACCCTCCCATTAATCTTTCTGTCGCTTCTACTCCTAAAGTCCCATTAAACCCGTATTTCTTCCTCCATTTTTGGAGAAATTTTACAGTTTCTGGATTATACTTGCGCATCCATTCAGCATCTGTCAGATCCTCATCTCTTTTGACCTTACTTTTGTCTTTTGGTCTTACAGTTTGGGGTGACAATTCTGGCTCCATCATTATTTGGTCTCGGTCGTCTGAGAGAAATGCTACTTGCTTTACAGTCACGGTTAATGTCAAGCTTCTAGAGAAATTCCTTATTAGATTTCTCCGGACATAAACGTGGTGTTTAAGATTCACCCGTGACTGCAAATTTTAGATCTCTCAGAATAACGCCTTGTGACCCTTGTATGATTAATTGTGATTCTCACACCTGTTAGTGAATCACTTATTAATCCTCATTCACATATTCACACTTCCTTACTTACCACGCCCGTGCACAGCGCTTACATTCACTCGTCTTTATGTCAGTAACAAACTCGTACACAAAGCATACATTAAATCACTTTCGGTGAGAAACTTATCTCGTGGTGAGCAATTTAAACTCCCTGCTTATGTGAGAAACTTATCTCGTCCATAAGCTTACAATATTTCCTCAGTAATATGAAACTGGGTATTTCCTCAGTAATAACTAACTGCGCATAAAAACATACAATATTTTTCCAGTAAATATCAAACTAAATGCATAAAACGTTTTATGGCTAACTCTTTTTCACACACAAAATTTTTCTGACCTCTTTGTCGTCTGTTCTCCGCTGACTCGAAACGACGGGCTGTTCCCGCGGAGAATGAGGCGCTGATGGGTGGCCACGGGAAAAGTGGACTTCCTTTAGCTGTGCACAGACTTCACCGATTTGCAGTTCACTCTCCACGAAGAACAGCTTGTCGTCCGGCTCGAATAGGACCACTAAAATGTCAAGAAATTACACATGAATCAATGCTATTACTTAACAGTCAGAGAACATAATTCAACTTAGAATATTAAACGACACACAAACGTCAGTCTTTTGTGTGGCTTGCAAGGGAGAGGAAGGCTTAGCCGAGTCAAGATGTTGTAAGCAACCTGAACGACTTTCCAAAATCACTCTCAGCGTTCCTCCCTCTTACAAGTCATTTGATTAAAATCACACATAAAAAGGAGGCGGGTCACATTTCTCATTGGTCAGCTTCACATCAAGGCACTTGTCTTTTACGACTCTTTGGTATTATCTTTAGAGATAGAAACCTTGGTGAATGTTCTACCCATCTGGTCCCCAGGATGGGAGGAACATTCCTCACGGCTGCTTCTACAACATCTTCACACCTGTTATTAGAAATACATGTCTTTCCCTCCCCTCAGGCTAATGATGCAGATAACTTTTAACACACAAATATAATCATATATTTACATTTTATCACAGTATGAATGTTTTAAAATGACACGCATTAAAGTGAAATCTTGAACCCACGACCTTCTGTTTGTGACCCACTGAGCTACTGCGCCGCCATTGGACTGTAAACTAGACCCACTGAGCTACTGCTGCCGCCATTGTACTGTAAACTAGACCCACTGAGCTACTGCGCCGCCATTGTACTGTAAACTAGACCCACTGAGCTACTGCTGCCGCCATTGTACTGTAAACTAGACCCACTGAGCTACTGCTGCCGCCATTGTACTGTAAACTAGACCCACTGAGCTACTGCTGCCGCCATTGTACTGTAAACTAGACCCACTGAGCTACTGCTGCCGCCATTGTACTGTAAACTAGACCCACTGAGCTACTGCTGCCGCCATTGTACTGTAAACTAGACCCACTGAGCTACTGCTGCCGCCATTGTACTGTAAACTAGACCCACTGAGCTACTGCTGCCAAAGTACACACCAGAATTACCGTATTTTCCGGACTATAAAGTCTCATCTTTTTTTTTTTATAGTTTTGGCCGCAACTTATACTTACATTTATACTTGTATACTTATATACTCATACTCTGGAGCGACTTGTATGTGATATTGTCATTTTCACACTTGCAGCCGTATTTCATACTCGAGTGCAACTTATGTTTTTTTTTCTTTCTATTATGAATTTTTTGGCTTGTGCAACTTATACTATGGAAAATACGGTGCTCCAGAAATATTGTTCCTGTTGTAATCAATTAAAATAAAGTACTTTGTGGATATTGTAACGGCGACGAGCTTCTTTGAGGGCAAATGTGACTTTCAACTTCTACACAAACGAATGGATTCAATGAAATACTATAACAACCGTGGTCTTTAGCTGCAGATTGGACACTTTTATTATATATTTTGATCTTATTTTTGCTGGTGGGGATCTTAAACTGACCTGAACACAAACGGCTGCAGCGTCCCGCCCTAGCGTCACATCTTCTCTCATGAACGTGGTGTTGTGTTGGATCTGGTGCATGCTGGTGTCAGCTGGTTCTGTTTGAAGGGTTTGCATCGTCATGCCATGTCTGTGCTGTGGGTGGCGCTGTGTGGTAAGTCCCGCTTTTCCATTGTGTTTGGTGCACGCGCTTCTGTACATCATCTATCATGTCTCACAGTCCACACTTTGAAATGTTTATGGATGTTTAGTGCTTTATATTTGACCTGTATCTGACCTTTATCTATTTTTAGTTGTTTTGGAGCTCGGCGTTTGCCCAGATATGATTGAATATTAAATTAAACGTTTGTTATTTCAGTAGTTTTTACCTTTATCTGTTAAATGTGCCGTAAATGCAGTAGAATCCAGTGTTAAACATGTGTAAAGCAGCTCCTATGTCACTCAGAGGTCACAGCGCCCCCTGGAGGACGCTCACTAATTATTTGTGAGACGCTGAGGTTAATGCCAGTCTGGACCGGTGAACTCCAGCCATAATGCTGCCCCGTAGCACAAGTAGTTGAGGTCAGATGGTTCCTCAGACTCTGACCCCGCCCTTCTGTCTGACCTCGGGTGGAGTTAAACAGTAGATGGTTCCTCGGACTCTGACCCCGCCCTCTGTCTGACCTCGGGTGGAGTTAAACAGTAGATGGTTCCTCGGACTCTGACCCCGCCCTCTCTGACCTCAGGTGGAGTTAAACAGTAGATGGTTCCTCGGACTCTGACCCCGCCCTCTGTCTGACCTCGGGTGGAGTTAAACAGTAGATGGTTCCTCGGACTCTGACCCCGCCCTCTGTCTGACCTCGGGTGGAGTTAAACAGTAGATGGTTCCTCGGACTCTGACCCCGCCCTCTGTCTGACCTCGGGTGGAGTTAAACAGTAGATGGTTCCTCGGACTCTGACCCCGCCCTCTGTCTGACCTCGGGTGGAGTTAAACAGTAGATGGTTCCTCGGACTCTGACCCCGCCCTCTCTGACCTCAGGTGGAGTTAAACAGTAGATGGTTCCTCGGACTCTGACCCCGCCCTCTGTCTGACCTCGGGTGGAGTTAAACAGTAGATGGTTCCTCGGACTCTGACCCCGCCCTCTGTCTGACCTCGGGTGGAGTTAAACAGTAGATGGTTCCTCGGACTCTGACCCCGCCCTCTCTGACCTCAGGTGGAGTTAAACAGTAGATGGTTCCTCGGACTCTGACCCCGCCCTCTCTGACCTCAGGTGGAGTTAAACAGTAGATGGTTCCTCGGACTCTGACCCCGCCCTCTGTCTGACCTCGGGTGGAGTTAAACAGTAGATGGTTCCTCGGACTCTGACCCCGCCCTCTGTCTGACCTCGGGTGGAGTTAAACAGTAGATGGTTCCTCGGACTCTGACCCCGCCCTCTCTGACCTCAGGTGGAGTTAAACAGTAGATGGTTCCTCGGACTCTGACCCCGCCCTCTGTCTGACCTCAGGTGGAGTTAAACAGTAGATGGTTCCTCAGACTCTGACCCCGCCCTCTGTCTGACCTCAGGTGGAGTTAAACAGTAGATGGTCCCTCGGACTCTGACCCCGCCCTCTGTCTGACCTCAGGTGGAGTTAAACAGTAGATGGTTCCTCAGACTCTGACCCCGCCCTCTGTCTGACCTCAGGTGGACTGCGCTCGGTGGTGGAGGAGCTGGAGCTTGAGAGGAACCAGCTCCAGGAGCAGATCCTGAGTCTGGAGGAGCGCTGCCAGGACCTGGAGGACCGGCTCCAGCTGCAGGCCCGGATCGAGACCCTGCAGGTGCTCACAACAACAACAACAATATGACACACGTGTTCTAGAGTTTGATAAGATCACAATCTCAGATGTAGGCGGGGCCTGTGTAACTCAGTTGCATATTAAGGCCCCGCCCAAAAGAAGCAAAACTCAGGCAAATCCTCAAAAACACAGCTCTGTGACCCCGCCCTCTGCTCGTTGACCATGGCCACCGCTCAGTGAGCCTGCCCCCTGTTCCTTTATCCCGCCCACTGCTCTGTGACCCCGCCCACTGCTCTGTGACCCCGCCCACTGCTCTGTGACCCCGCCCACTGCTCTGTGACCCCACCCACTGCTCTGTGACCCCACCCACCGCTCTGTGACCCCGCCCACTGCTCTGCTTTAGCTCTGACTTCCCCAGACCAAAAACTCAAACTCCAAACTGACACTTTGAAACGCAAAAGAACCTCACATTTTCTAAACCTGAAGTGTGTTTATGCTTAACGCGTCCGCGAGGTCTGCGAGGGTGTGGTCACACGCCCCCTCGTTCAACCATCCGGCGTCGGGGAAAAAAAATGTAACTATGTGGATGGTTCTGCATGGAAACAGGATTTCATAGCAGCTAGCTCTGATTTCTACTGCCGACACAGCATGAAACCCACGCAAACACTACCACCCTCCGCCCGGAAAGGCCACGCCCTCACAGGTAAACAGAGCAGCTGCATGCGGCCACGCCCTCACAGGTAAACAGAGCAGCTGCATGTGGCCACGCCCTCACAGGTAAACAGAGCAGCTGCATGTGGCCACGCCCTCACAGGTAAACAGAGCAGCTGCATGTGGCCACGCCCTCACAGGTAAACAGAGCAGCTGCATGCGGCCACGCCCTCACAGGTAAACAGAGCAGCTACATGCGGCCACGCCCTCACAGGTAAACAGAGCAGCTGCATGCGGCCACGCCCTCACAGGTAAACAGAGCAGCTGCATGCGGCCACGCCCTCACAGGTAAACAGAGCAGCTGCATGCGGCCACGCCCTCACAGGTAAACAGAGCAGCTGCATGCGGCCACGCCCTCACAGGTAAACAGAGCAGCTGCATGCGGCCACGCCCTCACAGGTAAACAGAGCAGCTGCATGCGGCCTCAACCTCACAGGTAAACAGAGCAGCTGCATGTGGCCACGCCCTCACAGGTAAACAGAGCAGCTGCATGCGGCCACGCCCTCCCAGGTAAACAGAGCAGCTGCATGCGGCCACGCCCTCACAGGTAAACAGAGCAGCTGCATGCGGCCACGCCCTCACAGGTAAACAGAGCAGCTGCATGCGGCCACACCCTCACAGGTAAACAGAGCAGCTGCATGTGGCCACGCCCTCACGGTAAACAGAGCAGCTGCATGCGGCCACGCCCTCACAGGTAAACAGAGCAGCTGCATGCGGCCACGCCCTCACGGTAAACAGAGCAGCTGCATGTGGCCACGCCCTCACAGGTAAACAGAGCAGCTGCATGCGGCCACGCCCTCACAGGTAAACAGAGCAGCTGCATGTGGCCACGCCCTCACAGGTAAACAGAGCAGCTGCATGTGGCCACGCCCTCACAGGTAAACAGAGCAGCTGCATGTGGCCACGCCCTCACAGGTAAACAGAGCAGCTGCATGTGGCCACGCCCTCACGGTAAACAGAGCAGCTGCATGCGGCCACGCCCTCACAGGTAAACAGAGCAGCTGCATGCGGCCACGCCCTCACAGGTAAACAGAGCAGCTGCATGCGGCCTCAACCTCACAGGTAAACAGAGCAGCTGCATGTGGCCACGCCCTCACAGGTAAACAGAGCAGCTGCATGCGGCCACGCCCTCCCAGGTAAACAGAGCAGCTGCATGCGGCCACGCCCTCACAGGTAAACAGAGCAGCTGCATGCGGCCACGCCCTCACAGGTAAACAGAGCAGCTGCATGCGGCCACACCCTCACAGGTAAACAGAGCAGCTGCATGTGGCCACGCCCTCACGGTAAACAGAGCAGCTGCATGCGGCCACGCCCTCACAGGTAAACAGAGCAGCTGCATGCGGCCACGCCCTCACGGTAAACAGAGCAGCTGCATGTGGCCACGCCCTCACAGGTAAACAGAGCAGCTGCATGCGGCCACGCCCTCACAGGTAAACAGAGCAGCTGCATGTGGCCACGCCCTCACAGGTAAACAGAGCAGCTGCATGTGGCCACGCCCTCACAGGTAAACAGAGCAGCTGCATGTGGCCACGCCCTCACAGGTAAACAGAGCAGCTGCATGTGGCCACGCCCTCACGGTAAACAGAGCAGCTGCATGCGGCCACGCCCTCACAGGTAAACAGAGCAGCCGCATGTGTTTGTTTTGGACGGGGTGTAACAGAGCCTTCTAACACAGGTCACGTTTGGTGTAGAGGAGGACGAGCGACCATTTTGGGTGCTTCAGGTTTGTGTGTGTGTATGTGTGCGTGTCATGCGTGTGTGCGTGTCATGTGTGTGCGTGTCATGTGTGTGCGTGTCATGTGTGTGCGTGTCATGTGTGTGCGTGTCATGTGTGTGTGTGTGTGCGTGTGCGTGTCATGTGTGTGCGTGTCATGTGTGTGCGTGTCATGTGTGTGCGTGTCATGTGTGTGCGTGTCATGTGCGTGTCATGTGCGTGCGTGTCATGTGCGTGCGTGTCATGTGCGTGCGTGTCATGTGCGTGCGTGTCATGTGCGTGCGTGTCATGTGCGTGCGTGTCATGTGCGTGCGTGTCATGTGCGTGCGTGTCATGTGTGTGCGTGTCATGTGCGTGCGTGCGTGCGTGTGTGTGTGTGTGTGTGTGCACTCCGAGGTGACTAACAGTGTGGTGTGCAACTGACTCAACTAAACCATAACATTTTTATGGCAAATCCTTTGTTTAATCAAGTTTATTATTTAGAATCTTTTTTTTTTAACATCTTTTCTGTTTTAAATTTCAGCTTCTGAATTTTGCAGTGTATATTTTTTCATGGTTTAAAAATTCCAAATAAAAAAATCACCTTTTTACATCAAGTTTCAAAGTCTTAAATTCAACAGTTTAAATTCCGAGTGAGAGAATCTCTGCCTCTGAAATCTCTGAATTTAGAATTTAGTTGAATTTGAGGACGTGAATCCAGATGCACTGAATGTGTCAAAGGTGAATTTTTCTTTTTGGAAAGTTTAAACTGAGAAAAACACAAAACTGCAAACTTTAGTGGCTGAAATTTAGAACAGAAATAATTGGCCAGAATTTTAATATTCTAAATCTGATGAAACAAATAATTTTCCGTAGGTTTTTAGTTATTTATTATTTATTTATGATGTTTTAGAAGATGTTCACAGGGTTCAACTGTAGCACCAGGGCATCTGATGCTAAACGTGTTCAGTAATACACCAGATTGAAGGGTTTTGAATGAAGTTAACCTTAACTCATTTGACCAGTGTAAACTTTATATGTTTTTATGTGTTTGAGCATTTTGGACATAATTATAATTAAAACAAGGAATTATAATGGTAAGAATGAACAAAATACTACAGTAAAGACAAATGAGTACTCTGAGTGTGAGGCGACTGGATCCGCTGCGAGAAACGACACGGAACAAGAATCATGTGGAAGGAGCCGCTTTATGATCTCGACTCAGCATGAGCCAAAACCTCATGAACACTTTATTAAGCATCATTCAGGCTGAATCATTCTGGATAAAGTATATGTTCACAATGAAGTCTTTGGTCATGTTTTATTTGGAGTAAGTGTAGTTATTATAGGTTGAGTGTAGTACACATGAGCGGCCACCTGAGGGCATCAGACACAGCTGTTGTATTTCAAATGGTGAAACTTGGTGTAATATTTATGTTTGTTTGTTTGTTTGTTTGTGTGGTTCTGGGGCTTTCTAAACGTCATGTCGTCTTGTGTGTCATGGACAGAATGAAACTGAGCGCCTGCAGGGTCAGCTGGTCAGTTTGAGGAGCCAACAGAGCAGAGACGCAGAGAAACATCAGCTCCTCGTGTCCAGCCTCAACCAGCAGCTCAGAGGGTAAGAAAAGAAGAACATAACTCTTTAAAGGTCTAAACGTTTCTGGTGGAGGTGGAGGGTTACCAACTGGAAATGAGCCAGGCACCAGGGGGCGCTCATCTGTGTGGAACAGGCCCAGAATCTACTGTGAGTGTCTGACCGTCTAGACCTAATGTTTAGTTTGAGCCGAGTCTTGACTGTTCAATTTGGAGCAAAAAGCTTTAATCGGAATGTTTAAAAATCTCACATGTGTCTGAGGCTTTTACTGTCACATAATGAGTACAGCGCCCCCTGGAGGAGGCTCACATGCAGCACAGCACAGCGCCCCCTGGAGGACGCTCACATGCAGCACAGCACCCCCTGGAGGACGCTCACATACAGTACAGCGCCCCCTGGAGGACGCTCACATGCAGCACAGCACAGCACCCCCTGGAGGACGCTCACATGCAGCACAGCACAGCGCCCCCTGGAGGAGGCTCACATGCAGCACAGCACAGCGCCCCCTGGAGGATGCTCACATAGAGCGCTCCCTGGAGGACGCTCACATGCAGCACAGCGCCCCCTGGAGGATGCTCACATACAGCGCTCCCTGGAGGAGGCTCACATGCAGCACAGCGCCCCCTGGAGGACGCTCACATGTGTCTGAGGCTTTCACTGTGACACAAACATCTCCAGTGAATCACATTATGTTCCACTGAATGTCTTGCTTCTTTCAGGAATAAAGAAATGTGACTCTAAAGTGACAGTTATGTTTAAAGAAATGTCAACCTGTTTAACACTGAAGCAAAAGATTGGTCGGACAGAAGTATTTCTGTCGTCTTATTCTTCTGTCGTTTGGTCCGTGTTCTCAGGCTGAGTGACACGCAGGAGAGTCTGGAGACGTCGCTCTTGGAGAAGGAGAACTCTTTGGCTCAAACGTCAGAGAAACTGGAGGTCATAAACGGCCTGAAGGAGGCGCTGAGGGAGAAGGAGGAGCTGAGCCGAGAGACGAGTGACCGCCTCCTGCACGCGGAGCAAACTGTAAGAGTGAGGGGACTTTGCACAGGGAGCGAGGGGACTGTGCACAGGGAGCGAGGGGACTGTACGCACGGAGCGAGGGGACTGTGCACAGGGAGCGAGGGGACTGTGCACAGGGAGCGAGGGGACTGTGCACCTCTTATCCTTAATAACACTCTCTTCTTAAACAGACGTGTGTTGTGTTTCTCACAGTTGGAGGAGGTGTCACAGAAATGCAGCGTCTCTGAGAAACGCTGCTCGCTGCTGAAAAGTGAAGTGGGAGACTTGACACAGAAGCTCAGCGCCCTCAAAGAGAAGGTGCTGTGCCACTTCTACTGGATCTGGACTTTCACATGTTTTTAGAGCGTTAAGACCGCCACAGTTTCTCTTTCATGAACAGAAAAGTCATGATTTATGTTTGTTTCACTCAAGACGAATGAACACGGCCTTCACTCTGAATGAGCCGAACGGCCTCTTGTGATTATGCAGCAGGGTTTGTTTTGTGTCTTTTATGGCTTTTATTAGACTATTTACTGCACTTTTTACCCATGAATGCTTCAAAGTTGCAAATGTTTTGGACTCGTACAAACGGCTTTTAAGAATTAGTTTTTACTTTGACTTGTTTTTGGGCCAGAAAGACCAAAATGTGTCAAAGTATAAACCTTTTTTGTCTTAAAAATGATCTTTAGTCCTTTTTTTAGTCCAAGTTTAGCCCTGATTTAGAACAGATTTAGTACCTGCTTTAGTCAATGGATCACTGCTTTTGACCTGCAGTATTTAGTCGATTACTTGGTTAATCAAAGTTTGAATTGGTTTAAAATGCTCAAATGTGATGCACAATTTTATTCTTTCCATGTTTTTTTTTTCCAGGCTCAAAAACAGGAGTCGACGGTGGAAACTTTACAAACCGAACTGGATCAGACCAACGAAGAGCTGGACAAAATCAACTCCTCTCATTTGGAAGAGCGCGCGCAGCTCATCCACGACCTCCAGGGCTGCGAGCGCGAGATCGACGACCTCAGAGACGCGCTGCGCGAGCGGGAGGCGGAAATCGCCACGCTGACCAGCAACGCCACGGAGTACGCCGACCAAATCGCCCAACTGACGCGGGAAATCAAACTCAAAGCGGAGAATTTGGTCCAAGTGGAGGGCGCGTTGCAGAAAGCCGAGCGGGACGTGGCGGTGCTGCGCGACTCGCAGAGCTCGGACCAGCAGGTTCTGAACGCCAAAGTGTCCGAAATGCTTGAGAAAATGAATGATTTGGAGGCAGAATTGACCAAAACCAAAGACGAGAGCGACGCAAAAGGAGTCGAGGTCGAACAGTTGTTTAAACAAGCGGATGAAGACAAGACATTGATACGAGAACTAAGAGTAGATCTGCAAAAGCAAACGAACGGTCACAGCAGCCATGTTTCGGAGTGTGAAATGCAAATCAGTTCACTTAAAGAGCGATTGACGTCCACAAATGAGAAGCTAAAAGAAGCAGAAGAGGAGATTTTCAAGTTGAATTCCAGTCAGGGAACGCAGCAAGAGAAAGAGCAAATGTGGGAGAACGAGCTGAAAAACTATAAAGAGGAAAAGAATCAACTTTTGGCAGAAGTGGACAAGTTTAACTCTGAAATTAAGACCCTCACTGAGGAAAAAAATCAAATTATAACCACATTGGAGAGAAGGATTGAAGAGGAAAGTACAAAATATACCTTGGAATTGAAAGAACGTGATTCTGAAAACCAGAGGATAAAGAATGAACTGCAAAGTAAGTCGGAAAATATGTCCAAATTGAAAAATGTGCTGAAGAATTTGAAAATGGAAAAGGGGCAAATGCAAGAAAAGATGACGAGTTTAAATAAAGAAATTCAGGGTCTCAAAGAAGAACAATCTAAACTTGAGAATGAAGTTACTCTGCATCTTGGCACAATCTCAGAGCTTAACAACGAGAAAGATCATTTGAACGTAAAAATAACCCAACTAGATGCGACATGTTCGGAAAACACAGCAGCCATTGAAACGTTACGAAAGGAAAAGAAAGAGCTTAAAATTCAAGCCGGCCATTTGAACCGAGTTATAGAGCAGAGCACGCATTCCAATTCTGAAGTCTTATTCGCCAAAACTAACGAATGTACGCACCTCAGCAAGGTTCTACGAGAGAAGGACGAGGAGATGACGAGACTGCAAGAAAAAGCGGACAATTTGAGTTCTAAAGTTACATTTCTAGAGCAAGAAGTATCTGAAAAAGAGAGTGTCATTTCTGAACTTAGAACCAGCTTTGATCGACTGCAACATCGACTGAAGCAACTTGAAGAAACTTTGTCCAAAATGGAGGAACAAGAAGTACATTTCAAATCCGAACTGTCTCAAAAAGACGTCATCCTGGACGACCAGCGAGCGAAACATTTGAAATTTGAGAACGAAAAGACAAATCTGCAAAATGGCATCGAAGCTCTCAAGTTAGAAAAGTCAAACTTAAGCAAACAACTTGAGGAAAAAGATGAGAAATTGCAACACTTGACCAAAGACTTTGAGAATGAGAAAGACGATCTGGACAAAGCCAACGGTACAGTCCAGTCTCTGAAGTGCCAGGTCGGCTCAATAGAGGCGGAGTCTAGAAAACTGGAATCGGAGCTCGAATCCAGACGAGCAGAGTTGGAAACGCTGCAAAAAGATATGCAATCGACAATGGAGGAAAACCGTAACCTTTCCAACAACATGGAATCCATAAATGTGGAGCTGGCCCAGGCCCTAGAGCTCAACATAAAGCTCCGTGAGGAAGTTAGCGGCCTCTCGGAACGCAACAAAACACGTGAAGAGGATTTAGAACAGAGTTTACAAGAGATGAATGAGCTTAAGAAGGAGAGGAGTTCATTACGAGAGCAGATTTTGAACGATCAAAGCGTCATTGAAGGATTGGTGAAGGAGAAAGAAGACGTCACGCAGACGATCACAAAGCTAAACAGAGCTCTGAGCGAACATGAAATCTTGAATTCTGAGAAAACAAACGAATGTCTGAATCTGCTGAGGGAAAAAGAAGAATTTGTACAGAATCTGCAAAAGGAAATTGGCAAATCAAAGCTAGAAATCGACGGGTTGAATGAGGCTTTGTCAGAATCCAAGAACCAGCATTTGCAGCTCGAAGACACAGTTTCAATGCTTCAGGAACAAGGCGCGGCGCTAAAGTCTGCCCTCGTGGAGAAAGATGCTCTGCTCACCCAGGAAACGGACCAAAATAAGCAACAAAACCAAACTCTTTCTATGATGCGAAAAGACTTTGAATCGCTGCGGGAAGATATCGAGCAAAAAGAACGTCATTTGGCTGAAATGACCAAAGAACTTCAAAAACACAAAGAAGAGTTGAACAAACGGAATGAGTCTGTTTTGGCACTAAGCGGTCAGCTCGGTGCTATGAACGAGAACGCAGCGGAGTTGGAATCGCAACTAAACAGCTTAAAAGCCGCTTTGGCAAATCTAAGTTCAGAGAAGGCTCAGTTGGTTCAAGATGCAGAGGAAACAAAAGCTAAACTGGTTGATTTTGAAGACGGCGTCCACGTTTTGAAGGAGCAAAATTCTAGCTTAAAGAGCGAGCTGCTAAAAAGTGTAAATGAGTTGGAAAGAATGAAGGCAGAAATAGGCAGTTATCAAGCCTCAGTGAAAGAAAGTGAATCTAAAACGTCCTCGTTGTTAGATGAGCTCAAAATGGAACGAGAAAGGCTGAGTTTGACGGAGCAGAGCAGTGAGGACCTGAAGAAACAACATCAAGATTTGGTCCAAAAGCTAAACGCTAAAGTTCACGACCTGGAGCTTGAACTGCAACAGAGAAACGGTGAGAACGAGAAATTGTTGGCGCAAGTGTCTGAGCTGCAAAAGTCCATTGGAGAATTTCAAACACGAGTTGAACATTTTCAATCCGAATCGCAGTTGCTGAAGGCGGCGTTGGACGACAGGGAAAGATCGAGTCTTGAATGGGAAAATGCTTCGTCCGCAGCAGTCGAAACGCTTAGTTCAAATCTACGAGACAAGAGTGTTCAATGTGAGAGTTTAAAGGAACGGATTTCCGGTTTGGAAGAGGCAACGGCAAAGCTTGAGAGCAGTTTCAACGCGCAAATCTCTGAAACGCGACAGCTGCAAAAGGCGTTGGAGAAGAAGGAAAGTGTTATTGCCGAACAAACCAAAAATATCCAAGACTCGCAGAGGAGGGAAGACGAGGCGATGCTTTTTAAATCGCAGTTCACGGAAAGCGCAGAGTTGGTGTCCAAGCTGCAAAATGAAAGCGACCGTTTGAGAAGGGAAATGGAAGAAACGCAAGGCGCCTTTAAAAACCTGCAAGAAAAGTATGCCATGCGCTTGGAGGAGTTACAGGACGTCAAAAATCTACTGTCACAAAAAGAAGACGCAGTTTTGAGTTTGAGGAAGTTATTGGAAGATGGAACGAGTGAACAGCAAAATGCTCAGAGCACGATAGAAAAGCTTAGCAGTGAGTTATCGGAGGTCCGTCGGCAGCTACAATACGCACAAGAAGCCAGCGCTACATTGGTGAAAGAGAAAGATGACGCGCTGGCATCACGGCAGGAGAACGTCGCTAAGCTAACGGTGGAAATGGACAGGCTCAAGTCGCAGCACGTTCAAGTCGTGACCCAAATGGACGCGCTGACGAGCAACATCGAGCAGCGGGAGATGGCGTTGCACGCTATCAACAACCAGTACGCGGCGCAAGCAAAGCACGCGGCGCAATTGGTGGCGCAGATTCAGATGGCGGAGGAGCAGAACGCCAAGCTACAGGAAAAAGCCAAAGAAATTCAAGCGGTTCGCAAGGAGAACGCGAAGTTGCAAGAGCGGGTTAGAAAGCTCGTCCAGGAGAAGGAGGGTTTGTCGCTAGAACGGAAACAAGTCGAGGAAAGCAAAGCGCAAACGGAGCGAGAGTCCAGCAGCGCAGCGGAGAGGCTGACCACCGCCAACGAGAGTCTGCAAGCCAAGGTCAGTGCACAGAACGGAGACATTGTGAGTCTGAAAGAAAATATTGTCAAGTTGGAACAAATTCTGCGCGATTCTGAGGAAGAGTGGCTTCTAGTGTTAGACAAAGAGAAGCAAGATAAGAATTTAATCGCAGAGCAGTTAAAATGTGTCGAGAATGAGATGAAATGTAAAGATGATAAAATGACTGCGCTGAAAGAGGATTTGGATAGTTTGGAAGAGAAGTTGTCGGAGGCGGTGCAAGCGGTGAAACGAGGTTCAGAGCAGCTTTTAGCCAAAGAACAAGAGTCTAAAAACCAGCTAGAAAACCTTTTAGCTTTGATACAAGAGAAAGAGGGCGTTAACGATTATTTGCAGCAGACTTTTGAGGTCGTTGAAAGCGAGTTGCGGCGATTAACGGGCCAAGCTGACAGACTTGAAGATCCGAAAGAAAAAAGTGCATATTTACTTGGTTTGGTTAAAGATTTGGAGCAAAATTACAAGTGTGAAAAAGATGGCTTAAAGAGTAGCTTAGACGATGCGATTGCTAAGCTGAAACAAACGGAGAGCAATGTTGAAAAGGGTAATGTCGAAAAGTGTCGTCAGCTTTCCGTACTGCAAGAATCGCTAAACCAGGTGCAGACTCGACTCGACGCCGAAGCTGGGAAAGTCTGCGACGCTGCTGAGAGATACGCGTCGTTGTATGGCGATGTTCAAGCCAAAGAAGAATATATAAGTTGCATGAATGTCCAGATCGTTCAACAGAAGGAGCTACTTGCCGGGCTGAGTCAGCAATTGAGAGAGAAAGACTCGTCCATCGCACAGGTTATTGAGGCTGCTGCGAATGAAAGGGTTAAACTTACCGGAGAAATGGCCGATTTGAAGGAGCATCTAGAACAATATCAAAACGAACTTAAAACTTGTACGGAAAAGTCTCAAAGGGAAGTAGATTCTGCAAATTTGGAGGCGGGTAAAAAGACTGAAGAGCTGAAAGCGGATTTGGCGAAGACCACTAAAGAAAAAGATGCTTTTAAGAAGAAACTGCAAGCTGCGTTGGTCGTGAGAAAAGAGCTCTCAAAAAAGATTGAAATGCACGAAGGTGAAATTGTTAGTTATAAAAGTCGACTGTCACTCTTGGATGAGAGGTTGCTGGAAATGGAAAAACAACTTGAAGATGGACAGAAAATATATCATGAAAATACTGAGCATAAAGACAAAGAGATTGAAGAATGCAAAGCTAAAATAAATGGACTTGAATCGCTGATAAATGATAAAGAACTGTGTCTGTCTGAGAAGGACTCCTCTATTCAGCAACTACAAGCCAATCTCTTAGAAAAGGAAAACTTCTTTGAGCAAGAGAGAAGCGGGTTAATTTGTCAACATAACGTGGAAATTGGCAAACTTGAGACAGAAATTCTAAGCTTAAAGACTGCGATAGAAGATAAGGAATCAAGCCTGGTTGAGGCGACGCAAAAGGTGGACGAGAGAGTTTCCGACATTGAGCAACTTCAAGCATACCTGACTGAACTACAGCGAGAGAAAAGCGACTTGATGCTAAAGTTGGAAGAAATTCAAATCGAGATCGGGGCTGGGAAAGAGTCCGCGTCCGCCGCCTCGTCCTCTGCAGCTGCGTTTGAGAGCGAAATCGCCCGTTTGAAGAAAGAGAAAGCCACGTTACAAAAGAAGGCGCAGGCGGCTATGTTGGCTCGCAAAGAAACAATGAAGAAATCCCAGGAAAGTGAAAAGAAACTCACGCAAGATTTGGCAGAGCTAAAGGACGAATACAACAAAATGATTCAGCGATGCGAAGAGCAAAAGGCGTTGAACGACAATTTGCAAGAAAAGGTTGGAGAAATGGAAAAAATGTCGATCAAGTACAAGGCTGAAATTGAAGGATTAAATCGACAGTTTGAGGAGAGCGAAAGAAATGTAAAAGAATTGAAATTGCATCTTACGGAGAAGGAAAGCCAATGCCAGAATGTGTTAAACGAACTCGAAACAGTTCAGAGAAAAATGGATGATGTGCTTTTGTCACATTCAACTGAAGTTGGAACGCTGGCGCACCAAGTGCAGGAGAGAAATGGAAGTTTACTTGAATTGAAATCACTGCTTGAAGAGAAAGAACGCCACTGCCAAACTCTGTCAAATGAGCGAAGTGAGCTTACAGCGCTCAAAGAACAAATGGCTCTGTCTCTTTCAAATGAACTGGAATCACTGCGGCAACGAGTCGAGGAGAAGGAGAGGAATCTGAACAGTTCCAGAACGGCTCTTGATGAAAAAGACAGTCAGTGCAGTTCTTTACGAAGGGAATTAGAACAAGTCAATGCTCGTATGGATGATATGTCGTCATCGCACGCAAATGAACTACGATCGTTACAGCAGCAAGTCGAGGAGAGAGAAAGGAGTCTACAAGAGTTCAAACTGGTGCTTGACGCTAAAGAAAACCAATGTCAAACTTTGTTGATTGCCCAAAGTGAATTAGAAACGGGAAATGTGTCTCTTGAAATGGTCAGAAAGGATGGAGATCTTGCCGTCTCGAAGGAGCAGATTGAAGAAATAGAATCAAGACTTAAGCTTTCTGAAAATGAGCTGAAGAAGGCTCTGAAACGCTCGGAAAATACGAACATTCTCGAAGAAAAGTGTGACCAGCTAAAAGTTGAGCTCGAGACGGCGCTCGGACAATTCTCCCAAAAATCATCGGAAGTTTTAACGCTGAAAAACAAGTTGGACGCAATGGAACAACAGCTGAGAACAGACAAAGAACACTTCTGTAAGGAACTGGAAGTGGCACGTCACGATTGTGATCAGCTGCGAAGGAACTTTGAGATGGAAAACCAGGAAAAAGAAAATGGATTGGAATTAATTGTGAAATACGGCAAAGAGGTTGCACGGCTCAAGATGCAGTTGACAGATGCTGAAAATCAAATGGGAGGAATGGAAAAAACAGCGGTAGAAAAAGCAAACTTCGAATTGATATCAAGTGAAAAAGATGTCATCACCTCAAAACTTGAAGAAACAAATCGAAATTGCGCAGAACTTTCAAGGGATTTGGAATCTGAGAGAAAAGCAAAAGAAGATGCCTTGGGATTAGTTGACCAATTCAAACAAGATATTACACTGCTCGAAATGCAGTTGAACGAGTCCCGAAAGCAAAATGTGGAACTTCCAAACATTGCTGGTTTAGAAGACGAGCTGAAGGACAAAGAGGCTACCATTTTGGAAATCCAAACTCTACTTTCAGAAAAACAAGGACTAATAAATGCGCTTGAAATGCAGCTGCAGCATCAAGTTAAAATGCATGATGTTGCAATTGACAAAATGAAAACCGAGACTGCTGGAGTGCAGAAATCTAGTGAAGATGCCACTAAAATGAAGGAGATGGAGGGCAAAATAGGTCAGCTGACTAAAAGGCTTCAAGCCGCTTTGGTGTCGAGGAAAGAACTTCTGAAAGACAATGCTAAATTTAAAGAAGATTTGGAAATACTGTCAAGAAAACATGACGCCAAAGTGGTGGATTTTCAAGCCGTCGAGTCGTCACATTTGGACCTGAAACGGCAATATTCCGATTTGAAAAGTTCGCAGGAGGTTTTAAGCAGGGATCGAGATGGTTTGACATCAGAGTTGGAAGCGGTTCTTGTGGATAATCGTAACCTCTCCGCCGCTTGTGAGAGTCTCAAACAGACGATCGAGAATATCACACAGCAAAAGCGGGCGTTCTCGTGCCAGCTGGAGTCGCTCAAAGATTCCGAGACCGAGGAGCTGACCAAATGGAAAACGAAGCATTCCGAGTTAAAGCAAGAATACGAATCTCTGCTACAGGCGTACGAAAATGTGAGCAGCGAAATGGACAAGATGAGGCAGCTTTTGGAATGGGCAAAACGCGAACGGCAAGAAGCAATCTGGAGAAATCATAAACTGGAAACCGATTTGGAAAACGTGGAAAAGCAGATTAGAGATTTAGAAGGAGAAAATGAGAAGTTAATCGAGGGGATGCAAGGAATTTCTGAAGATAAAATCAGAAAAATTAAAGAATTGGAAAAGGAGAACAAAATAATTGGTCAATTGGAAGGTGAAAAGACAACTTTTTTGGAGTTGATTGAAGATTTTCAGAATAAAGTTGCAGCGCTGGAGACCGAAAAACGAAACTTGGTTGAAAAGCTAAATGAAAGTGATCATACTTTGGAAGAGAAACGGCAAGAGGCCAAATCATATGTGGAAAAAATGCAGGCAAAATTGGACGAGGCGCTAAATTTGAACAATTCTCTCACAGTGCAAATTGAAACGCAGAAAACAGAGCTCGGCGCCCAAATGGAAATCCGTCAAATTCTGCAAAAACAGAAGCAAAATTTGTCTGAAAGAATTGACAAAATCCAAAATGAGCATGAAGCTGAAATGGCAAACAAGGAGGAAGCCATTAAAGAACTGAATGAAGCCATGGCACAAAATGCAAGAGAGACAATTAGTTTGAATGAGAAGGTCCGGATTCTCGAGGACGACAAGTCTTTGCTGCAAGAAGAACTCGAGAACGCGCAAGAAACGTCTGACAAGGTTAAAAATGAAAACGAATACTTGGAGACCGTCATCCTTCAAAACTCTGAAAAGATTGACGAGCTCACAGAATCCATAGGCACGATGCAGAGTCAGAGCGTACAGTTGTCTTCACAGCTGACGTCGATCAAAGACATGAGCGACAAAATAAGACAGGAGAAAGAGCAGGAGCAGATCAGACTGGTGAAGGAATTTGAGGAGAAACTTAAAACGATGCAGCGAGGCAACGAAGGCTCTAAAAACTTTAAGAGAGAACTCCAGGAACTGCTTAAAGAGAAGCATCAGGAGATCAATCTATTGCAACAGAACTGCATCAAGTATCAAGAAGTCATACTAAACTTGGAAAGTTCGCTCAAAACATCCCAATTGGAGTGCGAGCGATCTAATAAAGAGCTCAAGCGACACCAAGAACGAATATCTATGTTAGAAGAAAGAAAACATCTACTTGAACATGAGTTGGAAACGAGCAGAAGTCTTTTAAATGACGCAAAGGAAAAGATTGTGAGATTCGAGGCAGAACGCGATCAGCTGAGGACTCAATTGGCGCAAAGCAAAAAAAGAGAACAAGAGAAATTGGCGAAAAATATCGAAGAGGTTGATCTGTTCGTGGAGAAAAACGTGTTGCAGCGGCAGATCGAAGACCTCAGAGCGTTCAACAACGCCGAGAGCCAAAAGGCGATGGAGCTGCAACGGAAGGTGGACGCGCAAGAGCTGCAGCTGAGCGCGTCAAAGCGAGACGCGGAGACAAAGGAGGCCAAACTGAGCGCGCTGACTTTGCCGCAAGGAGGCGATTCGGCTCAATTATGGAACGACTTGTACCAAAAAGCGCTGAGCGAAAAGGACAACCAGCTGCTCGAACAGGGATTCGTCATCAAGCGATTCCTGGAAGAGGCGAGGTCGAAGGACAAAGAGTTGAGCGAGCTGCGAGTGGCAAAGTCAAAACTCGAGCGGACGATAAACGAATACTCAATGGCGGCCGCTGCGCACCAAAGACGGCTGTTTGTAATGAGTGCAAGCAACGCGGAGCTAAACGAGACGCTAGAAATGCTAACGGGGCAGGCAAACGAGCTAACGGTACAAGTGGAAAGACTGGAGCGGGATCGAAACGTACTGAACAAACGTGTTGCGGACAAGGAAGATGCGATCTCTCAAATACAGATGAAGTTGGAGCAAATGGAACAATTGTATAGCGACTCTGAAGCCCAGTTAAGTTCGGTAAAAGCTCAAAATGACAAACTCCAAGTGGAATTTGATAAGCAAGAAGGCATATCTCAGCAACTGAAAGTAATTCTCCACAGCAAAAATTCTGAAATCTCATCGTTACTGTCTTGCAAAGATGGGCAAATGTCCGGTTATCTCGAGCAACTCCAAGCTAATTATCAGTCGCAAATGTCCGTGTACGAGGATAGGCTAACCTCAGCGCGCTACCAAAGGGAAAAGGCCGCCAAAGCAATAAGAACTCTAGAGGCAAAGGCCAAAAGTTTGCAGATTCAAGTCGGCAAAGCTGCTCAGGAGAAGAATTTCATGGCGGGCAAGATGGAGTCGTTCAAAAATTCACTCGTGTCTTTGCAAAATGAAAGGGAAAAGTTGATGTCGGAATATAAGGTTCTCGAAGCCAAAACTCAGATGGGGCTAACGGCTAAAACTAGTGATGGAGAAGGAGGAGCTGCAAAAGGTTTGAAACATGAAATCAGAAAACTTTTGCACCAAATGGATGATTTAAATTCCGAAAACGCAATGCTGAGGGCGCAGCTTGTCCGCTACAGAGACGATTTAAACCAGGTCCTCTCCTTGAAAGACAACCAGCTGAAAGGTTTGCTCAAAAAACAGCAGGAAACCATAAAACAGCTTGAAAATGACAAGATGGCGTCTGAAAAGCAAATCCGAGAAGCTAAATCGGATTTGGAAAGGAAAGAAGAGACGAATGAAACTTTGAAAACAGACATTTCAAATCTAAAAAGTCAACTTCTGATATTGGAACATGACCGTAAAGAGATGACGACGACCAACGAAGGAAAAGTGATTGTTGATTTGCAGAACGCAGTTGTGGCCAAAGCGGCAGAGTGCAATCATCTTCAACAAAAACTTGAACGAGAGATTCATGTAAAAGAGGATTTGAGAGTGAAATTGCAAAAACTTGAAACCGAGACTGATCAGAAGCTCGTCGAAGCTGAAGATAAGTACAACAATGAACTGGACACTTTTGAACGTGAGGTGAATTTGATGCGAAATGAGAGGGAAACGGCCGACCAAAGAGTCGCCTATCTCGCAAAAGACTTACTCGAAACGGAACAGCAACTCTCAGAAGCGAAAACTCAAAGCAAAGATGTGAAAACACAAAATGAATCCTTGTGCAGAGCTATGGTCGCCCTGCAAAACGACCGAGACCAGCTGATCGAAGACTTCAAGACCTTGAGAAACCGCTACGACGAGGAACGGCGAGAGGCCCGAGCCGATCTGAAGACGATGGAACGCAAATTTACCGATGCCACTTCAGACCTGGCGGCTGTCGCGAAACACCGGGACGTCCTCGCGCACAAACTCAAAGCGCTCCAAAGTAAAGACGTCCAGAACGAGATGAACAGGCTGGCGGACGAGCTCGGGAAGGCGCTGTCCGAAAAGGAAGGCGAGGCTGCGCGTTTCAAAATGGAGAACGAGTCGTGCGGTCGCCAGCTCTCCGCTTTTTCCAAGGCGATGGCCAGCCTCCAAAACGACCGGGACCGGTTGATGGATGAGCTCGCCGGGGCCAAAAGGCGGGGCGTGGTGGAGCCCCCCGTTGACAAACGCGGCGCCTTACAGCTCGAAAACGAGGAGCTGGTAAGTGTTGCGTTCCGGACGTTCAGTTTGGTGGGCTTTGCTTGTCGCCTGGGCAACCATACCATTTACTCAGACTCCCATCACTGCATTTGGATCAGCTTTTTTGGCCAAACAGAGATGTAACGATATTGAAATTCGCACGGCTCACAGGTTTTATTACCAGGCATTTCTTTATGGAGTTTGCATGTTCTCCCTGTGCCTGGGTGTGTTTTCTGGGTGCTTTGGTTTCTCCCATCGACCTAGAACACGCACGGTCAATTCTCCGCTATTGTCCTGATCAAACCATTACATTTCCGCGCTTGCCCAGGCGCCGCTGCACGTGAACGTCGTTTGTGGTGTTTTCGCTCGCTGCTTTCGCCCAGCTTCATCCGAGTCTCGTGCATTTCTCTGGTTGTTTTCGTGGCTCGGTTCATTTTCATTTACTGCACTTTCATCGCTTTCATCCTCGATCTGGCACGTTGTCGTGTGTGGACTGACGCGTGGCTGCAGCGCTGCGTTTGAACCTGACGTGTAGGGAAATGACACTTAACGGCCTTCGGTGTTTGCAGGACGCGACGCGTAAAACGACGGACACGGAGCTCGGAGTCCTCGCCGCTCGGGAGGAGACGACTCCCCTGAGGTACGTGAACTCGCGTCGCTGTCTCGTTTTCTTTAGTTTCACTGGATTTGTTTTGATCATTTCGACCCGATTTCAGCAGAAAATTGATCTGACTCAATTCATGTCAAATTAGTGCTTTTGAATTATAATGTGAACGAAAATCACTGCAATCTACTTTAAACTAACTGTAACTAACCATTATTGTAGTACTGATTATTTCTATTGAACGTTGAGACTTTTCAAATACATTAACCGCCACATAAAGGTTTAAATATGATGAGAGAGAATATTTACATTTAAGGTATCTTTATATTATACTTTATTCTGTTTTTTTGATGTTTTTGATTCAGTAATCCTTTTTTTTTATACAAAGTATGTGTTTTAGAGTCTGAGTCCAGAGAACGATTACTAGAATTAGGTGATTCATCCTTGATATTTGAAATGTGTTGGATTTGAATGAAAAACTTCAAAAAAAAGTCACTTTATCTCAACAATAACTTAACATTTTTACTAATCTTGTCTTCGCACCTCTTACATTTTATATATTTTTTCCACACTATAATATTCACTTGTATTTTTACTGCTTTGACTTTTTCTTTTCTTTGACTGTGAATTCCATGATTTGTTTTCTTACAGGTCAGAGAAAATACAGCCTGACATGGCACAGACTTCTCAGCTGGAGCAGACTCAGACTTCTCAGCTGGAGCAGACTCAGACTTCTCAGACTTCTCAGCTGGAGCAGACTCAGACTTCTCAGACTTCTCAGCTGGAGCAGACTCAGACTTCTCAGCTGGAGCAGACTCAGACTTCTCAGACTTCTCAGCTGGAGCAGACTCAGACTTCTCAGACTTCTCAGCTGGAGCAGACTCAGACTTCTCAGACTTCTCAGCTGGAGCAGACTCAGACTTCTCAGACTTCTCAGCTGGAGCAGACTCAGACTTCTCAGACTTCTCAGCTGGAGCAGACTCAGACTTCTCAGACTTCTCAGCTGGAGCAGATGGTGGACGCTCTGGAGAGGGAGAGGTCTCGTCTGCATCAGGACTTGCAGCAGTGTCTGTTTGAGATCCACCGCAGAGACACGTACATCCAGCAGGTGGCGCACAAGGCAAGCGCGCGCTCAAAAACACACTTTTACTCGGTCTTATTTCAACATCCAAGAGACGACAGTCAGAAACCTGCTAAAACGGGCCTGTAATTGTCTTGGTTTGGGTTTAAGTATTGCACAAAACTGGACTGTAAAGCTTAACCACACGTGCAAAAACATCACCTCTATACCGTTGTTTAGAAGCTTACACTGCAGGTTTAGTGTCCATTTTACATTTTTACAAGAGATTTTATTAGTGAGACGCCTTTATTTGTAGAGCACCTTTTTCACAAAGTCACGGTAATTCAAAGGATGCAATAAAATCACAATACAACTCTTTTTAGTGGAGATTTGAATATTGGGCCTTTCCTTCTGGATGGATCCCTCTTCTCTCTCTGAGGTGCAGTTTCATAAAAGCTGTTGTTTTTAGAGGAGACGTCTCTTATGTGTTTTATTCATTCACATTTCTGCCATCGTTGCATGTGACGGACAATAAAGTTATTCTATTTGATTATATTATCGCGCTGCAGACAGGATCAGGTCTTCAAAACTGACTGTTTTAAACCAGAACATCATTTCATTTATGATCCCGTCACTTCTGATCAACATAAGTGACGGGATCATAAATGAATCCCGTTGTGTCACAGCTGCAGCAGGTGGAGCAGGAAAAGGCTCAGCTCAGCGCCGACCGGCCTCGCCTGCAGGGGGCGCCATACACTGAGGTGGCCCCCGGAGCGCCGCAGGAGAGGAGCAGCGAGATGGAGGGCGCTCCGCTCGCAGAGAGGTGACCACAGAGGCTTTTGTGATTGTTCTGTGTGAGGTGAGTGGAGTCTGATCTGCTGCTCGTCATGTTCTTGTTTCCAGGCTGCAGGAGCTGGAGCTGAGTCTGTCTGAGGAGAGAGCGAGGAGAGAAGCAGCAGAAGAAGCTCTGAGCGCCGCCGAGGACTCGGCCAAACTGTACGGGACGTCAACCCACACCTTTTACATGCATTAAACTCTAACCTACCCCTGACCCTAACCCTGACCCTAACCCTGACCCTAACCTACCCCTAACCCTGACCCTAACCCTGACCCTAACCTACCCCTAACCTAACCCTGACCCTAACCTACCCCTAACCTACCCCTGACCCTAACCTACCCCTGACCCTAACCTACCCCTAACCTAACCCTGACCCTAACCTACCCCTAACCTACCCCTAACCCTAACCTACCCCTAACCTACCCCTGACCCTAACCTACCCCTGACCCTAACCTACCCCTAACCTAACCCTGACCCTAACCTACCCCTAACCTACCCCTGACCCTAACCTACCCCTGACCCTAACCTACCCCTAACCTAACCCTGACCCTAACCTACCCCTAACCCTGACCCTAACCCTGACCCTAACCTACCCCTAACCTAACCCTGACCCTAACCTACCCCTAACCTACCCCTGACCCTAACCTACCCCTGACCCTAACCTACCCCTAACCTAACCCTGACCCTAACCTACCCCTAACCTACCCCTAACCCTGACCCTAACCCTGACCCTAACCTACCCCTAACCTACCCCTGACCCTAACCTACCCCTAACCCTGACCCTAACCTACCCCTGACCCTAACCTACCCCTGACCCTAACCCTGACCCTAACCTAACCCTGACCCTAACTTACTCCTAACCCTGACCCTAACCTACCCCTGACCCTAACCTACCCCTGACCCTAACCTACCCCTGACCCTAACCTAACCCTGACCTTAACCTAACCCTGACCCTAACCCTGACCCTAACCCTGACCCTGACCCTGACCCTAACCTACCCCTGTGGCCTCCTGCCTGAGGGGAGTGGCCTCCTGCCTGAGGGGAGTGGCCTCCTGCCTGAGGGGAGCGGCCTCCTGCCTGAGGGGCGTGGCCTCCTGCCTGAGGGGAGTGGCCTCCTGCCTGAGGGGAGTGGCCTCCTGCCTGAGGGGAGCGGCCTCCTGCCTGAGGGGAGCGGCCTCCCTCGCCTCCTGCCTGAGGGGCGGGGCCTCCTGCCTGAGGGGCGGGGCCTCCTGCCTGAGGGGAGCGGCCTCCTGCCTGAGGGGCGTGGCCTCCTGCCTGAGGGGAGCGGCCTCCTGCCTGAGGGGAGCGGCCTCCTGCCTGAGGGGAGTGGCCTCCTGCCTGAGGGGAGCGGCCTCCTGCCAGAGGGGAGCGGCCTCCTGCCTGAGGGGAGCGGCCTCCTGCCAGAGGGGAGCGGCCTCCTGCCAGAGGGGAGTGGCCTCCTGCCTGAGGGGCGTGGCCTCCTGCCTGAGGGGAGCGGCCTCCTGCCTGAGGGGAGTGGCCTCCTGCCTGAGGGGAGCGGCCTCCTGCCTGAGGGGAGCGGCCTCCCTCGCCTCCTGCCTGAGGGGCGGGGCCTCCTGCCTGAGGGGAGCGGCCTCCCTCGCCTCCTGCCTGAGGGGAGCGGCCTCCTGCCTGAGCGGCCTCCTGCCTGAGGGGAGCGGCCTCCCTCGCCTCCTGCCTGAGGGGAGCGGCCTCCTGCCTGAGGGGAGCGGCCTCCCTCGCCTCCTGCCTGAGGGGAGCGGCCTCCTGCCTGAGCGGCCTCCTGCCTGAGGGGAGCGGCCTCCCTCGCCTCCTGCCTGAGGGGAGCGGCCTCCTGCCTGAGCGGCCTCCTGCCTGAGGGGAGCGGCCTCCTGCCTGAGCGGCCTCCTGCCTGAGGGGAGCGGCCTCCCTCGCCTCCTGCCTGAGGGGAGCGGCCTCCTGCCTGAGTGGCCTCCTGCCTGAGGGGAGCGGCCTCCTGCCTGAGCGGCCTCCTGCCTGAGGGGAGCGGCCTCCTGCCTGAGCGGCCTCCTGCCTGAGGGGAGCGGCCTCCTGCCTGAGGGGAGCGGCCTCCTGCCTGAGGGGCGGGGCCTCCTGCCTGAGGGGCGGGGCTCAGAGTCAGAGACGTACAGGTCCTGCAGAGATGCAAACATGATTTGTTTGCATCTGTCTCTGGTTCTGAGCTTCGATCGCTCTTGTTTGGTCCTGGATTATTCTTTGTGTATTTTATTGAACCTGTCGGACTCTGACTTAAACGTTTGTGTGAGTCCAGGCTTCAGTCTCGAGACGCTCCGAGAGACTTCAGCATCGACATGGAGGCGGAGGACGAGTGGGACGCCGTGAGTCTGGACCCCAGCCAGCCGCTCCTCACCAGGAAGGTACGAGCCCGGACACTTCCTCTTACCAAACTACTACGAGTACTACACAGATCACTTTAACCAGAGTAGCACAGGAGTGAAGTGTCCCCTCTGTCCCCTCTGTCCCCTCTGTCCCCTCTGAACCCTCTGTCCCCTCTGAACCCTCTGTCCCCTCTGTCCCCTCTGAACCCTCTGTCCCCTCTGTCCCCTCTGTCCCCTCTGACCTCTCTGAACCCTCTGAACCCTCTGTCCCCTCTGAACCCTCTGTCCCCTCTGACCTCTCTGACCTCTCTGACCTCTCTGTCCCCTCTGTCCCCTCTGACCTCTCTGACCTCTCTGTCCCCTCTGTCCCCTCTGAACCCTCTGTCCTCTCTGAACCCTCTGTCCCCTCTGTCCCCTCTGAACCCTCTGTCCCCTCTGACCTCTCTGTCCCCTCTGTCCCCTCTGAACCCTCTGTCCCCTCTGAACCCTCTGTCCCCTCTGAACCCTCTGTCCCCTCTGAACCCTCTGAACCCTCTGTCCCCTCTGAACCCTCTGAACCCTCTGTCCCCTCTGACCTCTCTGTCCCCTCTGACCTCTCTGTCCCCTCTGACCTCTCTGTCCCCTCTGAACCCTCTGTCCCCTCTGAACCCTCTGTCCCCTCTGAACCCTCTGAACCCTCTGTCCCCTCTGTCCCCTCTGACCTCTCTGTCCCCTCTGTCCCCTCTGACCTCTCTGACCTCTCTGACCTCTCTGACCTCTCTGTCCCCTCTGACCTCTCTGTCCCCTCTGAACCCTCTGTCCCCTCTGAACCCTCTGTCCCCTCTGAACCCTCTGAACCCTCTGTCCCCTCTGTCCCCTCTGACCTCTCTGTCCCCTCTGTCCCCTCTGACCTCTCTGACCTCTCTGACCTCTCTGTCCCCTCTGAACCCTCTGTCCCCTCTGAACCCTCTGTCCCCTCTGACCTCTCTGAACCCTCTGAACCCTCTGTCCCCTCTGACCTCTCTGTCCCCTCTGACCTCTCTGAACCCTCTGAACCCTCTGTCCCCTCTGTCCCCTCTGAACCCTCTGTCCCCTCTGAACCCTCTGAACCCTCTGTCCCCTCTGAACCCTCTGTCCCCTCTGAACCCTCTGCCCCCTCTGAACCCTCTGTCCCCTCTGAACCCTCTGTCCCCTCTGCCCCCTCTGAACCCTCTGTCCCCTCTGAACCCTCTGTCCCCTCTGACCTCTCTGTCCCCTCTGACCTCTCTGAACCCTCTGTCCCCTCTGAACCCTCTGTCCCCTCTGAACCCTCTGTCCCCTCTGAACCCTCTGTCCCCTCTGTCCCCTCTGAACCCTCTGTCCCCTCTGTCCCCTCTGACCTCTCTGTCCCCTCTGACCTCTCTGTCCCCTCTGACCTCTCTGTCCCCTCTGAACCCTCTGTCCCCTCTGAACCCTCTGAACCCTCTGTCCCCTCTGACCTCTCTGTCCCCTCTGTCCCCTCTGACCTCTCTGACCTCTCTGAACCCTCTGTCCCCTCTGAACCCTCTGTCCCCTCTGACCTCTCTGTCCCCTCTGACCTCTCTGAACCCTCTGTCCCCTCTGAACCCTCTGTCCCCTCTGAACCCTCTGTCCCCTCTGAACCCTCTGTCCCCTCTGTCCCCTCTGAACCCTCTGTCCCCTCTGTCCCCTCTGACCTCTCTGTCCCCTCTGACCTCTCTGTCCCCTCTGACCTCTCTGTCCCCTCTGAACCCTCTGTCCCCTCTGAACCCTCTGAACCCTCTGTCCCCTCTGACCTCTCTGTCCCCTCTGTCCCCTCTGAACCCTCTGTCCCCTCTGTCCCCTCTGAACCCTCTGTCCCCTCTGAACCCTCTGTCCCCTCTGAACCCTCTGTCCCCTCTGAACCCTCTGTCCCCTCTGAACCCTCTGTCCCCTCTGTCCCCTCTGAACCCTCTGAACCCTCTGTCCCCTCTGAACCCTCTGTCCCCTCTGTCCCCTCTGAACCCTCTGTCCCCTCTGTCCCCTCTGAACCCTCTGAACCCTCTGTCCCCTCTGTCCCCTCTGAACCCTCTGAACCCTCTGTCCCCTCTGTCCCCTCTGACCTCTCTGTCCCCTCTGTCCCCTCTGACCTCTCTGACCTCTCTGTCCCCTCTGTCCCCTCTGACCTCTCTGACCTCTCTGAACCCTCTGAACCCTCTGAACCCTCTGAACCCTCTGTCCCCTCTGTCCCCTCTGTCCCCTCTGAACCCTCTGTCCCCTCTGAACCCTCTGTCCCCTCTGACCTCTCTGTCCCCTCTGACCTCTCTGAACCCTCTGAACCCTCTGAACCCTCTGTCCCCTCTGAACCCTCTGTCCCCTCTGAACCCTCTGTCCTCTCTGAACCCTCTGAACCCTCTGTCCCCTCTGTCCCCTCTGAACCCTCTGTCCCCTCTGTCCCCTCTGAACCCTCTGTCCCCTCTGAACCCTCTGTCCCCTCTGAACCCTCTGTCCCCTCTGAACCCTCTGAACCCTCTGTCCCCTCTGTCCCCTCTGTCCCCTCTGAACCCTCTGTCCCCTCTGTCCCCTCTGACCTCTCTGTCCCCTCTGACCTCTCTGAACCCTCTGAACCCTCTGTCCCCTCTGTCCCCTCTGAACCCTCTGTCCCCTCTGAACCCTCTGAACCCTCTGTCCCCTCTGAACCCTCTGTCCCCTCTGTCCCCTCTGAACCCTCTGCCCCCTCTGAACCCTCTGAACCCTCTGTCCCCTCTGCCCCCTCTGAACCCTCTGTCCCCTCTGAACCCTCTGTCCCCTCTGACCTCTCTGTCCCCTCTGACCTCTCTGAACCCTCTGTCCCCTCTGAACCCTCTGTCCCCTCTGAACCCTCTGTCCCCTCTGTCCCCTCTGAACCCTCTGTCCCCTCTGTCCCCTCTGACCTCTCTGTCCCCTCTGACCTCTCTGTCCCCTCTGACCTCTCTGTCCCCTCTGAACCCTCTGTCCCCTCTGAACCCTCTGTCCCCTCTGTCCCCTCTGACCTCTCTGTCCCCTCTGTCCCCTCTGACCTCTCTGACCTCTCTGAACCCTCTGTCCCCTCTGAACCCTCTGTCCCCTCTGAACCCTCTGTCCCCTCTGAACCCTCTGTCCCCTCTGAACCCTCTGTCCCCTCTGAACCCTCTGTCCCCTCTGTCCCCTCTGAACCCTCTGAACCCTCTGTCCCCTCTGAACCCTCTGTCCCCTCTGTCCCCTCTGAACCCTCTGTCCCCTCTGTCCCCTCTGAACCCTCTGAACCCTCTGTCCCCTCTGTCCCCTCTGAACCCTCTGTCCCCTCTGTCCCCTCTGACCTCTCTGTCCCCTCTGTCCCCTCTGTCCCCTCTGACCTCTCTGACCTCTCTGTCCCCTCTGTCCCCTCTGACCTCTCTGACCTCTCTGAACCCTCTGAACCCTCTGAACCCTCTGTCCCCTCTGTCCCCTCTGAACCCTCTGTCCCCTCTGAACCCTCTGTCCCCTCTGACCTCTCTGTCCCCTCTGTCCCCTCTGAACCCTCTGTCCCCTCTGAACCCTCTGTCCCCTCTGAACCCTCTGAACCCTCTGTCCCCTCTGAACCCTCTGTCCCCTCTGTCCCCTCTGAACCCTCTGTCCCCTCTGAACCCTCTGTCCCCTCTGTCCTCTCTGAACCCTCTGTCCCCTCTGAACCCTCTGTCCCCTCTGTCCTCTCTGAACCCTCTGTCCCCTCTGAACCCTCTGTCCCCTCTGAACCCTCTGTCCCCTCTGTCCCCTCTGTCCCCTCTGTCCCCTCTGAACCCTCTGTCCCCTCTGCCCCCTCTGAACCCTCTGTCCCCTCTGAACCCTCTGTCCCCTCTGCCCCCTCTGAACCCTCTGTCCCCTCTGCCCCCTCTGAACCCTCTGTCCCCTCTGAACCCTCTGTCCCCTCTGTCCTCTCTGAACCCTCTGTCCCCTCTGAACCCTCTGTCCCCTCTGCCCCCTCTGAACCCTCTGTCCCCTCTGTCCCCTCTGTCCCCTCTGAACCCTCTGTCCCCTCTGAACCCTCTGTCCCCCCTGAACCCTCTGTCCCCTCTGTCCCCTCTGAACCCTCTGTCCCCTCTGAACCCTCTGTCCCCTCTGAACCCTCTGTCCCCTCTGTCCTCTCTGAACCCTCTGTCCCCTCTGAACCCTCTGTCCCCTCTGCCCCCTCTGAACCCTCTGTCCCCTCTGAACCCTCTGTCCCCTCTGTCCCCTCTGAACCCTCTGTCCCCTCTGAACCCTCTGTCCCCTCTGCCCCCTCTGAACCCTCTGTCCCCTCTGAACCCTCTGTCCCCTCTGAACCCTCTGTCCCCTCTGTTCCCTCTGTCCCCTCTGTCCCCTCTGAACCCTCTGAACCCTCTGACCTCTCTGACCTCAGGTCCGTGGCTCGGTGCTGTTCTGCCGACAGTGGCTCCGCGGCAGGAGTTTGTATTTCTCCAGGATCCTGAGGTCTCGGACTCGGGCGCCGTACTTGTTCATGGGTTACCTGCTCGCTCTGCACGTGCTGCTGCTGCTGTGCCTCACTGGGGCCCTCTAGTGGACACATCTGCACGTATCTACACCAAACACCAAACACCACAGCCTCAGAAAGTCCACATTAGTCTGACTCATTCAGTATTGACCTGCAGTTTTGTCAGTTTAACGAGTTTAAATCCACGTAGTTATGTTATTGTACGTCTCAGTTTATTAAAATGTATTTACACGTAAAGAACTGTCTGCGGAGTAAGAAAACATTTAATAAAAACACTGACAATCAGGCAACTTAGAAATAAAAAGCCCTTCAAAACTGCTCATTTTTCCAGTTTCAGGTTCACTATTGTCACGAATACGTTTTTGGTCATTTTAATGCAATTTAAAAGTGTAAAATATTGTAATAAGATTTCCTGTAATGCTGCTTTTTACAGTGACATTACAACTACATGTCATTAATATCATGTTATTTGCCTGATATTACACATGTATTAATAATATTGAACTGTATTTTGTTGCTGGTTTGGGGTCGTCTGCCTGAACTGACCATTTTGCACATGAAAAATCCGATGCTGAGTTTGAACTATGCACTACGCTTTGTACCACCAGGGGGCGACGCACTGACACTACAGCAGCTTCTGGGCTTTTATTTCAACTATAAACTATCAACTATATTTTCTCTCTCACACTTTGAATTGAACTGCGAACATGAAAACTTCAGATTTCATCCAAAAATCCTAAACCTTTTCGTTGGAAGTTCTAACCCTGAGAAAACATGTTTGAATTGTTTTTATTCAAACTTTCAGTGGCTGAATTTTGCAGTGTACATTTTTTATGTGTTTTTCTCCGTTTAAAATGTCAAGATTAAAAATTCACCTTTAAAATATTCAGTTTAGAGCGACACCAATATCCCAGGGCGACCAATCAAATCTAAAGTTACAACTATAAGTACATTGTTCTGAAATATATCCGTGTTTCCCCCTCACTTCTGATGCTGCAGCCTCTACAGGCGCTGAGCGGTACTGCAGGAAGCTCAGGTCTTCTTCTCCTGCAGCTGCTCAGTCTGTGGGCGTGTTCAGAAGCCCGTTCATGCTCCGCCCTCTAACATGAGCTTTTAGAGCCAGAGCAGACCCTAACTGAGCATGTGCAGAGGAGAAGAGAAGCTCTAACTGAGCATGTGCAGAGGAGAAGTGAAGCTCTAACTGAGCATGTGCAGAGGAGAAGTGAAGCTCTAACTGAGCATGTGCAGAGGAGAAGAGAAGCTCTAACTGAGCATGTGCAGAGGAGAAGCTCTAACCTCTAAGGCTCTGTTCACAGACGTTGGTCATTTAACACCGAGCTCTGATCCGTCCTGAATTGGTCAGTGACATGAGACCGTTCAGTCCCTCCTGCAGGTAGTTTAAAGGTAGTTTAGCTCAGTAGGATGGGCAGGAGAACGGACTGTTTCTATATTTATTATGCCTCAAAATTAGCATTAGCATTAGCATTGACGCACAAACGGGAGAAGTTTTCAGCTCCTTTGTAAAGTCTTTCTGCTGTTCATCGCCTGATCTGGAAGTATTTGTTCATATTATCATAGCGTGACGCGACGGATAGTTTTGGATGAGACGCTAACACAGAGCTAGCTAGCGGCGCAGTGCACAGACTGAACGCCTCGCATTGACCCCTCCTTTAGACTTTAAAACAAATGTATTTTGTATTTCCTTTTCAAACAGAGAAAAACACATTTTAAACGGCCAAATTTGATATTTAAAATGGACAAAAAGTCAAGATAATTTTTTTTTATTTCAGGGTTAAATCATTCCAAGTAAGAAATTCAGCAGCGTTTAAATGTCTAAATATGATGAAAAAAGTTATTTTCCATGTGAACATGTGCTTTATTTAATCCGTAAATTGTAAAATAAAACCTGTTTCGACGTCATTAAATACACTAAGAAAAGTTATGAAATGATTGCAGTTAAAACCTCTAGATTTTGAGTCAGATTTAAAGGCATTAACCTGGAATCAGATTTTCAGATTGTGAGGTGTTGATCTCTGGCTCTGAATGTAAATACGTTTGTGGTGGTGACTGTACATATCTGATCGTAAAGAGACCGGCTTTGCTTTGTAAATATGAAAAATGAGAATTATTTATGAAAACTGCTGATGGAGGCGCGTTTTGCCTGTGTTTTTCACCAGTCGGAGCGTCGAGGACAAATCAGTGCAATAATGAAACCTGCCATAATAAATACATGATTTGGACTCGTTTTGTGTCATTTATGATCATGTTTATACGGTTTATGTCACAGCTTTATTCCAACAAGGGTTTAATTCATAATTTGCCTCGAAATCCTTCAAACGAAACTCCATAATGACGACGTGAAAGAAGGTGGTTGGAATTCTTTGCAAATGTATTAGATATAAAAACCCAAATAATTCCTTGTACATAAGTATCCACACTTTGAAGATCACACTCTGTTCATGGACACGTTCTTCTGCAGAAGCTCCTCAGTCTCAGTCTTCAGCCTCATGAAGTGTATGAAATGTGCTCTACAAAGTGCTTCAAACAACAGGGAAAATGCATTAAAATCACAAAGAACTCGAACAGAAATACAATAACATTAACGAAATAAAAATAGAACATTTCTCTAAAGAAAGCACCTTTTAAACTTATTCAAATTAAAAGGTCTATTTTTAAGCTAACATTTTTAAAGGTGCAGGGTACTACCTCAAAATAGGGGGCCTCCTGCTGGTGCCAGAGTCAGGACCAAACATGGACCGGCCTCCTGCTGGTGCCAGAGTCAGGACCAAACATGGACCGGCCTCCTGCTGGTGCCAGAGTCAGGACTAAACATGGACCGGCCTCCTGCTGGTGCCAGAGTCAGGACTAAACATGGACCGGCCTCCTGCTGGTGCCAGAGTCAGGACTAAACATGGACCGGCCTCCTGCTGGTCCCAGAGTCAGGACTAAACATGGACCGGCCTCCTGCTGGTGCCAGAGTCAGGACTAAACATGGACCGGCCTCCTGTTGGTGCCAGAGTCAGGACTAAACATGGACCGGCCTCCTGCTGGTGCCAGAGTCAGGACTAAACATGGACCGGCCTCCTGCTGGTGCCAGAGTCAGGACTAAACATGGACCGGCCTCCTGCTGGTGCCAGAGTCAGGACTAAACATGGACCGGCCTCCTGCTGGTGCCAGAGTCAGGACTAAACATGGACCGGCCTCCTGCTGGTGCCAGAGTCAGGACTAAACATGGACCGGCCTCCTGCTGGTGCCAGAGTCGGGACTAAACGTGGACCGGCCTCCTGCTGGTGCCAGAGTCAGGACTAAACGTGGACCGGCCTCCTGCTGGTGCCAGAGTCAGGACTAAACGTGGACCGGCCTCCTGCTGGTGCCAGAGTCAGGACTAAACGTGGACCGGCCTCCTGCTGGTGCCAGAGTCAGGTCTAAACATGGACCGGCCTCCTGCTGGTGCCAGAGTCAGGACTAAACATGGACCGGCCTCCTGCTGGTGCCAGAGTCAGGACTAAACATGGACCGGCCTCCTGCTGGTGCCAGAGTCAGGACTAAACATGGACCGGCCTCCTGCTGGTGCCAGAGTCAGGACTAAACATGGACCGGCCTCCTGCTGGTGCCAGAGTCAGGACTAAACATGGACCGGCCCCCTGCTGGTGCCAGAGTCAGGACTAAACATGGAGCGGCCTCCTGCTGGTGCCAGAGTCAGGACTAAACATGGACCGGCCTCCTGCTGGTGCCAGAGTCAGGACTAAACATGGACCGGCCTCCTGCTGGTGCCAGAGTCAGGACTAAACATGGACCGGCCTCCTGCTGGTGCCAGAGTCAGGACTAAACATGGAGCGGCCTCCTGCTGGTGCCAGAGTCAGGACTAAACATGGACCGGCCTCCTGCTGGTGCCAGAGTCAGGACTAAACATGGACCGGCCTCCTGCTGGTGCCAGAGTCAGGACTAAACATGGACCGGCCTCCTGCTGGTGCCAGAGTCAGGACTAAACATGGACCGGCCTCCTGCTGGTGCCAGAGTCAGGACTAAACATGGACCGGCCTCCTGCTGGTGCCAGAGTCAGGACTAAACATGGACCGGCCTCCTGCTGGTGCCAGAGTCAGGACTAAACATGGAGCGGCCTCCTGCTGGTGCCAGAGTCAGGACTAAACATGGACCGGCCTCCTGCTGGTGCCAGAGTCAGGACTAAACATGGACCGGCCTCCTGCTGGTGCCAGAGTCAGGACTAAACATGGACCGGCCTCCTGCTGGTGCCAGAGTCAGGACTAAACATGGACCGGCCTCCTGCTGGTGCCAGAGTCAGGACTAAACATGGGGAATCTGTGTTTCAGTTTTATGCAGCTAAAATCTGGAACATTCTTCCTGAAGATGTGAGACAGTTTTGTTTAGCTGCTCTTATGATTGAAAGGATTTTTCTTTGCACTCTTCTTTTTTATGTCTTAAATTATGTACACGTTACTCTTTTTTTTTTGTGACATTTTAAATACTAAAATATGTATAGTACCCTACACCTTTAAATTTTAGCTTAAAAATAGCACCTTTTAAATGTATTCAAATTAAAAGGTCTTTCTTTAGAGAAATTCTCTACAATTCTAAAACTGCTGATTAGATACGATCGCATACGGAGAATGTGGTCTGATAAATTTGGATTTGGCTAGGTGTTTTTTATTTTTTATTCAGTTCATTTTATTGTATTTCTGTTTCTGTAATTTCTTTGTGATTTGAATGCATTTTTCCTGCTGTGAAGCACTTTGAATTGCCTTGTGTATGAAATGTGCAACACAAATAAACTTGCCTTCTGCGTTGGAGCACTTGTATGATGTGCTGTATCATGTAAGCTAATGTTAGCCTAGCCTTAGCTCCACATACATTACTTGTAAGTATGTGTGTGTATACAAGGAGTTTTATTCTAAATGGCCCTGTTATTGTTGCACAGGGCAGGAGCCCTATGCTGGGCTTCTGTTTGATGGCGAGCTAGATGAATGGCCCTGGAGCGCACAACATTCCTGAACTGGTCTACATTGCCATGGTCTGTAGGAGGCGCTGCAGCCTGTCCTTATTCTCCCACCTACTCGTGTCAACGACACCACTCCATAACCTGGACCTCAGGACACTGCGCTTACAATCATTTCACTAAAACCCTAAGCTCTAAAAGGACATTTGTGTGGTGTGTTGTGGAGTTGTATTCCACACCAGGAAACAGTTTGACTAAGTCCACTAATGTCACTTGCTATCGTGTCTGAATCATTCTGGATTCTTTAATTTACCATTTGGAACCAGTATTATTTTAAGCTGCAGTTTTGTACGTGTCTTGCTTTTCACTTTCTTTTGAACAAAACACATTTATAACTCAATACTCTTTGTCGAGTGTTTTCTTACTGATCCTTGCCCTCCAGGAGCTGTTCTTAACCTTCTGTACCGAGCCTACCTATCGTCATCCCATGTGTCACCAACTTATTACATAGTACTGGGCTCAGATTAAGGAGTTTCCCTTGTACAGCAGCAGCTGCTTAACAATCCGTTAATTTTTTCGAATTTATATAGCAATTTGATAATGTATTTGCAAACATTTTATTTAAAAAAAAAAAAAAACTTAAATTCACTTTTAAACACTTTTTAAACATTTTTTTCAAAATAAAACAGAAAACTTTCAAATAAAATGAGTTGTTGAACATATTAATTAACACCAAGTCAGATGACCTTATTTACAACTTTCTTTCATATCATCATCATCATCAGATGACTAATTGCAGGAGTCTCATTTACATACTAATTGTCATTATACTCACAAAGAATATGTGTTTAGCTTCTGATGGAAAAATAAAGATTCCTGTGGCGTCCATCATGGTGTATTTATTGTGTTATTCAAATTGTACCGCTCTATTTATTTATTCCAGCTATAAAACGTTTCCATTTTTCGTTTTGCTATTTGATGACGGCCCCTAAGCACTCGTCTCAGCTCCGGCTGCATTTTCGGATCAGTGTAATTCGCTGCGCCAAAAATACGTATCTGATTGTTAAAAACGAGATTGAGTCACTTGGCAGTGTAAATAAATTATAGTTTTTTGGCAGTGAATGATCTGCAAAGACTTTTGCATTTAGGAACTATTGACCTCGGAAGTCCCAATCTGTGACGCTAACTTTACCGCACGTGGCTCCTCCCACTTTCAGACTCGATCTGAGCAGCAGCGGGACTCGTCAAGTCAACACAGCGTCCTACATGTGTCATGCCGTTATTGACGATCGATCAGTACTTTTAGGCGCTTTGGTTATACAATTATACACACATTTTTGTATCGCAAAAGCTGCGATACAAACACACTTTTTTCTGACGAATGCATCGCATTTGAGAGAAATTGCGTTGCATTTTGCGATGCAATACCGCTTATTCTGAACCCTGTAGTATTACCAAACACTGGCGAGCTAGCCAGGAGGGCAGTTGGTGCAGTATGTTCAAGTTGCCGTTATGGATGCTTTTCATACTCTTGCTATTAAAATCCCAACACGGTTCTAGTGGCCACTGATTCTTCATTTTGTGAGATTATAAAATCTCTTGGGAAATGTGGAGAAATTAATCGCAATATCACTATTAATGAAACTGAATCTGAATTGCGTCTCCGTTACCGTATGCCTAAACATCAGAGACGGGCAACACATTCAGCATTGAAAGTCTATCTGAACCACCAAGCCTTTCACCACATCCTGCTTCATCTTCCTGGAGTGAGCTCTGGTCTCAGATCTCAGTCTCTTCTCAGGTGCATCCTTTCTTCATCTTCAGTCACTTACGCGATGGTGGTTTTGTGGTTCCTCTCAGACTAAGCAAAGCAAGCATTTCCTCGTCACACCACTTCCTAGAATAAGCACACTACCGCTTCCACGTACAACACTACTGCTTCCACGTACAACATTACCGCTTCCACGTACAACACTACTGTTTCCACGTACAACACTACCGCTTCCACGTACAACACTACTGTTTCCACGTACAACACTACTGCTTCCACGTACAACACTACTGCTTCCACGTACAACACTACTGCTTCCACGTACAACACTACTGTTTCCACGTACAACACTACTGCTTCCACGTACAACACTACTGTTTCCACGTACAACACTACTGTTTCCACGTACAACACTACTGCTTCCACGTACAACATTACCGCTTCCACGTACAACACTACTGCTTCCACGTACAACACTACTGTTTCCACGTACAACACTACTGTTTCCACGTACAACACTACTGTTTCCACGTACAACACTACTGCTTCCACGTACAACACTACTGCTTCCACGTACAACACTACTGTTTCCACGTACAACATTACTGCTTCCACGTACAACACTACTGTTTCCACGTACAACACTACTGTTTCCACGTACAACATTACTGTTTCCACGTACAACACTACTGTTTCCACGTACAACACTACTGTTTCCACGTACAACACTACTGTTTCCACGTACAACACTACTGTTTCCACGTACAACACTACTGTTTCCACGTACAACACTACTGCTTCCACGTACAACACTACTGTTTCCACGTACAACATTACTGCTTCCACGTACAACACTACTGCTTCCACGTACAACACTACTGTTTCCACGTACAACACTACTGCTTCCACGTACAACACTACTGTTTCCACGTACAACACTACTGTTTCCACGTACAACACTACTTTTTCCACGTACAACACTACTGTTTCCACGTACAACACTACTGTTTCCACGTACAACACTACTGCTTCCACGTACAACACTACTGCTTCCACGTACAACACTACCGCTTCCACGTACAACACTACTGCTTCCACGTACAACACTACTGTTTCCACGTACAACACTACTGCTTCCACGTACAACACTACCGCTTCCACGTACAACACTACTGCTTCCACGTACAACACTACTGCTTCCACGTACAACATTACCGCTTCCACGTACAACACTACTGTTTCCACGTACAACACTACTGTTTCCACGTACAACATTACCGCTTCCACGTACAACACTACTGTTTCCACGTACAACACTACTGTTTCCACGTACAACACTACTGTTTCCACGTACAACACTACTGCTTCCACGTACAACATTACCGCTTCCACGTACAACACTACTGCTTCCACGTACAACACTACTGTTTCCACGTACAACACTACTGTTTCCACGTACAACACTACTGCTTCCACGTACAACACTACTGTTTCCACGTACAACACTACTGCTTCCACGTACAACACTACTGTTTCCACGTACAACACTACTGTTTCCACGTACAACACTACCGTTTCCACGTACAACACTACTGCTTCCACGTACAACACTACTGCTTCCACGTACAACACTACCGCTTCCACGTACAACACTACTGCTTCCACGTACAACACTACTGCTTCCACGTACAACACTACTGTTTCCACGTACAACACTACTGCTTCCACGTACAACACTACTGTTTCCACGTACAACACTACTGTTTCCACGTACAACACTACTGCTTCCACGTACAACACTACTGCTTCCACGTACAACACTACTGTTTCCACTTTGCAGTTTCACAGGTGAGTGCAGGCCAAAACCAGTCCCAGGATGTTGGACAGAATGTTATCAAGGAGGTTCCGCCCGCCGGGCTTACGCAGCTTAGAGTTCTGTGAATATTAACCTAACTATTGTCATGCATTATATTATAGTTCTGTATCATATTTATCAAATGGCACACAATGTTCTTACAGTGTACTTTATCATTATCTGTGAACTGGTACAAACAATCTTAAAGCTGATGTCATGCCACTATCTCAGACCTTAAGCAATAGCGATATAAACTACATAAAACAAAGTTAAAACTGTGGAAGAAGCTCAGCTGCAGACTAACAACATGCTACTGTTTTGCCTGTTTACATCAAATAAAGACCTTGAACGATCCTCACCTCTCGTAGTCTGTTACAGACTAAACTTCAACATTTCTCTAGATCCGCAGATTGAGAATGAAATAGATGAAAGTCGAAAACGTATCCTGATGATTTCAACTGAACATTTTTCTATGAGAGAACACTTTTAGATGAATGAGGGATTACACCGTCGGCAGGAGAATTTTTAATTTGATTTCAAATGTGCTCTCTTCTTTTCAATTCAATTCATTTTTGTTACGCGCAAAATCCCAACAACAGTTGCCTCTGAGAGCGAGAGTGAATAACGGATTAAACAATGTCCGTGGGGACGAGGGACGATGTCCCGGAGTCCCCTGTCCTTAGACCCTCCTTCTCGACCAGGAAGAACTGCAAAAACCTCTTTGGGAAAAACCTATAAACCTGGAGGAGTTCCAGAATGAAGGAGAGATCTGACTCTCACAGACGAGAGAGAGACAGTTCTTTCAGTTCCCGTAATCTTGCTGCTCCATTTTTGGGCAAAAAGCCTTGCTTTACTGAAATTAAGGTATCAGGTTTATTGTCGAAGGATTTTTTAAACGTTCATTTACAACAATACAAGTTTACTCTGCCTCTATAACAAAACACAAAATACGTTTTAGTCTTGAATATTCACCAGTTACAATTAGGTTAGATAAATATGCTGACGAGTTTTACTCAAATACACTGAAACTTTAACTCAGACGGTGTTCTCTGACATCTGCTCCTCCAGCGTCTCCACACTAGGGGGCAGTAAGCAGGTCTGGACCAGGGCCTTGCAGACCAGGTAGGGGTCACAGTCTGCAGCAGGGCGTCGGTCCTCCAGGTAACCCCTCCCAGCCTGGCTCACGAGTCCAGGAATACGTACGCTGCACTTCCGTTTCGCGGTGGCCCAGGAGAACGTGTAGAAGTCAGAGTTCAACCCCACATTGTTCAGACGCTCCCGGTTCTCATCGCTGCCGTACACCTCCATGTGCTCGGCGTGCCGCTGGGCAAGACGCTCGATCGCTGCGTGAATGTGTCTGCGGAAAAACAAAACAAACAGGGCTTTCTTTATGGTGATTAATTAAATATATATATATATATATATATATATATATATATATATATATATATATATATATATATATATATATATATATATATATACAGAATTCCATAGAAGGCCTGAAACAGCCAGGTCCGAGTGGACAATGTTCTCAGCCTTCTTTGTCAATGTGGTACCAGTGGTCGTAAGGTCTCTGATGCTTGTCGCGGTTTCAATCTCTGACCCGGTGGTGGACACCAGAAGTCAGGGACGCTGTCGAGCTGAAAAAGGAGGCCTATCAAGTATTGTTTGCCTGTGGAACTCCTGAGGCAGTTGACAGGGAGTGACAGGCCAAGCAAGCCAAAGTTCATGCGGTCGCAGAGGCAAAAACCCTGGACTGGGAGGAGTTTGGAGTGGCCAGAGAGCTGTTGACCTCGACTGAGGATGTTGTTGGACATCGGAAGGACTATTTTGAGAATCTCCTCAATCCCACCTGGTCTTCTGCAGAGGAAGCAGAGACTGAGATTGTGGGCAAGCTCCAGGGGAGATCAGTATGTTAAACCTCTGGATGTGGTTGGACTGTCTGAGCTGACACGACTCTGCAATATCGCGTAACCCAGGCCTTATAAAACCACATCAAAATGATTGTTAAGAACCAATTGTGTATTTTCTTTTGACAAAACATGTAAATTTGACTTCCGGCTTTGGAGAGTGTAGTTTTATTTTGAAAAGCTACTTCCTGTTTAGCGTTTCGGCTGAATTAGCTTGACAGAAAAGACGCTAAAACGGCAGAAAGAAAAAAAGTTATCACGGAGCTAAATCAACAGTTTTTTTTGTATTAGCTACCCCTCTGAAGAGGCACAAGGTACGTTTTACGTTGCATTAAAGCACAATTCTTGTATTTTGTGTAACCAAAGCTCGTGTTATTTTAGTTTGGTGCTAAACACAGTTCATTGATGTGTATTTATTACAATGTCATATCAAGCTAACTTTTCCATTGTTTTGCTAAGGTGTAAGAGCATGGCATTTAGCATTTACACACTGTCTTTTTGTGTTTCTCAGCTCTTACGGTGTATTTGCAAGATTTACTGCCATCGTGTGGACATCAGAAATCATCAGTAAAGTGTCAACCTTCATTCAACTACTAAGTTGTATATTGTTAACTCTTCCGTCCGCTAACTGAGCGCTGCCGACGCTGGATTCTTGCTGAGCGAGTTATGTGGGATTTAGCGTTAACGTAAACATTTGTCGCAAAAGTCTGCTAGCATTTTGCACTTGTTGATTGGCGTTTAACCTTGTATTCATAAGCAATTACCATATTCACTGTCACAGGTGAATATGGACCAGTGGATTCAATCTGTCACTGCATCCAACAGATCAGTTTGTGGACCGGCCTCCTGCTGGTGCCAGAGGCCTCCTGCTGGTGCCAGAGGGCCTCCGGATGGTGCCAGAGGCCTCCTGCTGGTGCCAGAGGGCCTCCGGATGGTGCCAGAGGCCTCCTGCTGGTGCCAGAGGCCTCCTGCTGGTGCCAGAGGGCCTCCGGATGGTGCCAGAGGCCTCCTGCTGGTGCCAGAGGGCCTCCTGCTGGTGCCAGAGGCCTCCTGCTGGTGCCAGAGGGCCTCCGGATGGTGCCAGAGGCCTCCTGCTGGTGCCAGAGGGCCTCTTGCTGGTGCTAGAGTCAGTGTGTGGATGCAAAAACAACTTTCTCCAGCTGAACTCAGACAAGACTCAAATCATCGTCTTTGTCACAGAAACAAAGAGAAAGTGTTAGTCACCTCCAGAGTCTCTACAAAACCCAGTTAAAAATCTGGGGGTAAAAATTTCCTAAGACTTGAACTTTAACAGCCACATCAAATCAATAACATCAGCAGCTTTTTACCATCTAAAAAACATTGCCAAAATCAAAAGTATAGTGTCTAAACAGTGACTGGACAGTTCGTGGCGCTGTCATTCAGCTGGATCAAGGCGTAAATTTCCGAGCTCTATGGAGGAAGATTGCGTGATGTTAAAGTTATAATGCTTTCTCTTGACTTCGCTCTCTCAAACTGTAATCTTTATACTGTAGTGATGAGCAATCTGGAGACTGCTGTGTTTAGAAAGGAAAGAAACCAAGACCACACAAGGCCATAACGAGGGCTGCCCTTTGTCACCCATTATCCTCATGGACAGAATTTTTAAAAGGAAAAAGGTGGGGGAAATGAGTTTCCTCTGTAGGGCGGCTGGGCGCTCCCTTTAGGTACGTTCATATACAAAGGGTCAAAACGCGGCAGACGCCAGGCTGAACATTTGCACTAATTTGTGCAGCTTCTTTGATGTGTAAATTAGCGTGACTTTGTAGGCGTTGAGCGCTTGAGTGATTGCACGTACTAGTCTCTGCAATATTCAAGTTTCTGAGGCTGATGATGTTTTTTTTAATTATGGCAGGAACAGTGACATGCTCCCTGCTGCTAATAAAGACCAGATACTCTTATTTTATCCTGATGACCACGTTTTGCAGTAGGACTATAAACCTACAATCAGAGTTTACCCCAAGAGACAAGTTGTGTCTGTGGTGTGGAGGAAAAAGACACTTGGCTCATATCTAGTGTTCACAACACACTGGACTCATCCAAAGAAGCACAGACGGCGTCTCTGCATTAAATGCAGAACAATCTCTGCTTTTATGGATAAAATGGGCTTCTATATGGATAATGGATTTATTTTACAACTTGTGTGAACGCTCGGGGCTCTGGACACGCAGAGAGGAGGATAAAAGCTGTTTTCTTTTCTACTGGCTCCAAAATGGTGAGTCGCGTATGTTTCATCTTCTATTATTCTTTGCAAATTGAATTCATGTGTTAAGTGTAAATGGTGTATTCAAAATATTTATAAAGGCATTAAGAAATTGTGGACCTGGGATTTCTTAAAATTGAAAGTAAAATTTGGTCAAATAAAAGGATTCTTGTGATAATAGAGCAAAGAGGACTAACAGTTTTGAAGATGGCTCACAGGTAAGCAACATGTCAAGAAGGTAATAACATCTCCTAATTGATTTTCTTTAATAAAGAAGGTACATCTGTGGAAGCTGCATAGTGTCTTACCAGAGCATGAATGACTCTGTACTCACTTGATGCCTCCCTCGGCCCTCATGCTCTCTGTGCTGAAGTTCATGTGGCCTCCGTTGCACCAGCGTGGGTGTTTGATGGGCTTCGGGTGGAACAAGACAATGACTCCGAAGTCCTCACAGACTCTGTGGAGGATGTACCGGGCCATCCAGGCGTGGTCCCCCAGCTCCAGGCCTTCACAGGGGCCCACCTGGAACTCCCACTGGGACACAGATGGAAATGACCTGTTTAGCTCGACTCCCATGGGGCTTTTCTGTGTTGAGTTTACAGGTTGTCCCTGTATTTGGTTGGTCTTGATTAACCTTGAGCACATGCACAATAGGCCACTCCTCCAGCTACTTCTGACCAAACCTGGCTCAGGATCTGGAGAAGTGCACTACGGCCACCCACTGGTCCTGAGGTTCAACCCAGAGACACTGAAGCATGGGTCAGATGCAGAGGATACACGTCCTTCATGGACCATCTGCCTTGACCTTAAAGGTCCTCTTTTTTTATAGAGTCCGCCACCTGCATATGTCCAGAAAGCTTCCATGAAGGTCTAGAATGTTCCACAACATGGCACTAAAAGTATTTCTCTCCATGGTGACAATTAGGTGACCAAAACAACCCAAGATGCAATGCAGGTCTGTGGAGAGTTGACACTCACTCAAAGTAAGAATGTATGTTTTCTATGTATTTTGTATTTTGAGCAATTACTTAAAGAAATAATAGAGGATTTTTCACCGAGTTGAGAACTCAAGCGACTGTTAGTCCCTTTTTTTAAAAAATGCGCATGTGCACACTCACCACATTCACCCCCACCCTCCTGTTGTTTCCAAGAGGTCGCCTCCCATCAAACCTGGTGCAGAAGCACCAACAGCCTCGCTGGCACACATGTGTTTGTTTATTAGCGCGACGGATCACATCATCTCTTGTCTCTGCAGATTTCTGTCTCTTCTGAGCTCGAACACAGTCTTTCTCTTAGGTCATTTTTGTCCTTTACATTGAAGGAACTCGCTGAACACACACCGGCATATCAACCACACATGTGCAGCAATGGAAACGTGCTGCTCTCCTGGGAACGAAGCTGCAGGTGTGCAGTAGCACGCAGGGAATGATTGACATGTGGGAGAACTAACTCGACTTTCAACGCCACCAGAGACTCGACTGAGACTCAGATTGCGCACCAAAAATCATTCCTTATTCATTCCTTATTTTTGGTGTGCAATCAGTAATAATAATTAAAGCCGCGCGCGGCTATAAAGGCCCTCGCCCTCTTGCGCCCGCGGGGTGCGAGTCACCATGAAGAGCAAGCCTCTAATCCCCCCGCCTACATCACCCCTCCCTCACAAACAGTACCAACTTTATACCACTTTATTCAACATTTTCACAACCGCACGGTTTGAGATAGTTATGTCCCCACTGGCTTTTATGTTCAGTTTGATGTGGAGAATAAGCGCGCCAAATTTTAATTGTTAACTTTTGTTCCAGGTTGTGCTTGACAAGTGAGATTACACTATATGTTTGCTTTAACATACATCTCCAGTGTCTGTTTAGTCTGAGGAACCACCCAATCCTCCTCTGGAATTTATATTTACAGCAAGATTATACAAAAAAAATATTTAAAGTGCAATTAATCCCGACTAATTATATTCCAAACATGTGAATAATCATGATCAATTATATTTCAAAAGTGTGAATAATCAAGATTAATTCTATTTCAAAAGTGCTTGTAAAATGCTTGTAAACCAAAACGCATGTAAGTCTATATTTGTCAGGTTGCCTTGGTAACATGCTTGCAGCTAGAGTTAGGCTGCCATTGGCTTTTTCGTTTAGATTGGCAAGAAATTACGATAAGTTTGTTTTCTTAAGTTTTGGAGCAGGAACACACCCCATTCACGCCCCTTCGTGCGGGTAAACTATTGAGGCATCCAGGTCACACACATCAGCGTTTGTGACTTCATGCCCCTCCCCACCACCATCTTATTTATAATTATTCTTATTTGTGGTCCTTTCTAGAATAATAAGAAGAATGTCTGTGCAAATTTAATTTGTTTATGTACATTTTTTTACTTCTTTTAAACGTTCATGGGGGCGCTGTACAGTCACAAGATGTATATTAATGCCGGAAAATAGGACAGCTCATGCCAGACATACGCAAGTTTTAAAACTTTAACAAACTTACCACGCCCACATTTGGAATTGTGGGCGTGGCAATAGTGGCAATTTTCTTCCACTATAAAAACTCGAGCTTGAGTCACTTGATTTTATCACATTGTGCCCGGTCACAAATGAATCTGTTAGACTTTTTTTTCAGTTGTCTATGACAAATAAATTGTATTTTGTGAATTTTAGAGTTAGGAGAGGGCGCTAGAGATGCATGTTATTCGCTAGCCACTATATTTGCATATTGTTGCGTTCAGCTTGGAAATCTCCACAAACGGCTCAATCAACATGTTCCCCCCACAAAGAGTTTAAGAAATTTAGATTTTTGGGAAATTTTCCAAAAATTGCTATTTGAAAAAAAAATCACAATGACCATACCCAAAGGTATATCAGCTACAAATTTATAATATTACATTGCTGATGGGTTTTATGTCTTGTGGCCAACTTTGAAGTGTTTTCAATGAAAACTGTAGGAGGAGATGCCAAAAGTACAAGTTGCACTTTTGTCAGCGCCATTTTTGATCCAATTTGGCCAACTTCCTGTATGATTTAGGGCGGGGTCATAAAATATTTTTTACATGTCCTCACATGAACTAGTTTTTGGAGTGAGTGTCATATTTTTATGTTTTTTTGAAATTGTAAATGGCGCTAGTGAGTCATTTTGTGTCTTTCATTTTTCTAGATACCCAAAAAAAATGTTTTTCTCAAATCCTGAAATTTGGGTCAGAAAAATATATATTTTTCGTTAACGTTCAGGGTTTTAAAGTTGGGGTGGCTTGTGGGAGAAAAACAATAATAATAACGGAAACTTTTTTTCTGCTATAAAAAAAATCAAGGTAGAGACAAGTGATTTTGTCACATTGTGCCCGGTCACAAATTAACCCCTTATACTTTTTTTCAGTTGTCTAAGACAAACAATTTGTCTTTTATGAATTATTAAAAAATCAAATTTGGAGCGGGCGCTAGAGAGCGATTTAATCAGCTAGCCACTACATTTGTATATCATTGCGTTCAGCTTTAAAATCTTTAGAAATGCTGCATACAAATTTTCCCCCAAAAATCTTTTTTGCTTAAAATTCACAATGACCACACCCGAAGGCGTATCAGCTTCAACTTCATAACATTTCATTGCTCATGGGTTTTGTGTCTTATGGCCAAATGTGAAGTGTTTTCAATGAAAACTGTAGGAGGAGATGCCAAAAGTACAAGTTGCACTTTTGTCAGCGCCATGTTTGATCCAATATGGCCGACTTCTTGTATGATTTAGGGCGGGGTCATAATATCTTTTTTTAAAACTTTTTTTTAGAGTGAGCGTCATTTTTTATCACACACACAGTACCAACTAGTTACTACTTCATTCATTGCATTTACAGATTTCTAACATGTTCATGACCGCATGAGATTTGTCCTCATTGGCTTTTATGTTCAGTGTGATGTGGAGAATAAATGTGCCAAGTTTCAACTGTTTATGCAAAGTACATTTTTTCATCCCATTCAAAATGCCTGTAAACCAAAACCCATGTAAGTCTATGACAATATTTGTCCGGTTGCCATGGTAACATGTCTGCAGATAGAGGTATATTGTAATTAACTTTTTTGGTCAGAATGGCAAGAAGGATGTTTTATTTGTCTATGTCAAAGTGACATTTTAGACTGAATTTCAAGGTTCAAGGGGGCGCTGTAGGGCCTTTGTAAAATATAGCTATATATATTACATATCATTGTGTTTAGCTCATCTATTTGCCAAACGTATACTTAGCCGGATAAGATTCCAATTTTTCGAGATCTTTTTTAATAGTTGTGAAGAGCAGGTTTAATTCTTCTCAATTAGTTGATGGGAGTACCACACCTAAATTAAGATAACATAAAGAAAATGCATCACATTAAGTATGGAAATATTGGGTTATATTATTTGACCAAACCCATTTTTCCATTTCTATTATGGGAGTGTCTACAGAGCCGCCAAAATTGCCATGTTATTTTTGTGCCGCGGCTCCTGAAACTGCTCGGCTATTTGACCGCGTTTTAGCGCCGTTTCAGACCGCGCCGGGTTAAGGTTAGGGTCAGGGTTAGGGTTAGGGTTAGGGTTAGGGTTAGAGTCAGGGTCAGGGTTAAGGTTAGGGTCAGGGTTAGGGTTAGGGTCAGGGTTAGGGGTAGGGTTAGGGTTAGGGTTAGGGTTAGAGTCAGGGTCAGGGTTAAGGTTAGGGTCAGGGTTAGGGGTAGGGTTAGGGTTAGGGTCAGGGTTAGGGTTAGGGTTAGAGTCAGGGTCAGGGTTAAGGTTAGGGTCAGGGTTAGGGGTAGGGTTAAAGTTAGGGTTAAGGTTAGGGTTAGGGTCAGGGTCAGGGTTAGGGTCAGGGTTAGGGTTAGGGTTAAGGTTAGGGTTAGAGTCAGGGTCAGGGTCAGGGTCAGGGTTAAGGTTAGGGTTAAGGTTAGGGTTAGGGTTAGGGTTAGGGTCAGGGTCGGGGTCAGGGTTAAGGTCAGGGTTAAGGTCAGGGTTAAGGTTAGGGTTAAGGTTAGGGTTAGGGTTAGGGTTAGGGTCAGGGTCAGGGTCAGGGTTAGGGTTAGGGTTAGGGTTAAGGTTAGGGTCAGGGTCAGGGTTTGGGTCAGGGTTAGGGTCAGGGTTAAGGTCAGGGTTAGGGTTAAGGTTAGGGTCAGGGTTAAGGTTATGGTTAGGGTTAGGGTCAGGGTCAGGGTCAGGGTTAAGGTTAGGGTTAGGGTTAGGGTTAGGGTCAGGGTTAGGGTTAAGTTAGGGTTAGATATGGCAGTGCCGCGGTTCCTGAAACTGCTGGGCCATTTGACCGCTCTGCGGCTCTGCCGCCACGGCCTTCTATTATATTATAATGGAACATAATCTGCAGCAGGCAACTTTATGTTCCATCCCATCGATAGTAACACAGAGAATTGTTTTTGATTGTCTTTTTCAGAATCCAGACTAATTATTACGGCTTTGTTTTGTTGTTTTTGTATTTGTCTCATTCTGTGTAAAGATGGTCTAATGTTATCTTGTGTTTGTCGATTGGTCGTGAATACTGTCTGATCATTGTGAATAAAATTTGCAAGAATTTGTTCCATTCTGTTGGACATAATTGAGGTGTATATACCTTAGTCCCCATTCAAAATTGAGATTGGTCTGTATGAGACACAGTCAAGGTGGTCCTATCCCAACTTTAGTTATTAAGTATATGATGGATTCTTTACAACTAGGAGGGATCTGAGCTTTTTTAAGTGCCCAGTTGTTTTAGAGCTTTATACCACTCTGGAGATCGCTCCTGGAGATTTATTGTTCTTTAATCTCTATCTTGCACCCTGTATATCCAAAAGTGTTATGTCAGCTGCTAATTTTTTTAACTTTTGCTCTTCTGACATAACAGGCAGATTGAGGGTGTCCAGAAAGGAATGTGTATCATCTTCTTTAAAGTTAACAAATATTTGATGTGGCTGAGCTCTACTCAAAATTAGAGCTCACTGGGTTAAATGTTCATGTTTTTCCGGGCTGCTACTACTACTACGCTTTTTAGAACCCTTAAAGACGCTTGCCTGCTAATGAAGGGATCCTGTTTGTCGTTATTATGCAGTGCTTTACCTGAGCAGGTATGGCCTCGCCTGTCACCCCCGCGAACTTGATCCCCGCGTAGAGACAAGCGTTGAAGTGACTCATGCAGACGTCTCTGCCAAAAACCTTATCGAGGCCCACATGACCAGACACACCTGTGGGCAGACCGGCAGAGTGGTTAGCCTCTTCATAAATCTATCGATCCCCTCTTGGGGCTGGGTCGCAGACTCAGCAGTCTCTAGTGGGGACTCCTTCTTTACACACACTTCCTCCACTTCTTCCACACGCACTTCCTCCAGCTCTTCCACACACACTTCCTCCACTTCTTCCACACGCACTTCCTCCAGCTCTTCCACACACACTTCCTCCACTTCTTCCACACGCACTTCCTCCACCTCTTCCACACACACACCTCCTCCACCTCTTCCACACACACTTCTTCCACACACACCTCCTCCACCTCTTCCACACACACTTCCTCCACCTCTTCCACACACACTTCCTCCACCTCTTCCACACACACTTCTTCCACACACACCTCCTCCACCTCTTCCACACACACTTCCTCCACCTCTTCCACACACACCTCCTCCACCTCTTCCACACACACCTCTTCCACACACACACCTCCTCCACCTCTTCCACACACACTTCTTCCACACACACCTCCTCCACCTCTTCCACACACACTTCTTCCACACACACCTCCTCCACCTCTTCCACACACACTTCCTCCACCTCTTCCACAAACAGCTCCTCCAGCTCTTCCAGAGGATCTTGAGTAGTTCCTAGAACACACGGAGACAAAGTACCTCCAGCATGTACTAGCTCCACCCGATATCTCTTCTCCCCAGGGAACAGATGCCCAGCCTCAGCTGGTTCCTGTCCATGTGGAGGAGCAGTAGCTCCACTCCAAGCTCCTCCAGTGTGACTGAGCTCCTCACCCTATCTCTAAGAGACCAGCCACCCGGCGGAGTAAACTCCTTTTGGCTGCTTGTATCCACGATCTATCCTTTGGGTCATTCCGCAAAGCTCATGACCATAGGTGAGAGAAGAACGTAGACTGATGTAAATCAAGAGCTTTGTCTCTGACTCAGCTCATGGATACAGTATGGACTCCATATTCCTAGAGTGCCGACGCCTTCTCCAGATCAACAAAGCACATGTGGACTGTGGCAAACTCCCATGAACCTCCAGCCCCAGATGGAGAGTCTAGAGTCCAGTGTTACACCGCAAAAAGTGTTGGTGAAACACTGCTTATTCCTCCTGTGATGTTGGATGATTTGCTAGAATTTCTTTGGGACAGATTAACAGTTCTCATCCATGTTCTCTCCGAACTCCTCTTGGCCCAGAGTTTTGGCCTCTGTGACCACTTAAGCTGTGATGTGATGTCAGCACCAGTGAGCCAACAAGGCCTGATGGGACTAAGGACTCCTTCTCCAGCCTAACGTCATCCTGTATCTTTGGCATCCACCACTGGGTTTGGAGGGCACTGCCATTACAGGCACCAGAGGTCTTAGAACCATAGCTCCAAAGCTGCCACATCGAGACCATGTTCTCAGCTTCCAGCCTCTCCCGGTGAGCCCGGGTCCCATTGGAAAAGACTTGCCTGTGAGCACACACCCCGGGCCTGGCTCCTTTTTAAGAAGTTTGGAACCACATTGGTCTGCTGGTCACATATAGAACCATGGGTTTGCCATGGGAGACCCTTAGGGGCCCAACGCAACATGGCTCCTTGGATCATCCGAGCACTCAAACCCCTCCACCATATTAAGGTGGCGGTTCATGGAGCGGTCCATGGTTTAGGTTGTGGTAAGGTAAGTGCTGCCCTTCTGCATTTAACAACAAAAGAGTATGATGAGGTTGTTGTGGTTGTGGGTAAATGTAGTGGGATAATGGACCTTAGCACTATTATAAATGATCATGAAAAAAGTTTGGGAATATTTCTCCTGAGAGTACAGAAAACTGGCCTTCATCACTACATAAATATATATATAGTAATATTTGGTACCTGTAGGCGGTGGCTCGCTGTTGGCCCATCCGAAGGGCAGTCCTTCCAGAGTCTGGAGCAGATACTCCTGCTCGAACCCAAACCACGGCTTTTGGTCCTTCACAGCCTCCATAACCTGCATGCACTCTGACCTCCTGTTTCCCGCTGAACCGCAATAAACACAACTTTAGACCTGGTTTAGTTGTTGATTAAAACATGATTTGATCCTCCAGTCTTGCATATATTTAGGGTGCTGACGTGTCACTTACGAGCTGGTGTCCCGTTCAGCTCCCGCACGTCGCACAAAACCAGTTTGTTTGGGTCCAACATGAACGGGTCCCGGAACATCTGAACCGGAATCAACGTGAACTCTGACGTCTGCCCATTACAGGTGTATGATGTAAACCACTGCGGAACGTCTGAGAACATTTAGGAAAAAATTATCATGACAGGAAGATATATGTGCAAACATGCTTCTCAAACTTTTTCTTGTGCGCCCCGTTATGGGATAAAAACTAAATCATTAAAAAAGGCTTTCTCAGACTGTCTGCCTCTCTCTGGCTTGCACTGGCACAACACACAGCATAATTTCTCTGCAAATATATGAACCTCTTTAAGTGCTCCTCTTCTCCTGTCAGCTCCCTCTGCAACTCTCCTCCTCTTTCTGCCCGTCTCTCCACGGGTCAGTGTTACCCGTCTGCAGTGGGACAGCAGAGGATTGGCACTTCACTGAGGCACTGGCACACTCATACCTCTCACATTTACCAAGAAAAGCGTGAGGGATCAAAGTGGAAAGGAGGCCATATTAATGCACATGCAACACATTCTTCAGCTGGGATAGGCTCTATATGGCCTAATTAGCAGTCAGTTATATAAACAAGGGAGGAGACAAGCACAGAGGGGGACATACTGTAAGCCCAGAAGAGCGGCGGGACAGAGGTGAAAGCACATACAGACAGTGGCACATGTGGCACCGGAGGCACAGGTCGGGGAACTCGGGGCTCCACTCCTGCACCGCTCTCTCGTAGCTGGGAGATTAACCTGCTGTTGGCACTGGGTGTTTGTATGTTTTTAAAACACAGCTGTCACACATAATGTGCGTACATTTCCCCAAACTTCTCACTCCCCCCCACTTCCCTGGCAGATCTCAGGGCACCCCTGAACGGGCGCGGCCCACATTTTGAGAAGCCCTGATATCAGGTGTTTGAATGTAATAACTACTTTATATTTTACTGAATTATTCGGTCTTTTACCACACACAAACTTTCTTACACTTACATTACAAAAATATATTTTTAATAAAATGGTGTATGTAATGTGCTGTATTCTGGTGTATTTTAGATGCAATATTCTAAATCCATTTGATGTTTCTATTTCTCTAGATTGTTTGTTAAAAAAAAATCAATTAAAAAAACAAACGTAAAAAACAAAACACATGCACAAATATATTAAGATGACTAAAAACAACTGAAGGATCTTTTAAAATGGTTTTAAATGCTAAAGCTTGGACCAGCTGTTGGAAACCGTTTTTTTCACAATTACCGTATTTTCTGCTCTCTGAGCCTTTTTTTTCCGTTTTGTTCAGAACTGGACTGACCTTGGACACGTTGTGGCTCAGAGTCCAGGATCCGGGTCTTGGCTTTGGGAGCGGTCCCAGATGGATTTATCCAGACGTAGGTGACCTGACACTGCGGCGCTGTGTGGAGGGAGAGGTAGGGCATCCGGGCCACTTTATGCAAGCACAGTGTCTCTGGCAGGAAAGACATCTCGGCAAAATGTGTTTGTAAAATCAAAAAATATCACTGAATAAAAACAAATTGTACAGAAAAATATATTTGAATAATAGGGACAATTTTACAATTAATACATCAATAATTATAACAAGTCGCTGCAGCAGCAGTGGAACGTGTCACCTGCACAGGTGTTTAAAGCAGCTGAGGGAAGGGGCGGAGCCAAGACAAACCTGCCCAACCGCCACACATATGGGTGGAGGAGGCGGGGCCAGGTGACAAAACGGCTGTTGGTCTGAAAGGACTCTGTTGTTTTAGATGTTTTAGATGTTTTAAAGTTCCATCCAAAACCAACCAACATCCTTCAGCAAATCCAGAAGTGGAAAGTACAAAAGTAAAAGTACTGCAGTAGCTCAAAGGAGGCACACAAGTTACAGCACATGCTCTGTTCATGGAAATAATAAACTCTGAAAATGGCTCATGTTCTAAAGTTGATGATTTGTTGAACTCTGTTACATGGAGTGTTTTAAATGTTCTTAAATGAACGTGCCATGGAGGAATGATGACTCGGGCACAGAGCTCCAGCTTCATCATTTCACTTATCAAGTGTACAACCAGTACACCAACATTGTGAATAATAAGAACATTATGTAATGCAGATTGACAATCCTCCAGCTCAGCTGCGTTTAGCGCTAATGTCCACATCTAAGTAAATAACACAGCCAGCTAGATACTTAGAGCTGACTCACTTTGCACCTGGATTATTCTGACATCAAGTATCCATTCTCCATTTTGGTTTTATTTTTTAATCAATATTGTTTCTTTTTAGTTCTCATCATGTGAACATTGGTCATGTTTCACCCTGTGAAGATAAAGAACAACACACACAAACAACTCTTTTCCTAGAGTTTCACATCGTAATTAAATTATATTTCAATTTATTTTTGTAATGCCCAAAATCACAACAGCAGTTGCCTCAATGAAAACAGAATAAACAATGTTCATAGGATTTAGCAATGTCCCAGAGTACTCTGTCCTTTGACCCTCTGGAGGAGTTCCACAGTGAAGGTGAGTTACAGTCTAATCTAGAAGTTACAAATGCATGGATACGTTTTTCAGCATCGCTTTTAGGCAGGATTCTTCTGATTTGATCTGTATTGCACAGATGGAAATAGGCTGTTTTACAGACTTGATTTATATGTGCTTTAAATGAGAGCTCCTGGTCAAATAAGACTCCAAGGTTTCTTCCAGGAGGACAGTAGGTACAGGAGGCTACACTGACATTGTCCAGTGTTGCTATCAGAATCAGAAAAGGTTTATTGCCATCGTCAATGAACCAAATTCACAAACAACTTGTCTTGGTGAGTCTGTGCAACATAAAACAATGAACAATGAATAAGTAGGAACAATTGAAGTCTGCTATTGGATATAAATAACAGTAAGCTATCAGATCAAAAATAAGAAAGAAAATGAAAAAAAGGCTTAAGTACAAAAATGTACAGTTGAGTTTACATATGTAGTGCAGAAAGTGACAATGAGTGATTCAATTATAGTTAAAGTGACAGTGTTTAAGAAGTGTTCATGAGTCCCCAGGCTCCTTAAGTCCTGCAGATGAACTGTTTGGAGTTATGGAGCATGTCTTCAACATGAGCCTGAAGCTGAGGGTGGTACCACAGGTCTGAAGACCTCCTGTCTGGTACCTGTGCCTAAGACACCGCACCCCAAAGACCTCAACAGCTTCAGGCCGGTGGCTCTCACGTCCCACCTGATGAAGACACTGGAGCGGCTGGTCCTGGACCACCTCCGCTCCACCGTGAGCTCAGCCATGGACCCGCTGCAGTTTGCATATCGGCCTGGCATCGGAGTGGAGGACGCCGTCATCTCCCTGCTGCACCGCTCTCTCTCTCACCTGGAGAAGCCTGGCAGCTCTGTGAGGATCCTGTTCTTCAATCTTTCCAGCGCCTTCAACACCATCAGCTCCTGAGGGACAAGCTGGAGACGGCTGGTGTGGAGTATGACCTGGCAGAGTGGATCCTGGACTACCTCACAGACCGACCCCAGTTTGTGAGAGCCCGGAACTGTGTGTCTGACACTCGGACCTGCAGTGTTAGGGACCTGCAGTGTGGGGACCTGCAGTGTGGGGGCCCTGCAGTGTGGGGGACCTGCAGTGTGAGGGACCTGCAGTGTGGGGGACCTGCAGTGTGGGGGCCCTGCAGTGTGGGGTACCTGCAGTGTGAGGGACCTGCAGTGTGGGGGACCCGCAGTGTGGGGGACCTGCAGTGTGGGGGACCTGCAGTGTGAGGGACCTGCAGTGTGGGGGACCCGCAGTGTGGGGGGCCTGCAGTGTTAGGGACCTGCAGTGTGGGGGCGCACCAGGGCACTGTCCTCACGCCCTTTCTCTTCACCCTTTACACTGCAGACTTCAGACACGACACGGACAGCTGTGTCCTGCAGAAGTTCTCTGATGACTCTGCCATCATCGGACTCATCACGGACGACGATGATGTGGAGGACAGAGGACTGGAGCAGGACTTTGTGGACTGGTGTCAGCGGAACCACCTCCTCATCAACGCGGGGAAGACCAAGGAGATGGTGGTGGATTTCCGCAGACGCCACCCGACTGCCCCCCTCACCAGTGAACATCCAGGGACGGGACATTGAGAGAGTGGACTCATACAAGTACCTGGTGTTCATCTGAACCACAAACTGGACTGGACTCATAACACAGACAGGAAGAGCCAGAGTGGGTTCTACTTTGTTACGGCAGTTTCCTGTAAACAATGATCAAGTAAAGAGTAACCAGGCAATAACTTGAAGCAGAAACAGAGTCTCTCGGTCTCTCTCAAAAGGTGGAAGTTTATTCACGTGCACAGTGGATAAACACCCTCTCTCTCCCTAAGACAAGGTCGTTCTGTCCCTACCTAACTTTACAATTTACAAAGTACAGCTTTTATAGGTGGTAACAAACATAACATAATCACAACCCAAATCAGCTCAAAAAGAGATAGACCAGACTATCACGTCTGTGACGGTTCCATCTCTTCAGAGGCTTAATCAAAGACCATTTCCACACCGAATCCGGTCCTGACGCATTAATTGATGATTAAGAGGCGCCGGACAGTAGATATTCAGTATAATCAGGACCCCATATTCTTATCCCATCTGCACACAGGAGAACAACAAAGATATTAATTCCGTGACATGTCATGGCCTAAAACAACATTAGAATGACATGACATGACCCATTTTCTGCCATTACAATACCACTCTTTTGATTATCTTAAATCCCTGTTTAATATCATATCATCAATCAATACCAATCAGAGAAAATAGTAATTAATAATTAATAACACAACAAAAAACGAATAATAACAATAATTAGATAAATTATCAAAAAAATATTAATAAAAATGACCAATTTAATAATTAAAAACACAAATTAATCAAATTGAACCCTTGAAATGAGTAATAAAATAAAAATAATAATAATAAAAAAATAGACAAAATTATTAATAAAAATTATTAATAAAGTTAACCCCAGCTCCCCCGTCCCGAGACCCCCTCCACTGGCCAGGGAAAAACTACCAAACCTCTTTGGGATAAAAGTAGAAACCTGGAGGAATTCCCCTGTGAATGGGGCTCAGGACGGACAGGCTGATGCTGACTTCTGGAAAAAAAAATGCTTGATTAATTTCATCAAAATAAAGATTTCAGTCTATCTCTTGTCTTAATTTAAGTCATTACAATTTCCCTTTGAATCAGTGATTTTAAAAACAGTTTAAAAGAAATTAATAAAACTGTTAAAGTTTTATTTGCCTCCGCTCTTGTTTATGCCGTTACTGGCTTAAGGTCTCATTCCCTTGATGATTGAATCATCATCTGAATCACTAATTTAGCCTGTGTCTTGCTTAGATGCGTCTCTATCTGGCCCTGGAACCTGAACAGACACATATTGAGCAGAAACTATTTTACCAATCGCTTTGAACAAACATGGGAGAACACAAGAAAACAGAATAAAGATTACCCCTACAATAATGCCAAAATTTATGAGCACGTAATGCCAAGAAGTAAGAGCCCATCCTAACACAGAAAAAGGGTGAGTGGCAGTGACAGTTTCAGATTCCATGAGATTACGGAGTTTGAGTTTGGTCAAGTTTGCGAGTCCCTGTTGGATCGCACCCCCATCCTCATCATTAGCAGGAATGTAGGTACAGCAGCTCCCTTTTAGTGAAGTGCACCCGCGTCTAGTTTTACATTTTTAGGAGGTCTGATGTGAATCTGAGGTCGGAACTTAATCTTGCGTGGAAGAAGAGGAATCACCGCTCTCCACGCAGACCAAACTATCCTACTCAGAAGTTTAACATTATCTCTTGAAATTAGAGTGCCAGGTAACATGTTGGATAAATTAGGCACAGGGAGAGGGAGCACGTGTGGAGAGTTGGTTGCCATGGGCATGTGTGTACATACATAACAATCTCTCCGCTTGTGACTGTCGGCTACATATTTAGCATATCGATACCAATAGTTTAGTGTATAGACGGTGGAATGGTTATAAGTGTCTGTGAGAGACTCGATCTTGGATGTGTCGTCATAGTGCAGTGTACGAGTGTTACGGTCTCCTCTGTTTTCTCTGTGGGGCCACATCCAGCTAGGCAGAGTGATAAACCATATTATTCCCAACGCCAGAACTATTGACAGACCCAGTGCATAAATCATTATTCTATAGTTCAGCAACCTGATGTTGAGCTCGACCTTTCTGTCGGTCAGATACCAATCACAGATCTGACGCCCTGGGGGACTCCTCCCCCCAGGAGGAGTCGGGTGAGCCTCAGGAATCATGAAGACGATGGAGACAGTATTTGTGTAGATATTACCAGACGATGCAGAAGAACGTGGAGCTTTAAACCACGCCGGGTTTTGGCAACGTGCCCCGTGCTCGGAGCACTCGATCAGTGGGCTCTGGTGCCTTTCGAGGTTTACGACCTGCTCGGACCCCGACTTTCTCGAACTTGAGATCGTTGCAATTCAAAGGTCCCACGACGTCCTCAGTGGTTGCTCCTTGTGTCCGACCCACGAGTGGACCGACACCCGCGTTGTCGTTGATCTCCGCAGGTGTGCTGAAGATGGCTCGGCAGTGAGATGCGTGAACCCAGGTGCCCCGTTCTGCGACTTTCACTGCGGTGTGAGTGATGAGGAGGACCTGGACCGGGCCAATCCACCTTTTGGAACACCACCTTTTCCTCCTCGGCTCTCGGATCAAGATCCAGTCACCTGGTTTGAAGTTGTGGAGGACAGCTTCTGCTGCCTTTGGGAGAGCGGCTTTCACCTGTGCAGAAATTGAGGACAACAGGTCATCCAATTCTTTACAGTAAGCTAGCATTGAGTCATCGCACAGGGAGGAATCGGGCAGATCTCGTGGCGGAGGTGGGTCGAGGCCTATGTTAGGTGGGCGAGCAAACAGGATTTCAAATGGACTCATGTTACATCTTGCCTGTACCCGCATTCTCATGTACATCAACGCCAGTGGCAGGGCCTTAATCCAGGAGAGTCCAGTTTGCTCACATATTTTGGTCAGTTTTGTTTTGAGTGTCCCGTTACATCTCTCCGCGAGACCACAAGATTCCGAATGATAAGAAGTATGTTTTCGGAGATCGATGCCCAGAAATTGACCCACCTCCTCTATCACTTTTGCTACAAAGTGGCTACCATTGTCACTTGAATTTTTTTCAGGAACGCCCCAGCGTGGCACAATCTCTGTAATCAGAGCTTTAACCACTGCGTTGCTGGAGGCATGTTTACAAGGAAACGCCTCGACATAACGTAACCAGATGTCAACAAACACTAAACAGAATTTCTTGCCTTCTGATGGATTAAGCTCAATGAAATCCATTTGCATATGCCCAAAAGGTCTTTCTGGCGGTGGGTGTGCCGCCAGATTGACAACATTTTTGGGCATAAAAGGTAAAACCTTTCGTGAACCAATTCTGTCCCACAGCCGTCACCATCCCCCCTTTTGACGCATGGTCCCGTCCATGTGAGATCAGCGCCATCTGCCTGAAAAAAATGTTTAGGTAAACAGGTTTTTTTGTTAGGCCCAACCCAAATGCCATCACACTTCTCAGCCCCCGCCTTCTTCCACACAGAGATTTCCTCTGACGTGGAGAATTCCTGCATGGTTGATAAGGACTCTGGAAGAGAAGTGTTATTAGACACAAAACATTCATTTTGCTCTTGTCTGCAGAGATAAGATGCGGCCTTGGCTGCCTTGTCCGCTCTGCTGTTTCCCTGTGAAATTGGGTCAGTTCTGTTAGTATGAGCTTGACATTTGCATATAGCAATATCAGATGGGAGCAAGATCGCCGTCAGGAGTTCCCCAACTTGGTGCAGTTCAGAATAGGCTTACCATCCGATTTCAAAAAGTTCCTGTGTCGCCACAACCCCGCCCAGTCGTGGCATACACCAAACGCATAGCGAGAGTCTGTGAAAATTGTGACGGACTGACCCTTCGCCAATGTGCATGCGACTGTCAGAGCCACCAATTCTGCAGTCTGTGCAGAGAAATGAGAGGGCAGTGGGCCTGAGGCCGCCACATCCCACTCAGAGCATACTGCAAAGCCAACACGGTTCTGTCCCGTGTTGGTGTCTCGAGATGCTGATCCATCTACATAAAAAACCAAGTCAGAGTTAACAAGTGGCTCCTCTTTCAGATCCGGTCTCGGGGTGCACACCTGTTCGATTGTAGAAATGCAACAGTGAGCTTCGCCCTCTTCAGGGGTGGGCAAGAGGGTGGCAGGGTTAAGCTGTGTGCATCGTTTTACTGTGACGTTAGGTAATTCAAGCAAAACTGTGTTGTACCTGAGCCATCGGGAAGCAGAAAGATGCAAAGTTTTCTGTTCCAGCAGGATCAGAGAGACAGCATGTGGCACAAGCAGTGTTAGCTCAGCATAGCCCACCAGATCATGCAAGGCCAAGACCGCTTTTTCAGCAGCCGCCACCGCACGTAGACATCGTGGCATGCCGGCTGCAACGGGGGCCAGCTTAGCAGAGAAAAAAGCCACAGGTCGCAGGGAGCCCCCGTGCGCCTGTAAGAGGACAGAAGTCATGCAGCCGTTGCGTTTGTCAACAGTCTGTGTGAAAGGTCTTGTTGGGTCAGGTAACCCCAGAGTTGGAGGCTTCTGTAAAGCCATTTTCAACTCACAGAAAGCTTTGTCTGCTTCCTCTGTCCATGTCAGTTTGTCATTAGTCCTAAGGCCTTTTCCATGGATTAGTGCACCTAAAGGAGACTCCATTACAGAATAATTTGGAATGAACTGTTGACAATATGAACACATTCCTAGAAATGACATCAATTGTTTCTTAGTTATTGGTTTCGGAATATTCTGAATGGCTGAAACGCGCTTCGTCGTAATGCTTTTGCCATTTTTAGATATCACATGACCCAGAAATATTACTTCCTCTTTAACATATTGCAATTTTGAGAGACTGGCCTTGTGGCCTTCTGCATGCAAATGTTTGAGTAACGTCATCGTATCTTGTTTACATTGGTCCTCGGTTTGCGAGCACAATATGTCATCCACATATTGTAGCAGGCAGCTACCTGGTGCCAGTTGCAAGGGAGCCAATGAATCTCGCAGCGCTGCATTGTACCATGTTGGAGAATGCACGAACCCCTGACACAGCCTTGTCAGAGTCCAGAGTCGATTCTGAAACTCGAAAGCAAACCAAAACTGCGAATCCTGGTGAACGGGGACAGAGAAAAAAGCATTCGCTAGATCCACAACTGTGAAATATTTTGCCTCTGGAGGAATCTGAGATAAGATAGTGTATGGGTTTGGCACCACAGCCATGACAGGTTGAACAGCTTCGTTCACTGCTTTCAAATCGTTTGTAAACCTCCATTTCTCTGGTACCCCAGGTTCGCTTTGTTTTTTAACCGGAAATATGGGGCTCCGTACCCCCCCCGATTTACAAGGAACTATTACTCCCGCCTCCCTCAGGGCTTCAAACACCGGAGTAATACCTTCAAACGCCTCTGGGCGCAGAGGATATTGTGGTCTACAGGGGCGAGCGTCAGATTTCGGGGTGATCACCACGGGCTGACAACCTCGAATCAGGCCGACATCAGTTGGACTCTTAGCCCACAGGTCAACCCCCACCTCTCTTAGTTCCGGTATCGCCTCTGCCCAGCCTGAGCTAGAGCACAATCCGCTCCCGGAGCAGCGTATCTCTTATCAGTGGAAACACAGCGAAAGGAATGCAGAGACGACTGTAAACACACCCGCCATGCGCCCGAAGACCGTGAAAATGTCACATTAGAGTTTGGAACACTATCCCAGTCCGCCGCTATAAAACATTGATGGACAAAATCCTGTACCTCCCCCCAATTAGCATTCTTTGGTTTTGATAATGCTACGTACAGATTCGACTTTGACAGGCTAAAGTTTTTAAGTGAATCGGGGAGTGACACGGAGACAACAGAAAAGTCTCTACCCCAGAATAAATGTTCCGTCTTTAAAAAGTCCTCACAGCATTCATTCCAACAAGCATCGAAATCACATTCTATTTCTGTTGTATCTGTGGGCAAACAAAACGAGCACTGCAATTCTCTCACATCCTTGAAGTCAACATTCTCATTGTGTCTCAATTTCTCATAGGCTAATGAAATTAACTGAATTGAGGAATTTGGGGACAATTTCCAAAAATAGTCATATTCCGGAGCCTCTGTACGCTCTGCCAGAAAATTTAAACCATGTACCAATTCTCTGTTATTTGTGACCTGCAGGCCGTCTGATGTGGAGATAAGGCAAATTCCTAATCGACACATCAGATCCCGTCCTATCAAGTTCACTGGACACAAAGGGGAATAGAGAAATGAATGTTTGAACGAGTGACCACCGACTTCAAAACATGTTAAAGGAGATGTGAAATGCTCCTTCGTTGTCTCACCAGAAGCTGATAATGAAAATGTGTAACGACCCCCCAGCCGAGGTTTTTTCGTTAGTGCAGAACATTTAATCACTGAATTTGTAGCCCCCGAATCCACCAAAAAATATTTTTTTTCCCCGTTAACGTTCAATTGGTGCTCTGGAAATTTAGCTTTAGCTTGACTAATTTTAGAATAGGTACCCTCCGGTACCACTGCACATGCCTCAAGATAGGTGATTGCGTGTGTGAGTTGTGCCAGGTGCATGTTACCCTCTTGCAGGTGTTGTTGTGGGTGTTGTTCCGGTGCGTGTGTCATTGAGCCAGTCGTCTCTGCTGCGTGCTCGGACCTGCCCCCTTCCGCCCCCGCCAGTCAATCCGACCCCCCATAATGTCCAGGAGCTGGAAGAGCTAAACATGGTTGAGTGGGCAGAGCTTGTTGTGATCTGAGTCCATGATTGGCCATGGGCAGTTGTCCGTTAGCATAGTAAGGTCCAGGCTGCATAGTGGGGAGAAAATGTTGTGGTCTGGGTACGTGGGGGGTCGGTGCGTGATTTGCTGTGGGAAGTTGATCGTTAACATAAGGTCCGGGCTGCTGTGGTGCAGCTGTGCAGTCTCTGGCAAAGTGTTCGAACTGTCCACATGTGAAACACGCCCCCCTACGTTGTTCTCGTCTCCCACGCCCACGCCCACGGCCGCGTTGGTGATGCCCCTCTGGTCTACCGGAAAAAAGTGTCAGTGTGGCCTTGTGTTGTTCCGTAGCCCGTTTCTCTTCCTTTTTTTTTTGTGTCTTTATGACGTGCATATCTGCGCAGGTCATCGAGCTTGGGCTGGTCAAGTCCACCAATATACAACTTTTCCACTTTAGCAAAAATGTCTGGAAGGATGCCAGGGCAGAGGGCCCGACAAAGGCTTTCTTCATATGCTGAGCCCGGTGTGTCTACCATGCCACTCTTTTCTTTATACAGAACGGAGAATCTATGAAAATAGTCGTCTGTGGTCTCGTCTGGCCTTTGTTTACACCCCAGGAGGGCTTCAGGGTCATATTTGATTGGAAAGGCCTCAGTGATGGCCGTATTCAGCCCCTTTATAGCCGCAATGTATCCCACATTGTGTTCATAGACTGGTTTGTCGGCCCGCATGTCATTAGGTGGAATGGCTCCTTTAATTTTTGCAAAATCGCTAGTCCTCAGAGCAGATAGTAAAATTTTTCTACATTCTAACCCGGAAGGTCTTAGCTCTTGGCAAAATTCTTCGAATTCTCTAGCAAATGTAGTCCCATTGGGCACTGGGTCAGGCAGGGCTTTGGAGTTGGCCAGGACCTCTTCTGGGCTCCAGGGTCTATAAACAAACATCTGTCCCTCCGGGCCTGCCACCTCCACCATTGGCAAGGACATGTGTTGTCCAATATCTTGTCCTGTCCGTAGAAGGTTAGTCCAGTCCTTTTCTACTTGAGCAGGTTTTGGTTTTTTTGTATTTTACTTGCGTTGGCTCGATGCCCCCTGTGGCTCCGTCCTCCTCGAGTTCTGGTGGTGGGTTTGGGTGGGGTCGACCGCTGGGGTAGGCGTCCAGGTCGGTGTCGAGCAGCGCCGCAGAAAGACCGGTCAAATCTGGATAAAGAGAAGGCATAGACGAAGTGATCCGTTCTCCCAGTTGTGGCGGTGTGAGTGTGAGTGCGTGTGTGCGTGGGCGCGCACCAGCCGTGTGTGTGCTGGTGTCTGCTGTGCGATAAGGGTTGGCAGCAGTATGTGAATATTGCGGCGGTTTTCGACTCTCTCCTTCTTCCTCACATTCAACCTTCACAGTCAATTGTTTACATAGTCTCTTTCGCTCACGTGACTCAGCTTCCGTCTCCCACACTTTTACCCACTTCTCGTGTTTCCGCACCCACTTAACCGACTCACTTGATACTTTTTTAGATTTTAACAGCTTCTCTTGTGCTTCCTCTAAGTTTGTTTTAGGTTTTGCAATTTGACTCATGCTTAAAGACCCTCCCACTGGGAACCCATATTTTTCAGTCCAAATCGGCAGGCATTCTAAACACTCCGCCCCATACTTGTTTGACATTATCAACATTACTGGTGTCTCAGGAATTTTTACACACTTCGATTGATTTTTCCCCATTTTGTAACCGTACGTTAAGTCAAAATCACACGTCTGTGTTATGCTAAATCGTACCTTCCACTCTTCTTTAGTCTAGGGTCCACCACTCGCTAAGACTATTTTTACCCCAGGCAAAACTAGACTACAAGACAATTTTTAAATTGCTTTAGCTAGTGAAATAAGTGGGCTCTTCTCTGCAGTGGCCTTCTGCCGACTGATTATGGTTATCTCGAGTGTGTTATAAAAACAAACAATGTCCTCCTACAGACACCAGAAAATGTAACTTTAGCAAAATATCACTAGAAATATTCAAAACAGATCCGAGAGCAAAACAAAGTACAAAAAAAAATTACAAAAACAGATTAATACCCTATGATTCGACCTAGTTGAGAGAGACAAAAAAAGACTCACCGCGGTGGTTGTTTTCGAATCCGAACGTCGGCGCTCCCCTCCTCCGGGCCGGTGACGCAGGCCTCCCGTCTCAAACCGTGGAGAGTGGAGGCTGGGATGTGGTGTTCCAGGTGGCCAGCCCTGATTCACACGAACCCCGAAAAGATGGACCGCCGCCGAAGGATCCGTCGTTCGTAAGACGCCAAATTGTTACGGCAGTTTCCTGTAAACAATGATCAAGTAAAGAGTAACCAGGCAATAACTTGAAGCAGAAACAGAGTCTCTCGGTCTCTCTCAAAAGGTGGAAGTTTATTCACGTGCACAGTGGATAAACACCCTCTCTCTCCCTAAGACAAGGTCGTTCTGTCCCTACCTAACTTTACAATTTACAAAGTACAGCTTTTATAGGTGGTAACAAACATAACATAATCACAACCCAAATCAGCTCAAAAAGAGATAGACCAGACTATCACGTCTGTGACGGTTCCATCTCTTCAGAGGCTTAATCAAAGACCATTTCCACACCGAATCCGGTCCTGACGCATTAATTGATGATTAAGAGGCGCCGGACAGTAGATATTCAGTATAATCAGGACCCCATATTCTTATCCCATCTGCACAGGAGAACAACAAAGATATTAATTCTGTGACATGTCATGGCCTAAAACAACATTAGAATGACATGACATGACCCATTTTCTGCCATTACAACCTCCTGAGGAGACTCAGGTCTTTTGGAGTGACAGGGCCACTCCTGAAGACCTTCTACGACTCTGTGGTGGCATCAGCTCCTGTAGGTGTGGTCTGCTGGAGCAGCAGCATCACAGAGAGGGAGAGGAAGAAGCTGGACAAAGCTCCGTCCTGGGCTGTGCTCTGGACTCGGTGCAGGAGGTGGGGGACAGGAGGGTCCTGGCTAAACTCACATCTATGCTGGACCATGAGTGTCGCCCCCTGCAGGACACTCTGTCCCCTGCAGGACACTCTGTCCACTCTGGAGAGCAGCTTCAGTGACTGATCCACCCTCGCTGTGTGAAGGAGACGTTTCACAGGTCTTTCCTTCTGCTGCTGTCAGACTTTATAACAAACACTGTTATACCCATGTGCAATACCGTCATATTCATGTGCAATTACTGTCGTACTCACATGCAATAATGTCACATTCATGTGCATATAACTGATGTAAATAGAGTGTTTATTTGACCATTATTTTAGTTTCAATTTGTCTTTTGTCCGTTTTTATTTTCTTTTATCTTTATCTTTATTATTCCCTTCCATTCCTTATTGAGAAATGAGAGGTTCTGTCTATAGGAGTTTTTGTTTATAAGAGTTTTGTTTGTTAAGAGTGTTTTTTAAACTGCCCTTTTCCTCTGTATCTACTGCATTGCAACAATGAAATTTCCCCATGTGTGGACAATAAAGGATTATCTTATCTTATCTTAGTCCAACAGCAGAGGGAAAATAACTGTTCAGGTGAGGTTCAGGTGTTGTGGCCTCCTGCTTGAGGGGTGTGGCCTCTTACCTGAGGGAAGTGGCCAACACCTTTTATATAGTTGATTTCATGTTCAAAATGTGTTTGTTTAAAAGGGTGGAAACAAAACATTTTATTTACTTTATTTGCAGGCTATTTACACATTATTGAAATGCTTGTTTGGA
>NW_027316167.1:3101650-3181650 GCF_026437365.1 Eucyclogobius newberryi
GTACACAACACAAGTATACAAGACAAATACACAACACAAGTATACAAGACAAATACACAACACAAGTATACAAGACAAATACACAACACAAGCACACAGCACAAGTATACAAGACAAATACACAACACAAGTATACAAGACAAATACACAACACAAGTACACAACACAAGTATACAAGACAAATACACAACAAGTACACAACACAAGTACACAACACAAGTATACAAGACAAATACACAACACAAGTACACAACACAAGTATACAAGACAAGTATACACAACACAAGCACACAGCACAAGTATAACAAGACAAATACACAACAAGTACACAACACAAGTATACAAGACAAATACACAACACAAGAACACAGCACAAGTATACAAGACAAATACACAACACAAGTACACAACACAAGTATACAAGACAAATACACAACACAAGCACACAGCACAAGTATACAAGACAAATACACAACACAAGCACACAGCACAAGTATACAAGACAAATACACAACACAAGCACACAGCACAAGTATACAAGACAAATACACAACACAAGCACACAAGACAAATACACAAGACAAATACACAACACAAGTACTCAACACAATTAAAAATCCATAATCCAAATCCTTTAAAATTTTCAAAAATGTTTCAGAAAAAGTAACAAACAACAACAAAAAATCCCCTGACCCTATTTATGCGCCAGAAAATGTATTTTGGGGTTTATTCGAAAATTTACGAGTGTCCTATAAATTTGGGACAGACTATTCAACATCCAACATATACCTGCTCCACAATTTAAACAGTTCAATCAGAGAAATTTATGGAAAAGGTTTTCTCTTCACCTTTAAATGTTGCCGCGGCGGGAGGAGGGAGAAGTTGGATAAAAGAAGTCTACTTACCTTACGACCAAATCGAGTCCAGTTCTCAGTCCCGGACGACGCCCCCAAATTGTTGGTTCTAATTACTGAGAATAACAAGACAAGATTATGGTCTTTAAAATAAAAGTGTTCCCTACGATTACAAAACTAACAGATTAAAAACGCATGTCTTGACCCTCAAGTTCCCATCAGACTGTTTCAGAGACGCGATGCTTTAGAGATACGCTGTTTCAGAGACACGCGCTTTTTTAGAGACACGCGCTGTTTTAGAGACACGCGTTGTTTTAGATAAGATATTCCTTTATTGTCCCACATGGGGAAATTTCATTGGTGCAACGCAGGTAGATACAGAGGTAGATACAGAAGAACAGATCACTTATAAGAAGTCTGAAAAACACTTTCAGTAGAAGATCTCCTATAAATAAATAAAAACTCCCATAGACAAATAAATAAATAAATACATAAATACCATTGCATGTGATCACGACAGTAATTGCACATGAATATGTGTCACGACAGCACATAGGTTGCACACAAATTTCACAGTAATTGCACATGAATTGCACATGAATCACAACAGTAATTGCACATATGACAGAATTGCACCTGGTTAGGTCAGTATTGCGAGTGTTCAGTACTAACAGTGTTTGTTATAAAGTCTGACAGCAGCAGGAAGGAAAGACCTGCGAAACCTTTCCTTCACACATCGAGGGTGGATCAGTCTCTCACTGAAGCTGCTCTCAAGAGCGGAGAGAGTGTCCTGCAGGGGACAGAGTGTCCTGCAGGGGGTGACACTCATGGTCCAGCATAGATGTGAATCTAGCCAGGACCCTTCTGTCCCCCACCTCCTGCACCGAGTCCAGAGCACAGCCCAGGACGGAGCTGGACTTCTTGATGACTCTGTCCAGCTTCTTCCCCTCCCTCTCTGTGATGCTGCTGCTCCAGCAGGCCACACCTACAGGGGCTGATGCCACCACAGAGTCGTAGAAGGTCTTCAGGAGTGGCCCTGTCACTCCAAAAGACCTGAGTCTCCTCAGGAGGTAGAGCCGACTCTGGCTCTTCCTGTACAGTGCGTCTGTGTTATGAGTCCAGTCCAGTTTGTGGTTCAGATGAACACAGGTACTTGTATGAGTCCACTCTCTCAATGTCCCGTCCCTGGATGTTCACTGGTGAGGGGGCAGTGGGGTGGCGTCTGCGGAAATCCACCACCATCTCCTTGGTCTTCCCCGCGTTGATGAGGAGGTGGTTCCGCTGACACCAGTCCACAAAGTCCTGCGCCAGTCCTCTGTACTCCGCATCATCGTCGTCCATGATGAGTCCGATGATGGCAGAGTCATCAGAGAACTTCTGCAGGACACAGCTGTCCGTGTCATGTCTGAAGTCTGCAGTGTAAAGGGTGAAGAGAAAGGGCGCGAGGACAGTGCCCTGGGACCCCCACACTGCAGGTCCCCCACACTGCAGGTCCGAGTGTCAGACACACAGTTCCGGGCTCTCACAAACTGGGGTCGGTCTGTGAGGTAGTCCAGGATCCACTCTGCCAGGTCATACTCCACACCAGCTGTCTCCAGCTTGTCCCTCAGGAGCTGATGGTGTTGAAGGCGCTGGAAAGATTGAAGAACAGGATCCTCACAGAGCTGCCAGGCTTCTCCAGGTGAGAGAGAGAGCGGTGCAGCAGGGAGATGACGGCGTCCTCCACTCCGACGCCAGACCGATATGCAAACTGCAGAGGGTCCATGGCTGAGCTCACGGTGGAGCGGAGGTGGTCCAGGACCAGCTCCAGTGTCTTCTTCAGGTGGGACGTGAGAGCCACTGGCCTGAAGCTGTTGAGGTCTTTGGGGCGCGGTGTCTTAGGCACAGGTACCAGACAGGAGGTCTTCCAGACCTGTGGTACCACCCTAGAGACACACGCTGTTTTAGAGACACACGCTGTTTTAGAGACACGCGCTGTTTTAGAGACACGCGTTGTTTCAGAGACACACGCGGTTTTAGAGACACGCGTTGTTTTAGAGACACACGCTGTTTTAGAGACACACGCGGTTTTAGAGACACGCGCTGTTTTAGAGACACGCGTTGTTTCAGAGACACACGCTGTTTCAGAGACACGCTTTTTTAGAGACACGCGCTGTTTTAGAGACACGCGTTGTTTCAGAGACACACGCTGCTTTAGAGACACGCTCTGTTTTAGAGACACGCGTTGTTTCAGAGACACGCTTTTTTAGAGACACGCGCTGCTTTAGAGACACACGCTGTTTCAGAGACACGCTTTTTTAGAGACACGCGCTGCTTTAGAGACACGCTCTGTTTTAGAGACACGCGTTGTTTCAGAGACACACGCTGTTTCAGAGACACAGCTGTTTCAGAGACACACGCTGTTTTAGAGACACGTTGCTTTAGAGACACGCGCTGTTATAGAGACACGCGTTGTTTCAGAGACACACGCTGTTTCAGAGACACGCTTTTTTAGAGACACGCGCTGTTTTAGAGACACGCGTTGTTTCAGAGACACGCGCTGCTTTAGAGACACGCTCTGTTTTAGAGACACGCGTTGTTTCAGAGACACGCTTTTTTAGAGACACGCGCTGCTTTAGAGACACACGCTGTTTCAGAGACACGCTTTTTTAGAGACACGCGCTGCTTTAGAGACACGCTCTGTTTTAGAGACACGCTTTTTTAGAGACACGCGCTGCTTTAGAGACACGCGCTGCTTTAGAGACACACGCTGTTTTAGAGACACGCGCTGCTTTAGAGACACGCGTTGTTTCAGAGACACGCGCCGCTTTAGAGACACGCTCTGTTTTAGAGACACGCGTTGTTTCAGAGACACGCTTTTTTAGAGACACGCGCTGCTTTAGAGACACGCTCTGTTTTAGAGACACGCGTTGTTTCAGAGACACACGCTGTTTCAGAGACACAGCTGTTTCAGAGACACACGCTGTTTTAGAGACACGTTGCTTTAGAGACATGCGCTGTTATAGAGACACACGCTGTTTCAGAGACACGCTGCTTTAGAGACAAGCTTTGTTTTAGAGACATTACTCAGTAATTTCCGGCGCGTTTACAGCCATTAACTTTTACAATCACGTGATAGAAATACCACAATGTTAACTGTTAATGTTAAATATTGTCATTTACTTTTTATTTATTATTACAAAAAATGGAGGCTAGCATTAGCCATTAGCTCAAAGCCTACACGCAACATTTACTCCAAATTACTGGAATGCGAACGACAAATCGGATACTTACCAACCTGAGTCCGTTTGAAAGTTTTCCATAAAGTTGCGTTTCCTGAAACGCATCGCCCAGAAACGCCGTCTTGAACTCACTCTGACTTTTGAACTACAAAGGAAGACGTCCTATTTCTGCCTTGACTGCTCTGGACAGATGAATGGTTGAGACGCCAAAGCTCTGGACAGACGAATGGTTTAGACGCCAAAGCTCTGGACAGATGAATGGTTGAGACGCCAAAGCTCTGGACAGATGAATGGTTGAGACGCCAAAGCTCTGGACAGATGAATGGTTTAGACGCCAAAGCTCTGGACAGATGAATGGTTTAGACGCCAAAGCCCTGGACAGATGAATGGTTTAGACGCCAAAGCTCTGGACAGATGAATGGTTGAGACGCCAAAGCTCTGGACAGATGAATGGTTGAGACGCCAAAGCTCTGGACAGATGAATGGTTTAGACGCCAAAGCTCTGGACAGATGAATGGTTGAGACGCCAAAGCTCTGGACAGATGAATGGTTTAGACGCCAAAGCCCTGGACAGATGAATGGTTTAGACGCCAAAGCTCTGGACAGATGAATGGTTGAGACGCCAAAGCTCTGGACAGATGAATGGTTGAGACGCCAAAGCTCTGGACAGATGAATGGTTTAGACGCCAAAGCTCTGGACAGATGAATGGTTGAGACGCCAAAGCTCTGGACAGATGAATGGTTGAGACGCCAAAGCTCTGGACAGATGAATGGTTGAGACGCCAAAGCTCTGGACAGATGAATGGTTGAGACGCCAAAGCTCTGGACAGATGAAGGGTTGAGACGCCAAAGTTGAATGATGATAATATAATATTCAATGATAGAAACTATTAAATTTGATGATAATTACATGATTATGACATTAAAATGAATCAGGTCAAACCATTTTTCACACATTTAATTTCAATGATTGAGGTTTTACATCATTTCCCTTTAAATATGATTTCCTCCATAAATGTTTTTCATTTTGGTCAACATATTTTGTCTCTTTCAGACTCTGCCGTGGTTTGTCCCGGAGGCGTTTGGAGACAATGTAAAATGACAGAAATAGTACAGACATTTTTTAACAAAGCACAGGAGACTTTTGACATAAATGTTGAGTAGGATGAATTGGATTTACCCGCTGTGTGAGAACAAACGTCAAACACAAATAACCTTAAAAAACGGTTGTTTACAGAGTAACGTTCCGGCCCTCTGGCCTTCTTCAGGCAAACAGTGAAATGTAACCCTAGGGTTAAGTTGGCTCCAAACATACTTTTCACTGTTTGCCTGAAGAAGGCCTGGGGGCCGACACCTTTCAATGTAAATAAAGTCACTTTTTGCTATCAACCTCAATCAACCTTTATCCATAGAGTCCTTTACAACACTTACAGTGACCAAAGTGCTTCAAAATAAATAAAAATGAATCAAAAGACACCTCCTTTCGTACCTTTTTTTTTTACAATCACCTTTTCTGACTTTTTAAACGTTAATTCAACAAAATAAAGGTGTTCTTGTATATTTTCATACCTGTAACATTAGAGGGGGTTGGACCCAGTGTACAACATGGTTGCTAGGCAACTGTTATGGGATTTCCTAGTGTGATGACATGATTAACAATCAGGGGGAAAAATTATAATTTTTTTCACAAAATCTTAAAATATAATTATTTTAACAGCGCTTTTCTAACTCTTTTTTCCCTCTGAAAAAAAAAGATTGAACCATTTTATTCTACACAGAATTTTGCAGTGTACATTGGCCAAGTTTTTCTAAGTTTCAGAATTCAAAATGAAAATGAGACATTTTGAATAATGGTTAGGTTTTCAGGCTCGTTAATTCAACAGTGTAAAATGTCAAAGCAAAATGCCAAGATTCACTCAGTTAATGATTTGCTAGAAAAATTGAAGTGAGTGAAACTTTTGAATACCATTTTGAATCTTTGGTATGAAATTTGCATTCTGAATTTAGACTGTTGATTTTGAGGGCTTAAAATCTATACATTTAATATTTAATAGGGGAATTTTGAATTATGAACCCGAGAAAAAAACATGGGAAACATCATGCAAAATTAAGCAAATTAAAATGAGAAAAATATTTTTCCTTTTCAGTCTTAGGGATAAGGAATTGTAACCTGGCTCGCAGCAGATTGGTGTGTTTCACTCTGAGTTCTACACAATCTCACTCTGGACAGGCTCTCGCTGAAAGCAGTCGGGAAAAGGCGTCAGGACGAATAGGCACAAGGAGCCTGGCATACGTGCCATCCACTCGGCCATGAAGCGGCTCATATATCGAAGACATTTCAAATAGAATACTTAGAAACAATAGAAATATTGGGGCTATTTGCAATAGTCCAATATCAAGAATGAAAATGAATCGTCACTTGATAGACCCAGACAAAGGAGGAGTGAGACAGGGCTGTGTTTGGTCCACCCTCTTGTTCACTTTGTATTTGGAACCATCGGCCTAATATATTAGATATATATCAAAAAGGATGTTACAATTGATGGTAATGCGCAATGTTTTACTGATTTTGACCATCCATACCCCATGTGATGCATTTTCTTCATAATTTTGGTTGAACGTCTGGATATGAACTGAAGTGACCCCCCTTGACTTTTAGAAAGACATATCCATTTAAATTGGTATCTATTAAATATTTGGACGTAGTTCTCGATAAGGACTTAGACACATAGACACACACACACACACACACACACAGACACACACACACACACAGACACACACAGACACACACACACACACAGACACACACACACAGACACACACACACACACACACACACACAACACACACACAGCACACACACACACACACACACAGACACACACACACACACACACAACACACACACAGCACACACACACACACACACACAGACACACACACACACACACACATACACACAAACACATGACACAGACACACACCTATGACACACACACACACACATGCATACACACACACACACACGCATACACACACACACACACACACACGCATACACACGCACACGCGCACATATGACACACACACATATGACACACACACACACACACATACACACACGCATACACACGCACACGCGCACATATGACACACACACATATGACACACACACACACACATATGACGCACACACATAGACACACACACACACACACACACACATAAGACACACACACGCGCACATATGACGCACACACATAGACACACACACACACACACACACGCATACACACGCACACGCGCACATATGACGCACACACATAGACACACACACACACACACACACATAAGACACACACACATATGACACACACACACACACACACATACACACTAGATTCCGGTATATTAATATCTAAGAATTAGATGTTAATATACCGGACCAAATAAGGACTTTACTATGCTCGGGCTGCTCTGTGTTTCACCTGTAACGTCAGCTCTGATGCCCCGCCCCTTCACACACACCTGTACTGTGCTTGACCAGCTTCATCTTGGCTCCGCCCCTTCACACCGCTGCTTTAAACAGCTGCAGGTGACACTGTTCCACTGCTCCTCCAGCGACTGAAAGGACGACATCATCTGTGTAATAATCTTTACCTTCTGGAAATGTATAGTAATGTTTAGTTTGATACATTTTGACTAGATTTTCTTTAATATTTTCAATCTAAATCGTTTTTTAAAAATACAATTCTGTGAGACATTTCTGTGCCATATATTCTTGTAATAGTTATTGATTTGTTGTAAACGTGTTTCTATTATGAAACAGTATTTTCCTGTTTTTATTCAGTGATTTCTTGTGATTTTGAGAACACAATTGGCTGGGATGTCTTTGCTGCCGGACACGCTGTGCTTGCATAGATTGGCCCGGATGCCCTACCTCTCACTCCCCACGGGGCCGCAGTGCAAAGTCACCTACGTCTGGATAAACGCGTTCGGGGACAAGACCAAAGCCAAAACCCGGACTCTGGACTCTGAGCCACAAAGTGTCCAAGGTCAGTCCAGTTCTGTCAAATCTGTCTCTTTGCATATTTGTGATCCATTTATTGAGTTCAAACCTGGTAAAGAAACTTTTAAAATTAAAAACATCAGTGTATTACAAAAACACACATTACACCAAAGCCAAGCGCAATCAGTGACATTATTTTATTTCATCTTTATTTTCTCCATTCCCTATTAAGATATGAGAGCTCCTGTTTACAGGAGTTTTGTTAATAAGAGTTTTTGTTTTGTTTATAAGAGTTCTTCTATTAAGAGTGTTTTTTAAACTTCCGATACGTTTTCTGTCCTTTTCCTCTGGATCTACTGCAGTGTAACACCAACATGTCCCCATGTGTGGACAATAAAGGAATATCTTATCTTATCTTAGACATGAAGACTAAGCGATTGTAAACAGGTAGAACAAACAGGCAGAACAGTAAAGATGGAAAGTATGGGCACATCCTAATATTAGTATCATATGCAAAGTATTTTTAGTACTTCGCTGCAAGTTGCAATTTTGTTTTTTGTTTTTAACATTTGATAATAATAAATTAATTTACCCCAAATTTACCCCAAAATTAAGACAAACAAATGGGACAAGACCTGAGAGAACAAAATAAGTAAAAAATCAACATAGAAAATAGAGAAGTTTAGCACATATTTATGAACTGGACGATTACGTTTCCAAGTTAAAACGTTTCACAAATCTGGATTTTCAATCAAACCAAGAGGTTATAATAAAAGGAAGACCTACGACGGAATTATATCTAGAAACGCCAGTCACATTTACAGAACATTTAGCCTAATGTAGTCTGCAGTACAAGAAATAGTGAGATCGATCCCTGAATGCCTGAAAAAAAAAAATTCTGTTCAAACTTTTTAAACGTATAGATTGCTCAGTCTAGTTTGTTTTGGGATGAGTTATGTCAGAGATGAACGGAGGCAATGGTTCTTAACATTTTGATCAGTGTCAGATAAAAGTCAGGTTTGATCATTTTGCTGAGCTCGCTTTCCTTGGTTTAAACTTCAGTGGATGCACAAAATATTGTGAAATGTCCCAACATTTTGATGACACAAAACTGCAGAGCCTGTCAAAATATGCAAGTTTTTTGACTTTGTGAGACTAAGGGCGGAGCTAGTGGGACTGTATAGCAATGAGTCTCCTGCAGCTTCTCCTCTTTTTGGTCCAGAACGACCTGTTTAAGAAGCTCTTTTGGGTTCATTCGACTGCAAATCTGACTCTGAAAGAGTTGGTGCCTCACTAGCCCTGAACCTCACCGCATGTCGCTGACTTCCCCCATAGTTTCTCCCTAGGGCAGCGTCGCTGAAACTGTAGCTTTATATTTCTGTTCCTAACTGGCCTGAACATAAGCCTTTTCAAAGAGGAACGTTTTAAGCCTGGACTTAAATGAAGAGACTGTGTCGCCTCTTTAACATGGACAGGAGCTGATTCCATAACACAGGAGCTCTACCTCCTACTGTGCTTTTAGAGACTCTTGGGACCACCAGAAGGCTCTACCTCCTACTGTGCTTTTAGAGACTCTTGGGACCACCAGAAGGCTCTACCTCCTACTGTGCTTTTAGAGACTCTTGGGACCACCAGAAGGCTCTACCTCCTACTGTGCTTTTGGAGACTCTAAGTCAGCCTTTTGAGAGCAAAGTTCTCAGTTTTATTCTTCATAATGTTTTATATCCGGCTGTTTTCTCATAAATGCTCAGAGTTATCAGAGGTTCATTTTCACATGTATCATCCCGTCTTAAATGTTTTGTTCCCAGATGTTCCGGAGTGGTATTCGACGTACAGAGAAAACGAGCAGACGTTCGAGCTCACGTTGATGCCGGTTCAGATGTTCCGAGACCCGTTCATGTTGGACCCAAACAAACTGGTTCTGTGCGAGACGAAGAAGCTTAACGGAACACCAGCTCGTAAGTGACACGTCTGCAAGACTCCAGTCTTCGGACTCTTCGGAAGCAGGCAACTTCCTGCTTCCGAAGAGTGCAAACACTTTCTTGCTCGCTCCAGCTTGCTATCGCTGCTTTCCTTATTTATTTTGCTTTTTAATCATTTTTTGTCTTTTAAACACTTTTGGTTATGACTTTTTTAAAGTAAACATGGGTTTTAAGAACATTTTTACAGTTTCGACATGTCCGGGAGAAGAAGGAAAACAGACTCCGTCGCAAATATCAACTAGAAATGAATGAGCTGAAAACGCAGATATCTGTTTTGGAATCTGAAAAAGGACTCGAGATACTATTCCAGTGTCATCCAGTGATAAGAAGTCCAACGTTTTTACAAGAAAAACAGCTACTTTCAACCTAAATCGAAGTGACTCTGTGTCGATCCCAAAAGTGTCTAATACCAGAAAGACCAGGCTGATTCTTGGAACTAAGTCGGTGCAAAGCCTAAACGATAAAGATAATGTCACCTAAAATACAGCTTACAAACAGATTTTACCACTTTCTGAGACTGAATTAAATGAAGAAAGGAAAAATGTAATACACAACGTGGCCAAAAGGGGGCAGACAGAGAGAGAATCTATGTCAAACTTCAAGGTCACTGATACGTCATGTGACACACGGAAAGATCAACACACATTCTTTTCCCAGCGCCACTGTTTCTGAGATAACGTCATTCCTTCCAAATGTTTTGGCCAAACATGGAGGAGTTAAACAGCTGATCTATGTTTCACTGTCACAGGTGAATATGGACCAGTGGATTCACTCTGTCACTGCATCCAACAGATCAGTGTGTGGAGCGGCCTCCTGCTGGTGCCAGAGTCAGGACTAAACATGGACCGGCCTCCTGCTGGTGCCAGAGTCATGACTAAACATGGAGCGGCCTCCTGCTGGTGCCAGAGTCAGGACTAAACATGGAGCGGCCTCCTGCTGGTGCCAGAGTCAGGACTAAACATGGAGCGGCCTCCTGCTGGTGCCAGAGTCAGGATTAAACATAGACCGGCCTCCTGCTGGTGCCAGAGTCAGGACTAAACATGGACCGGCCTCCTGCTGGTGCCAGAGTCAGGACTAAACATGGAGCGGCCTCCTGCTGGTGCTCTGAGTCAGGACTAAACATGGACCGGCCTCCTGCTGGTGCCAGAGTCAGGACTAAACATGGAGCGGCCTCCTGCTGGTGCTCTGAGTCAGGACTAAACATGGACCGGCCTCCTGCTGGTGCCAGAGTCAGGACTAAACATGGACCGGCCTCCTGCTGGTGCCAGAGTCAGGACTAAACATGGACCGGCCTCCTGCTGGTGCCAGAGTCAGGACTAAACATGGAGCGGCCTCCTGCTGGTGCTCTGAGTCAGGACTAAACATGGACCGGCCTCCTGCTGGTGCCAGAGTCAGGACTAAACATGGACCGGCCTCCTGCTGGTGCCAGAGTCAGGACTAAACATGGAGCGGCCTCCTGCTGGTGCCAGAGTCAGGACTAAACATGGACCGGCCTCCTGCTGGTGCCAGAGTCAGGACTAAACATGGACCGGCCTCCTGCTGGTGCCAGAGTCAGGACTAAACATGGAGCGGCCTCCTGCTGGTGCCAGAGTCAGGACTAAACATGGACCGGCCTCCTGCTGGTGCCAGAGTCAGGACTAAACATGGACCGGCCTCCTGCTGGTGCTCTGAGTCAGGACTAAACATGGACCGGCCTCCTGCTGGTGCCAGAGTCAGGACTAAACATGGACCGGCCTCCTGCTGGTGCCAGAGTCAGGACTAAACATGGAGCGGCCTCCTGCTGGTGCCAGAGTCAGGACTAAACATGGACCGGCCTCCTGCTGGTGCCAGAGTCAGGACTAAACATGGACCGGCCTCCTGCTGGTGCTCTGAGTCAGGACTAAACATGGACCGGCCTCCTGCTGGTGCCAGAGTCAGGACTAAACATGGACCGGCCTCCTGCTGGTGCCAGAGTCAGGACTAAACATGGAGCGGCCTCCTGCTGGTGCCAGAGTCAGGACTAAACATGGACCGGCCTCCTGCTGGTGCCAGAGTCAGGACTAAACATGGACCGGCCTCCTGCTGGTGCTCTGAGTCAGGACTAAACATGGACCGGCCTCCTGCTGGTGCCAGAGTCAGGACTAAACATGGACCGGCCTCCTGCTGGTGCCAGAGTCAGGACTAAACATGGAGCGGCCTCCTGCTGGTGCCAGAGTCAGGACTAAACATGGACCGGCCTCCTGCTGGTGCCAGAGTCAGGACTAAACATGGACCGGCCTCCTGCTGGTGCCAGAGTCAGGACTAAACATGGACCGGCCTCCTGCTGGTGCCAGAGTCAGGACTAAACATGGACCGGCCTCCTGCTGGTGCCAGAGTCAGGACTAAACATGGACCGGCCTCCTGCTGGTGCCAGAGTCAGGACTAAACATGGACCGGCCTCCTGCTGGTGCCAGAGTCAGGACTAAACATGGACCGGCCTCCTGCTGGTGCCAGAGTCAGGACTAAACATGGAGCGGCCTCCTGCTGGTGCCAGAGTCAGGACTAAACATGGACCGGCCTCCTGCTGGTGCCAGAGTCAGGACTAAACATGGACCGGCCTCCTGCTGGTGCCAGAGTCAGGACTAAACATGGACCGGCCTCCTGCTGGTGCCAGAGTCAGGACTAAACATGGACCGGCCTCCTGCTGGTGCCAGAGTCAGGACTAAACATGGACCGGCCTCCTGCTGGTGCTCTGAGTCAGGACTAAACATGGACCGGCCTCCTGCTGGTGCTCTGAGTCAGGACTAAACATGGACCGGCCTCCTGCTGGTGCCAGAGTCAGGACTAAACATGGACCGGCCTCCTGCTGGTGCCAGAGTCAGGACTAAACATGGAGCGGCCTCCTGCTGGTGCCAGAGTCAGGACTAAACATGGACCGGCCTCCTGCTGGTGCCAGAGTCAGGACTAAACATGGACCGGCCTCCTGCTGGTGCCAGAGTCAGGACTAAACATGGACCGGCCTCCTGCTGGTGCCCGAGTCAGGACTAAACATGGACCGGCCTCCTGCTGGTGCCAGAGTCAGGACTAAACATGGACCGGCCTCCTGCTGGTGTCCAGAGTCAGGACTAAACATGGACCGGCCTCCTGCTGGTGCCAGAGTCAGGACTAAACATGGACCGGCCTCCTGCTGGTGTCCAGAGTCAGGACTAAACATGGACCGGCCTCCTGCTGGTGCCAGAGTCAGGACTAAACATGGATCTGTGTTTCAGTTTTATGCAGCTAAAATCTGGAACATTCTTCCTGAAGATGTGAGACAAGTTCTACTCTGACAATGTTCAAATCTAAGCTGAAAACTGTTTTGTTTATCTCTTTCATGTCTTAAACTGTTTTGTGATTTATATAATTTCTTTGTGATTTGAATGCATTTTGTTCCTGTTTTGAAGCACTTTGACTTGCCTAAAGTTGTGTTTTTGCGGTTCAGTGGGAAACAGGAGGTCAGAGTGCATGCAGGTTATGGAGGCTGTGAAGGACCAAAAGCCGTGGTTTGGGTTTGAGCAGGAGTTTATGCTCCAGACTCTGGAAGGACTGCCCTTCGGATGGAATGGAATGAACATACTTGGAGGTACCAGATATTATTATGCTATTTTAATGTGGTGACGAAGGCCAGTCTTTTTTATTTTCAGAAGAACTATTTTCAAATGTTTTCTCTAATCATTTATTTTAGTGAAAAGGTCTATTATCCTCCTATATTTACCCCAAACCTCCACCACATCAGCAGATAAACAATATTGCTTTGGTTAAATGCATAATGGCAGCACTTTTTTAACCTAAAACACAAAAGTAGCTTTAGCTCCATTAACCGCCCCCTTAACGTGGTGGAGGGGTTGAAGTGCTCGGCGGATCGGAGCTATGTTGTCTGGGACGTTATGTTGCCGAGGCTCCTGAGGTTCTCTGTGATGAGCAAGACAAAGTGCGGTTCACACCAATACTGTACTACTACTACTGAAGGTGCAGCAGTTTGTGTACAGGGAGAAGAGCAGGGGAGAAAGCACACAGCCCTGTGGAGCTCCTGTGCTGATAGTCCCAGTGTCTGAGACATTGCCTCCGTCAAGAAGTCAGTGCTCCCCCTGCAGGTGGAGTCAGTGCTCCCCCTGCAGGTGGAGTCAGTGCTCCCCCTGCAGGTGGAGTCAGTGCTCCCCCTGCAGGTGGAGTCGAGTACGTTGAGCTGGGAGAGCTTGTCCTGGAGCAGAGCAGGAGGATGGTGTTGAATGCAGAGCTGAACAGTGGCGGCTGGTGATTTTTTTTTTAGGTGGGGCTATTTAAAATTTTGAATTTTGTAGATGTGATTTCCTGCATTCTGGTGCATTTTATGCATACTTCTCAACCTATTTGTCCTAACGCGTAGTAAAGCGGGAGATTACCCCCCAGAGTGACCGCGGTAAAGTGGCCCGCATTTTCGGAGGTGACGGTAACGTGGCCCGCACGAGAAAATCTGTTGTGCGATATGGCTGTTAATTACGGTATTCATAAAAAGCACGGCAGTGGTGTTTGCTAAAACCACACATAACTACTAATTTACCACAACAGTGTGTCATCCCAAACAAAAAATATAATCAGCCGTGCAATAGCATAGCGCTCCGTTAAAACTAGTGTGCTCACATTAAAACTAGCTAACTAGCTCGCTAGCCGGCATCACTTTGTTTAATCGGCTGTCACTCCGCTATTAACGTAAAATACCTTTCAAACTCGGCGATTGTATTCACAACTAATGTGTCTTTCATCCTACCAAATATAAAGAAACGGTATGTAGTATTGCACCCGTGAGCCAAACGGGAGCAGAGTTTTGTTCGGTTATCCTTCAATCTACTCTATGTAAACAATGACATCATGAATCCACATGGCTGAGCACAATACTAGAACTTCCAATAAATATCACAATTTCATCACCACAAAAAAAAATGATAGCCTGATGTTGTGAGTGAACCTCTGGTGATCCTGCCATGAAGACAGAGTCCAACTATCACACGCACAATCTCGGGAAAAGGTTCTGGTGTATGTTTTCCCCTTTTCGCTCGTCTGTTGGGTCATGTTCACTTCTGGCTTGTCAGGTCCCAGTTGTTTTACAATGAGATTTTCCTCAAAAGTTCTTCTTCAAAGTGAAGCAGATGTAAGGATCTGACTGAATTTGTGGCAAATTCATCCGACGTCGCCATTTGACACACTTCGCTGCTGGAATGAAAACATGTGTAAACAAGCAGCTGCAGCGGTGCATCTTGGTACTTTGGGGCGCTAGTCTTCAGCGCCCCAAACCCATGAAATTCCTCGACGATGATTGGCGGATGTGTATTCTTTTTTGCCTAGCAACAGAGGAGCCATTGGCTTAAATACAGCACAATGGGGCTGATCGAACAAGCGGCCCGGCAAGACAGCCTATTGGCTCCTACACCAAACATGATAAACGTTCACGTTTTAAACGTGGAACTTGAAAGTGAATGTAAATATAATTCTGGAGAGTTCTAAACCCATAAAGCAAAATCATCTATAGCATCTAATTAACACAGGTTATTTTTTCAAAATGAGAGATAATTTAAAAAATAAAATAAAAACAGGCAGTCAGGTCAGGTGGGGCGGTGCCCCCTATGGACGAGCCGCCACTGGAGCTGAAGTCCTGTTGGTTCTGTAGGTGAACTGCAGGGGGTCCAGTAAGTGGTCCTGCAGGGGTTAGGTGAAGGTCTTGAGGTGGGGGAGGACCAGGTGCTCAAATGACTTCATGACTACAGACGTCAGCGCCACAGGTCTGTAGTCATTAAGTCCAGTGATCCAGGGCTTCTTGGGGACAGGGACAATGATGGACGAGCTGGAATATGGCATGACTCCAGGAGGTGTTAAAACTGCCAATGAAGACAGGGGCCAGCTCGCCTGCGCAGTGTCTTAAGGTGGCTGGAGTGACACCATCTGGTCAAGCAGCTTTTCGAGGGTTGGATTTCCGAAATCGTTTGTTTACATCCTGTCTTTGAACTGTGAGAGTGGTGGGGGAGTTTAATGTGCAGATTACTGTCAAAAATAAGAGACTGTGTGAGGAGAGAAAAGATGGTGGTTTGAGCAGGACATTAATAACTTCAGTGAGTGACAAGAGGTTTCTGTGTATGAGCGAGAGCAGGAGTTTTTAGTGGCACTTCTGACAGTCACAGAGCAGAGACCTGTCTGAACTTACCGGAGAAATGCAAAAAGCATGTGTTTTCCGCCGCTCTGCCCACAGACATTTCTGCTCAGGTGGGGCTGGATAGGGTCTATGGCAGAGACGTCAGCAACAGTCACTGTAACGCCTGTCTCTACGCCGGGATCAAGCTCGCTGGGACGACAGGCGAGGGTGCCCCTGGAAAGGTAAAACACAATCTCGTCTTCACTTTGTACTTAGGAGTGAGCCATATTGACAAAAAGGCATATCTAGATATGTTTTAGTACCTAGCTGGAGGCGTGGCCTATTGTGCATTTGTTTGTGCTTGATGAGGGAAAGATGTAAACTCAACACATTTGAACTAAACTGTTCATTTCCATCTGCAGTTCCTAATTAGCAGAACAAAGTTATACATGCATTTATTATTGTCAATAATAAATGTCCGAGTGGCGTGCTTGTGTGTCCCAGTGGGAGTTCCAGGTGGGCCCCTGTGAAGGCCTGGAGCTGGGGGACCACGCCTGGATGGCCCGGTACATCCTCCACAGAGTCTGTGAGGACTTCGGAGTCATTGCCTCGTTCCACCCGAAGCCCCTTAAGGACCGGCGCTGGTACAACGGAGGCCACATGAACTTCAGCACAGAGAGCATGAGGGCCGAGGGAGGCATCAAGTGAGTACAGAGTCATTCATGCTCTGGTAAGAGACCATGCAGCCACAGCTGCCCTGGGGCAGACTCATGAAAACGTCTGTAAATCTTTGCCATGTACAGAAACATGGGACACATGAAAACAGATGTTCTGCCATACACCAGCACACTATTGTACATAGTGCACTCGGAAACAAACACGGAGAGAACATGCAAACTCCCCACAGACTCTCCTAACTCCCACCAGAGTATGATGTGGGAGCGATGTATTCTGTGAAGCGGCTTCATCAGAACCCTACATTCAGAATCCTCAGTACTTTCAAGTTTTTGTTTTTCCGCAGACACATTCACGCAGCGATCGAGCGTCTTGCCCAGCGGCACGCCGAGCACATGGAGGTGTACGGCACCGATGAGAACCGGAAGCGTCTGCACGGCGGTGGGACAAACTCTGACTTTAACACGTTTTCCTGGGCCACCGCGAAACGGAAGTGCAGCGTACGTATTCCTGGACTCGTGAGCCAGGCTGGGAGGGGTTACCTGGAGGACCGACGCCCTGCTGCAGACTGTGACCCCTACCTGGTCTGCAAGGCCCTGGTCCAGACCTGCTTACTGCCCCCTAGTGTGGAGACGCTGGAGGAGCAGATGTCAGAGAACACCGTCTGAGTTAAAGTTTCAGTGTATTTGAGTAAAACTCCATTATTGGGATAATTCATTTATTTATTTATTTTATTTATACAGGGAAAACCCAATGAGAAAAGTTCTCTTTTTCATGGACCTAAAAAAAACTTTAAAAAAAAACTTAAAATACAACACAGAATAAACAACAAACAAACATTCAATAAAATTAGATAAAATGATATAAAACAAGTGCATTGTGGGTCGTCCTTGACCAGTTCTTTAAAATCAATAAAAGGCATGAAGTAATTTAATTTAAAAAGTCTCTGTGTTTTGTTCCACAGGAGCAAAGTTGTTGAAAGCCTTTTTTCTTGTCTCTGAGTTGACACGATGGGATTGTAAGATAAAAATGTCCTGAGCAGTGTCTCGTGAATAACTGATCTGTGCAATAAACTGGATAAAAAATCAGGCAAAATTCAAACTAGAGCCTTGAACACAAACAAAAGGCAGAGCTGTAATGAACCTTAGAAATGAATCTTAGAGCTGATCCTTAGAAATGGACCTTAGAGCTGAATGATTTGTTGCTCTTGTGTTTGTTGAAGGAGAGTTCACCATCGATCCAGATACAAGTATTTGTATTTGTTCATTCTTTTTACCATCACACGTAAGAATAGGAAGAATTTGTGTCACTAGAGAATCTCTTGGAGAACAACATACATTGTTTTATTTTAATTAATTAATCGTTTTAAATTAAAAAAAAAACAGTTTGGTTGGATGGAGTGAAAATCCTCTTGAAAATTTTGAATAGCTTGTGCAGCAGAGGGCGCTCTAGAATACATAATCACATCGTACAAGTGGAGGCTACTGTGTTTTAGATTATGCCCAATTGAGTTTATGTAAATTATAAATAACAGTGGTCCAAGGACAGAGCCTTGAGGAACTCCTTTATTAAGGTAAGAACATTCAGATTGAAAGCATCAGCAGAAACAGCTTGAGCTCTATTTGTGAGGTCATCTGCAATCCACTTTTTAGAATTTGAATCAAACCCAGGAATCCAAAACCAATTCTCTAATGCAATAACCACATCATGTATACCTTTGGCAGCAGCTGTGATAGTTCCATGCCCTGGTCTAAATCCAGACTGGCTGCTATTTAAAATTGAACATTTGTTTTTTCCAGTGGTTGATATGGCATGATTTCTTGGACTTCCAGTTTTGGAGGACGACTTTCTTAGCGACGGTTAGAGAGATGAGGAAGGGTTTTTTGAAGTGTTGCGTAATGTGGATAGTAGAGATGTCATTAAGGAGACAGAGACTATACACTTGCCAATGCTACATGTTTGACCCTGTTGGACAAACCAGATAAAAGTCTGTGTTCTGCCTCAATTTTGCATTTTTCCACACGCACTTTGTAAATATTTAGCTTTAACCGAAAAAATTGTTAAAAGAATGTGGACCATGTGCTTTGAGTTTTTACTGTTTTTCACTGCTCTCCAAACTGCACACTCACACAAACCTCACACTATTGTTTGAATAAAATAAACACACAACTTGATCTAAATGTGAATTTTATTGACCGATAAACCTGGAACTTCCATCACTGCGATGATTGTGACACACAAATGTGCAGTGAACAGCTTTAGTGCATAATTGACATAATAAACATGTTTACAATTGAATGTGTTTTTCACCTCGAGTCCTGAAAAACCGAGCATCGTGTTTGCAACTTACTGACGAGCTCGGCTTTCGAGGCAGAAGAGGTCAAGAAACACAGACGAGAAACAAGCTGGACCTGGACCTGGTCTGAAGAGGGTCCGGTCCAGGACCTGGTCTGAAGCGGGTCCGGTCCAGGACCTGGTCTGAAGCGGGTGTGGTACAGGACCTGGTCTGAAGCGGGTGTGGTCCGGTCTTACACGATGCCAAACTGTGCCAGGTCCGTGAGCTCCACGTCTCCAAACGCGTCCCACGGACAAACCACCTCAGCTCCTGAAGAGCAACAGTTTGAGAATTTGTTTCATCACATTTTGGGATTTTCAAATGTTGATTTTATTTAATGAATAAAACCTGAGATCACATTTTCTATGTGTCTGTCAATGTTTAGGCCACTCCCCTCAGGCAGGAGGCCACTCCCCTCAGGCAGGAGGCCACGCCCCTCAGGCAGAAGGCCACTCCCCTCAGGCAGAAGGCCACTCCCCTCAGGCAGGAGGCCGCTCCCCTCAGGCAGGAGGCCACTCCCCTCAGATAGGAGGCCACTCCCCTCAGGCAGGAGGCCACTCCCCTCAGGTAGGAGGCCACTCCCCTCAGGCAGGAGGCCACTCCCCTCAGGCAGGAGGCCACTCCCCTCAGGCAGGAGGCCGCTCCCCTCAGGCAGGAGGCCACTCCCCTCAGGCAGGAGGCCGCTCCCCTCAGGCAGAAAGCCACTCCCCTCAGGCAGAAAGCCACTCCCCTCAGGCAGGAGGCCGCTCCCCTCAGGCAGGAGGCCACTCCCCTCAGGCAGGAGGCCACTCCCCTCAGGCAGGAGGCCGCTCCCCTCAGGCTGTTGGACTCATGAACACTTCTTAAACACTTTAACCACTGTTCACTTTCTGCTCTTCATCTGTTAATGTATTGTACATAGTAAGCATTTTGATTTTTACCCTATAGTAGATTTAAATAGTTTTATTTAATGTCCTTTTTGATTTTTCAGATGTTGTTTTATCATTGTTCATTGTTGTATTTTGCACCAAATCACCAAAGCAAGTTCCTGTGTTTGTGAATTCTGTTCATTGGCAATGGAAACAAACCTGATCTGATTCTACCCAGTATGCTAACAAACATTAGCATGCTAACAAACATGAGAACGCTAACAAACATTAGCATGCTAACAAACATTAGCATGCAAACAAACATGGCACACTTCTTTCTGCTCGGAGCTTTATATTAGAGGCAGAAGGTGCTGTGGTCTCACAGAACGTTCCGGCTCGTCTGGCTCTCAGCATTTTTAAAACATTTTCAAACTTTGTTGACCGTGAGGGCTTGTGAGTCTGAATATTAATGTAAATTTGTCTGAGAAACTGAAAGAAATTCAAAACTGAAATACAATGAAAACATTTGATTATTTTTAGGATTAAAAAATGGAAATTTGCCAATATTTAAAATCCAAAATATGATTAAAATTATCATCCATAATTGTCCCCTCCAACAAACACAATTATAATGTGTCAAGCCTGCATATTTAACATGTTACATTCATATTGATTTATTTATTTGAATTGATTTGTGTCAATAGTTTATAATAATTGTTTGTCCATCAAAAAGTGATGTGATTCTGGATCTGAATGAAATATGAAGTCCGACCTCCAAGAGCGTCCACTCCAGGAGCCTCGTCAAATCTGAAAAACAACAAGAAACTATGAATAACATTTGAATTCTGTCTGAAAATGTTTCAGTGTAAACTTTCCACAATGTTATTTGCTTGTTTGTATTCAGAAATAAATAATGAATAAAAATGACTTTTTCAAATGTATTCTCCTGCTGGTGCCAGAGTCAGGACTAAACATGGACCGGCCTCCTGCTGGTGCCAGAGTCAGGACTAAACATGGACCGGCCTCCTGCTGGTGCCAGAGTCAGGACTAAACATGGACCGGCCTCCTGCTGGTGCCAGAGTCAGGACTAAACATGGACCGGCCTCCTGCTGGTGCCAGAGTCAGGACTAAACATGGAGCGGCCTCCTGCTGGTGCCAGAGTCAGGACTAAACATGGACCGGCCTCCTGCTGGTGCCAGAGTCAGGACTAAACATGGACCGGCCTCCTGCTGGTGCCAGAGTCAGGACTAAACATGGACCGGCCTCCTGCTGGTGCCAGAGTCAGGACTAAACATGGACCGGCCTCCTGCTGGTGCCAGAGTCAGGACTAAACATGGACCGGCCTCCTGCTGGTGCCAGAGTCAGGACTAAACATGGACCGGCCTCCTGCTGGTGCCAGAGTCAGGACTAAACATGGACCGGCCTCCTGCTGGTGCCAGAGTCAGGACTAAACATGGACCGGCCTCCTGCTGGTGCCAGAGTCAGGACTAAACATGGAGCGGCCTCCTGCTGGTGCCAGAGTCAGGACTAAACATGGACCGGCCTCCTGCTGGTGCCAGAGTCAGGACTAAACATGGACCGGCCTCCTGCTGGTGCCAGAGTCAGGACTAAACATGGACCGGCCTCCTGCTGGTGCCAGAGTCAGGACTAAACATGGACCGGCCTCCTGCTGGTGCCAGAGTCAGGACTAAACATGGACCGGCCTCCTGCTGGTGCCAGAGTCAGGACTAAACATGGACCGGCCTCCTGCTGGTGCCAGAGTCAGGACTAAACATGGACCGGCCTCCTGCTGGTGCCAGAGTCAGGACTAAACATGGACCGGCCTCCTGCTGGTGCCAGAGTCAGGACTAAACATGGACCGGCCTCCTGCTGGTGCCAGAGTCAGGACTAAACATGGACCGGCCTCCTGCTGGTGCCAGAGTCAGGACTAAACATGGACCGGCCTCCTGCTGGTGCCAGAGTCAGGACTAAACATGGACCGGCCTCCTGCTGGTGCCCAGAGTCAGGACTAAACATGGACCGGCCTCCTGCTGGTGCCAGAGTCAGGACTAAACATGGACCGGCCTCCTGCTGGTGCCAGAGTCAGGACTAAACATGGACCGGCCTCCTGCTGGTGCCAGAGTCAGGACTAAACATGGACCGGCCTCCTGCTGGTGCCAGAGTCAGGACTAAACATGGACCGGCCTCCTGCTGGTGCCAGAGTCAGGACTAAACATGGAGCGGCCTCCTGCTGGTGCCAGAGTCAGGACTAAACATGGACCGGCCTCCTGCTGGTGCCAGAGTCAGGACTAAACATGGAGCGGCCTCCTGCTGGTGCCAGAGTCAGGACTAAACATGGACCGGCCTCCTGCTGGTGCCCAGAGTCAGGACTAAACATGGACCGGCCTCCTGCTGGTGCCAGAGTCAGGACTAAACATGGACCGGCCTCCTGCTGGTGCCAGAGTCAGGACTAAACATGGACCGGCCTCCTGCTGGTGCCAGAGTCAGGACTAAACATGGAGCGGCCTCCTGCTGGTGCCAGAGTCAGGACTAAACATGGACCGGCCTCCTGCTGGTGCCCAGAGTCAGGACTAAACATGGACCGGCCTCCTGCTGGTGCCAGAGTCAGGACTAAACATGGACCGGCCTCCTGCTGGTGCCAGAGTCAGGACTAAACATGGACCGGCCTCCTGCTGGTGCCAGAGTCAGGACTAAACATGGACCGGCCTCCTGCTGGTGCCAGAGTCAGGACTAAACATGGACCGGCCTCCTGCTGGTGCCAGAGTCAGGACTAAACATGGACCGGCCTCCTGCTGGTGCCAGAGTCAGGACTAAACATGGACCGGCCTCCTGCTGGTGCCCAGAGTCAGGACTAAACATGGACCGGCCTCCTGCTGGTGCCAGAGTCAGGACTAAACATGGACCGGCCTCCTGCTGGTGCCAGAGTCAGGACTAAACATGGACCGGCCTCCTGCTGGTGCCAGAGTCAGGACTAAACATGGACCGGCCTCCTGCTGGTGCCAGAGTCAGGACTAAACATGGACCGGCCTCCTGCTGGTGCCAGAGTCAGGACTAAACATGGACCGGCCTCCTGCTGGTGCCACAGACTCACCCTTTGTGTCCTGCTTTAGGGGCCTTGCTCCTAAACTGCCGGTTCTCCTTCTGCTTGAACTCGGGAGGCGTGGCTTTCTTAGCTCCGCCTGCTGCGTCTGCGTTCATCTCTGTCACAAATATCACAAAAAACATGATTGCATTCTCTCCGTCTGAAACATCAAGTAAATACTGGAGAAATACATCTCACTGAAACAATACTTTGAAGTTGCAGTAGAGTAGTTGTAGTATTACTGTAGTTATATTTTTATTCTGGTCTGGTAATGTTTGTTTGGACTAAACTGACTCCAAACACTTTTTATACAGGTTTTTTAAAATCCAAATGTCAAAAATAGAATACACTTTTCTGATCGTTCTCAAAAAGTTCATTTCATTCATAACTTTTCTCTCTCTTCAGTCGCCATAATTCAACATTTATTCAGTTAAAAAAGTATTTAAAAAGTCAAAATGTTCAAAATGAAATGTGAAATAATGGTTGAAATTTATAGTAAAAGTTGCACATTTTACTCGAGTACTTGGTTGTTGCTGATGTTTAAGTGCGTTTCTGCTGATCCTTTCACACTGTGGACGTTTCTACGGTTTGTTTGTTATTCTTATGCTTTTATGTCAAATGTCTCGCCAGAAATGTTACTCAGTTGTTAAATGTTACTCAGTTGTTAAATGTTACTCAGTTGTTAAATGTTACTCAGTTGTTAAATGTTACTCAGTTGTTTAAATGTTACTCAGTTGTTTAAATGTTACTCAGTTGTTTAAATGTTACTCAGTTGTTTAAATGTTACTCAGTTGTTAAATGTTACTCAGTTGTTTAAATGTTACTCAGTTGTTTAAATGTTACTCAGTTGTTAAATGTTACTCAGTTGTTTAAATGTTACTCAGTTGTTTAAATGTTACTCAGTTGTTAAATGTTACTCAGTTGTTAAATGTTACTCAGTTGTTAAATGTTACTCAGTTGTTTAAATGTTACTCAGTTGTTTAAATGTTACTCAGTTGTTAAATGTTACTCAGTTGTTAAATGTTACTCAGTTGTTAAATGTTACTCAGTTGTTTAAATGTTACTCAGTTGTTTAAATGTTACTCAGTTGTTTAAATGTTACTCAGTTGTTAAATGTTACTCAGTTGTTAAATGTTACTCAGTTGTTTAAATGTTACTCAGTTGTTAAATGTTACTCAGTTGTTTAAATGTTACTCAGTTGTTAAATGTTACTCAGTTGTTTAAATGTTACTCAGTTGTTTAAATGTTACTCAGTTGTTAAATGTTACTCAGTTGTTTAAATGTTACTCAGTTGTTAAATGTTACTCAGTTGTTAAATGTTACTCAGTTGTTAAATGTTACTCAGTTGTTTAAATGTTACTCAGTTGTTAAATGTTACTCAGTTGTTGAATGTTACTCAGTTGTTTAAATGTTACTCAGTTGTTTAAATGTTACTCAGTTGTTAAATGTTACTCAGTTGTTTAAATGTTACTCAGTTGTTTAAATGTTACTCAGTTGTTTAAATGTTACTCAGTTGTTTAAATGTTACTCAGTTGTTAAATGTTACTCAGTTGTTAAATGTTACTCAGTTGTTAAATGTTACTCAGTTGTTGAATGTTACTCAGTTGTTAAATGTTACTCAGTTGTTTAAATGTTACTCAGTTGTTTAAATGTTACTCAGTTGTTTAAATGTTACTCAGTTGTTTAAATGTTACTCAGTTGTTAAATGTTACTCAGTTGTTAAATGTTACTCAGTTGTTAAATGTTACTCAGTTGTTTAAATGTTACTCAGTTGTTAAATGTTACTCAGTTGTTTAAATGTTACTCAGTTGTTAAATGTTACTCAGTTGTTAAATGTTACTCAGTTGTTTAAATGTTACTCAGTTGTTAAATGTTACTCAGTTGTTTAAATGTTACTCAGTTGTTTAAATGTTACTCAGTTGTTAAATGTTACTCAGTTGTTAAATGTTACTCAGTTGTTTAAATGTTACTCAGTTGTTAAATGTTACTCAGTTGTTAAATGTTACTCAGTTGTTAAATGTTACTCAGTTGTTAAATGTTACTCAGTTGTTAAATGTTACTCAGTTGTTAAATGTTACTCAGTTGTTAAATGTTACTCAGTTGTTAAATGTTACTCAGTTGTTTAAATGTTACTCAGTTGTTTAAATGTTACTCAGTTGTTTAAATGTTACTCAGTTGTTTAAATGTTACTCAGTTGTTAAATGTTACTCAGTTGTTTAAATGTTACTCAGTTGTTTAAATGTTACTCAGTTGTTAAATGTTACTCAGTTGTTTAAATGTTACTCAGTTGTTAAATGTTACTCAGTTGTTAAATGTTACTCAGTTGTTTAAATGTTACTCAGTTGTTAAATGTTACTCAGTTGTTAAATGTTACTCAGTTGTTTAAATGTTACTCAGTTGTTTAAATGTTACTCAGTTGTTTAAATGTTACTCAGTTGTTTAAATGTTACTCAGTTGTTAAATGTTACTCAGTTGTTAAATGTTACTCAGTTGTTTAAATGTTACTCAGTTGTTTAAATGTTACTCAGTTGTTAATTGTTACTCAGTTGTTAAATGTTACTCAGTTGTTTAAATGTTACTCAGTTGTTTAAATGTTACTCAGTTGTTAATTGTTACTCAGTGCACGTTTAACTAAGATTAAAGGCGGTATGGACGATTTTTTGGCGATTTGAGAACGCAGGTGAAAGTGCGCATGTGCACTCCCCCGTGTGGACTGATACAACACACACGTGCGTTCGTTTATTAGCGCAACGGAGCGCATCGCATCGCTCGTCTTCTGTAGATTTCTGTCCACTTCTGCGTCAGCTCGAACTGTCTTTCTCCGTCTTCATTTTGCCCCGTACACTGAGGGAACTATATTATGATAGATCCATGCGCTTAGGCACGCGGAAACGTGGGGACGAACCGCACACGGCTGCAGGTGAGCGATAGGTGCGTTTTATGATTGATACGTGGCAGGACAAATGATTTATCCACGCCACGAGGAAATATGATAAAAACATTTGCTGAAAAAAATCGTCCATACCACCTTTAAGCAGCAGCTGCTAAACAATCCGTTATTTTTTTCAAATTTGTACAGCAATTTGATAATTGCATAGCAAAACACGAAAGTGACTAACAATCAATATTTTCCATTGATGTAACGAGATTATTTATTTCAAATGTATTTGTAAACATTCTATTTTAAAAAAAAAATTCTTAACAATTTCATTTTTAAACACTTTTTAAAAATGATTTCAAAATAAAACAGAAAACTTGCAAATACAATTATTTGTTGAACAAATTCATTAACACCGAGTCAGATGACCTTATTTACAACTTTCTTTCATATCATCATCATCAGATGACTATTTGCAGGAGTCTCATTTACATGTTAATTGTCATTACACTCACAAATAATATGTGTTAAGCTTCTGATGGAAAAATAAAGGTTGCTGTGGGTCCATCAAGGTGTATTTTATGTGTTATTCAAATTGCATCGCTCTATTTGACGTTCCAGTCCAGCTATAAAACGTTTCCATTTTTGGTTTTGCTTTTGAAGACGGTCCCTAAGTACTCCTCTCGGCTCCGGCTGCACATTTGTCTGGAAGTCAAGGCACTGGAAGAAGAACTTTTAAACAGGGAAGTCAAGGCACTGGAAGAAGAACTTTTAGGACTACGACAAAGTCTAGGGAATGGGGTCTGGCGGTAATGCAACACTCGGATGTCAACCGCCATAAAACAACAACAACAACAACAACAACAACAACACATTTGTTGACGGTCCCTAAGCACTGTCTCGGCTCCGGCTGCACATTTGATGACGGTCCCTAAGCGCTCGTCTCGGCTCCGGCTGCACATTTGTTGACGGTCCCTAAGCACTGTCTCGGCTCCGGCTGCACATTTGATGACGGTCCCTAAGCGCTCGTCTCGGCTCCGGCTGCATATTTGATGACGGTCCCTAAGCACTTGTCTCAGCTCCGGCTGAACATTCGCATCAGTGTAATTTGCTGCGCCCAAAATACGCATCTGATTGTTAAAAACGAGGTTGTAGTCACTTGGCAGTGTAAATATGAATATTTTGTGGCACGTGTATGATCTGCAAAGACTTTTGCATTTATGAGCTATTGACCTGGGAAGTCCGAATATGTGAATAAGACGCTAACTTTACCGCACTGTGGCTCCTCCCACTTTCAGATTCGCGATCTGAGACAGCAGCGGGACTCGTCAAGTCAACACAGCGTCCACATTGTGTCATGCCGTTGTTGACGATCGATTGGCGAGTGATCAGTACTTTTAGGCGCTTTGGTTATACAATTGAACACACTTTTTTTTATCGCAAACGCTGCGAATCAAAAACACTTTGACGATTGCATTGCATTTGAGAGAAATTGCATCGCATTTTTGCTTATTCTGAACCCTGAAGAGTAAATGGTCCTCACCTGCAGCGGTCGGTGGTTGGACGAGAGTAACCGGCGGGCAAAAGCAAACGAGCAGAACAAAGAGGCTGGCTCTTTCTTTCTGCCGTGTCTCTGTCTGAGACGAGCTGTCTGTGCTTTATATACGGCTCAGGCTAATGCTGCTAATGCTAATGATTGCTGTTCTCAGCTAATCCTGCTAAAGGCCAAAGGACACAGCGTTCTGAGCTAAATGGTCACCTGAGCAGTTCTCCTGATCCAAATGTTCACCTGAGCTAGATGTTCTACTGAGCTAAAAGTTCTTCTAGGGTTAAATTTTAGCCTCAGCTAAATGTTTTTCTGAGTTACATGTTCTCCTGACCTAAATGTTCTCTTGAGCTAAGTGTTCTCCTGAGCTAAGTGTTCTCCTGAGCTAAGTGTTCTCCTGAGCTAAGTGTTCTCCTGAGCTAAGTGTTCTCCTGAGCTAAGTGTTCTCCTGAGCTAAGTGTTCTCCTGAGCTAAGTGTTCTCCTGAGCTAAATGTTCTCCTGAGCTAAATGTTCTCCTGAGCTAAATGTTCTCCTGAGCTAAATGTTCTCCTGAGCTAAGTGTTCTCCTGAGCTAAATGTTAGGGTTAGGGTTAGCCATGAGGCTATATGGCAGTGCCGCGGCTCCTGAAACTGCTGGGTTATTTGACCGCGCCGCGGCTTTGCAGCCACGGCCTAAATTTTAGCCTCAGCTAAATGTTTTTCTGAGTTACATGTTCACCTGAGCTAAATGTTCTCCTCTGCTAAATGCTCTCCTGAGCTTAATTATCTCCTCATTGAAAAGCTCACGTTAGCTACATTTAATTGTTCACCTGACTTAAAAGATATCCTGAGCTAAATGTTCTACTGAGATAAGTGTTCTACTGAGATAAGTGTTCTACTGAGATAAGTGTTCTACTGAGATGAATGTTCTACTGAGATAAATGTTCATCCGGTTTAAATTTTAGCCTCAGCTAAATATTCGTCTGAGCTAAATTTTCACCATTCATTTTGTATTTTTAATGTTGTTTTTTTATTGTAGACTAGATTTAGTCAGTAATTCTTTTTAGTTTAGTTTTTAGTCGATGAAAATGTCACATAGTCGACTGAATCCATGAGTATTTTATTTGCTTTATTTGCCTCATGAAACAAACTTGGATCTGGTCGGCACTCGTCCCTTTTATTCATTCATTTATGTTCAGTTTTTATTATTTGACAAAAAAAAATACTTTAGTTGACATAACTACTTTTCGTTATAGTTTTAGTCGAGCGCAAACTTACCCAGGATGCACTGTGTTCAGATCAACGCTAATGTCAAGGTAAAAAATAATACGCAATATTTGTCTGTTTATGTTTATAAAATGTGCTATACAGTTAGATTAGATGTTTAAACTATTTCCTGTTGTTAAATCAAGTTTAAAATCTTCAGAGTTGTATTGTAGTTCCACCAACAATCCACCAGGGGTCAGTGTTGGTTCACAATAGTACCTGAGACACGCACGTCTGTCAAAAACGGCTTTTTTATTGTCCATTATTATTTATTTAGCCTTTTGTGTCCTATCTTTGGCTGATTGATTTAGGCTAATTTGACTTATTTATTGACACACACACATTGATAAAATAATATGACTTGAATACTTTTTATATTTATAATTCACAAGCAACATTTCATTATTTATTATCATTTTATCAGTTAACATGAATACAAAAATAAGGCACAATGACAGGCTTTTCCAGTCGCGAGCCCCAAAGCTTCATGGCTCATGTTTGAGTTTATTATGAAGATAAAGACCTGGATAAATAATGATCATTTACATTTACCACTGCATTTGGAGGGTGTCGAGCATTTTTAAAGATTTTATTCATTCAAAAGGTTTCTGCCACATCATCTCGAGTCCCGACCCGCAGGTTGAGAACCAGCGATTTAGAAGAAATGCTTTGGACCAGTTTGACTTGGATCAGGTTTTGTCGTAGGACCAGCCGTGTGGAAGTAAGAAGAAGGACCGTGTGGAAGTAAGAAGTAGGACCGTGAGGAAGTAGGACCGTGTGGAAGTAAGAAGAAGGACCGTGTGGAAGTAAGAAGTAGGACCGTGAGGAAGTAGGACCGTGTGGAAGTAAGAACCACTTTAAGACAACAAACACTTTAAGACAAAAACTGGTTCACCCAAAGGACAAGTTGCTGACTCAAAAACAGAGCAATGTAGTTTATTCGATCCAATGCAGTGAAGAAAGCTGTAAAGAACGTTACATAGGTGAGACGAAACAGCCTCTACACAAGAGGCTCTATCAGCACAGAAGAAATACAAGTTCAGGACCTCAGAGCACCGTGCATCTCCATCTTGAAGCCTCTAATCACTCGTTTGAAGACGGTGAGGTGAAGGTTTTAAGCAGGAGAAAAGATGGTTTGAAAGAGGAGTCAAGGAAGCTATTTTTGTTAAAAAAGAAAGACCTTCTTTAAACAGAAATGGAGGGCTAAGGTTTAATCTTCCTGTTATTTATAATGGGATTCTGAACCCCTGGAAAGGTAGAGGACCAGGACATTCAGATGCTAATCAGGTACTCAGGGTGGTTGAGCCAGGGTCTCACAAAGACAAAGAGGATTCTAATAGCCCATTAAGATTCTGAATAGGCTCGGTAGATACAAGGGGGAGTTTCTGTTGAAACAAACGACTCTTTCTACTTCAGGAAGGCTCCTCCCAATGGGCGGGTCTTACCACAGAACAGTATTAATATCGGAGTTCTCGACCTAAATTCTGTTATTGACAATGACTTTTGGATGAGAGTCGAAACGTCTATTTTTTCAAACTGAGTCCAGATGACTACAACTGAAGCTTTTTCTACCATGCTTCTTTTACTTCAGAAAAAGCAAAGCATCACACAAAACCTTCTTACATGTTTTAAACAAGTGAATTAATCGTAGAAAAGCTCAGTTGTATCATCTGGACACAGTTTCAGAAAAACAAGTTTCGACTCATCAATCTGTGGGCGGAGCCTCCTGATAATAGCCTGTCCAGTTCATCTATTTGGTTGTATGGTCTAGGTTTCACCTTAAACCAATCACATGTTTGCTGGTGGTAGGACAGATGTTTGTTGGTGGTAGGACAGATGTTTGTTGGTGGTAGGACAGATGTTTGCTGGTGGTAGGACAGACGTTTGCTGGTGGTAGGACACATGTTTGCTGGTGGTAGGACAGATGTTTGTTGGTGGTAGGACACATGTTTGCTGGTGGTAGGACAGATGTTTGCTGGTGGTAGGACAGATATGGTAGGACAGACGTTTGCTGGTGGTAGGACAGATGTTTGTTGGTGGTAGGACAGATGTTTGCTGGTGGTAGGACACATGTTTGCTGGTGGTAGGACAGATGTTTGCTGGTGGTAGGACACATGTTTGTTGGTGGTAGGACACATTTTTGCTGGTGGTAGGACATATGTTTGCTGGTGGTAGGACAGATGTTTGCTGGTGGTAGGACATATGTTTGCTGGTGGCAGGACACATGTTTGCTGGTGGTAGGACAGATGTTTGCTGGTGGTAGGACAGATGTTTGCTGGTGGTAGGACAGATGTTTGCTGGTGGCAGGACACATGTTTGCTGGTGGTAGGACAGATGTTTGCTGGTGGTAGGACACATGTTTGTTGGTGGTAGGACACATTTTTGCTGGTGGTAGGACAGATGTTTGTTGGTGGTAGGACACATGTTTGCTGGTGGTAGGACACATGTTTGCTGGTGGTAGGACAGATGTTTGCTGGTGGTAGGACAGATGTTTGCTGGTGGTAGGACAGATGTTTGTTGGTGGTAGGACATATGTTTGCTGGTGGCAGGACACATGTTTGCTGGTGGTAGGACAGATGTTTGCTGGTGGTAGGACAGATGTTTGCTGGTGGTAGGACAGATGTTTGCTGGTGGTAGGACACATGTTTGTTGGTGGTAGGACACATTTTTGCTGGTGGTAGGACATATGTTTGCTGGTGGTAGGACATATGTTTGCTGGTGGCAGGACACATGTTTGTTGGTGGTAGGACACATGTTTGCTGGTGGTAGGACAGATGTTTGCTGGTGGTAGGACAGATGTTTGCTGGTGGCAGGACACATGTTTGCTGGTGGTAGGACAGATGTTTGCTGGTGGTAGGACACATGTTTGTTGGTGGTAGGACACATTTTTGCTGGTGGTAGGACAGATGTTTGTTGGTGGTAGGACACATGTTTGCTGGTGGTAGGACACATGTTTGCTGGTGGTAGGACAGATGTTTGCTGGTGGTAGGACAGATGTTTGCTGGTGGTAGGACAGATGTTTGTTGGTGGTAGGACATATGTTTGCTGGTGGCAGGACACATGTTTGCTGGTGGTAGGACAGATGTTTGCTGGTGGTAGGACAGATGTTTGCTGGTGGTAGGACAGATGTTTGCTGGTGGTAGGACACATGTTTGTTGGTGGTAGGACAGATGTTTGCTGGTGGTAGGACAGATGTTTGCTGGTGGTAGGACAGATGTTTGCTGGTGGTAGGACAGATGTTTGCTGGTGGTAGGACAGATGTTTGTTGGTGGTAGGACAGATGTTTGTCCTACCACCAGCAAACATCTGTTTTTCTTGTTTTTACATATATCGGTTGTTTTATCAGTGTTTTATGTTGCACCAAAGCAGGTTCCTATGTTTATGAATTCTGTTCATTGACAATGGAAATAAACCTTTTCTGCTTCTAAGTCATGAGGACAAATATGACCTCAAATAATACATCAGATGAAAAACGAAATGATTTATCCCCCACCCCTTTACTAAACATCGGGCCACGGACCTAGCACCGGCCCTGGTCCCGGTCCTGCCCAGGATCCTGGCTCCGTCCCGGTCCACGCGCCGGACAATAACGTCCAACCTGAACCCGGTGAAATGAAATGCACCTGTTTGATCTTGAGTATCTCGTCTTCGTCCAAGTGTCCGTTGTTGTCGCCGTCGAACACTTTGAATGGACCAGCGCAGTTTGTCCTCCAGAGGAACGGAGCTGGAAAGATTCAAGAGCTGTCCACGCCGCGCTCCAAATGATTATGCACAGTGTGTTTCAGTGTCATAAAGGTGAGTTTTATTTGTTTTTCCACTGAAACTCACGGACGGTTTTATGTCTCGGGCTCTTTGGGTCAGTGAAAAAACTACTTAAGAAGGACGTTTCACACTATGAAATCACATTTTCAAGTGAAATAGTTGAATGCCTTGGACAAAGTCTGAAAACCTTAGATATGTGATCACAGCACTCACAGACTCGTGCAAATAAAGGCAAAATGAAGAGGAAAAATATAATTTGCATAATCATTTGGAACGCAGTGTAGACTTCATCACAAAGATTCTCCTGAACATGTCCAAACTGTTCTGAAGCAGAGATGATCTGTGCAGAGGCTCAGTCACAGTTAGAGCGGAGGTCTGCGGTTCAATCCCCTCTTTTTACTGTTTAGTGTTTATTTTCTCTTGGTTAATGCAACACTTTAGTGCTGTGGTTTTAGCCTCCACAAATCTAAATTTAATCTAATTACTTTGTAAATCTAATCTGATTACTGACTCATTGCCCCTTCTAAAAGTCATTTGATTACGATCCAAGCTCAGGAGCAAACTAATAAAGAGTATTTTCTGTTATTTAATCTGGTTTGACTTTACCAAAGTCCACGAACTGATATTTGTCACTAAAAGACAAGAGTTTAACAACATATTTCATCTTAAAAGTAAAAGTTTATATGTGGACTGAGTGTGTCTAATAAGTTATCTATTTTTTATTATTATACTTCTGTACCTACTCTGTGTTGCAACAGTGGAATTTCCCCATTGTGGGACAAATAAAGGTTATCTTATCTTAATGACATAATTTTCAATGAGAATGTGTTACATTCCTGTGATACTGAAAGAGTAATCTGATTACGGTCCTGCCTTACTTTGCACATTCTGTCTATGTAAACTGTCTTTGTGTGAGCTGCAGAAGGACAGCCACGTCTCCGTCAGTCTGCCCCGGGGCATCTGTTGTACTCACGCGGTTCATGTCGAAGGCTCTGAACAGACTCTCTGTGTAAAGAGACTCAGCAGAGCCGTGTCTCACTCCAAACATGCGCCTGAACCTGTGCACATGCAGCGTCCTGCTCGGACACTCCTGGAAAAACCACATGTACAGGTCCTGGATCAAGACCAGGTCCTGGGCCTGGCTCTGGCTCTGGCTCTGGCTCTGGCTCTGGCTCTGGGCCTGGCTCTGGCTCTGGCTCTGGCTCTGGCTCTGGCTCTGGCTCTGGCTCTGGCTCTGGCTCTGGCTCTGGGCCTGGCTCTGGCTCTGGCTCTGGCTCTGGGCCTGGCTCTGGGCCTGGCTCTGGCTCTGGCTCTGGCTCTGGCTCTGGCTCTGGCTCTGGCTCTGGCTCTGGCTCTGGGCCTGGCTCTGGCTCTGGCTCTGGGCCTGGCTCTGGCTCTGGCTCTGGCTCTGGGCCTGGCTCTGGCTCTGGCTCTGGCTCTGGCTCTGGCTCTGGCTCTGGCTCTGGCTCTGGCTCTGGCTCTGGCTCTGGGCCTGGCTCTGGCTCTGGCTCTGGCTCTGGCTCTGGCTCTGGGCCTGGCTCTGGCTCTGGCTCTGGCTCTGGCTCTGGCTCTGGCTCTGGCTCTGGCTCTGGCTCTGGGCCTGGCTCTGGCTCTGGGCCTGGCTCTGGCTCTGGCTCTGGCTCTGGCTCTGGCTCTGGCTCTGGCTCTGGCTCTGGCTCTGGCTCTGGCTCTGGGCCTGGCTCTGGCTCTGGCTCTGGCTCTGGCTCTGGCTCTGGCTCTGGCTCTGGCTCTGGCTCTGGCTCTGGCTCTGGCTCTGGCTCTGGGCCTGGCTCTGGCTCTGGGCCTGGCTCTGGCTCTGGCTCTGGGCCTGGCTCTGGCTCTGGCTCTGGCTCTGGCTCTGGGCCTGGCTCTGGCTCTGGCTCTGGCTCTGGCTCTGGCTCTGGGCCTAGCTCTGGCTCTGGCTCTGGGCCTGGCTCTGGCTCTGGCTCTGGCTCTGGCTCTGGCTCTGGCTCTGGCTCTGGCTCTGGGCCTGGCTCTGGCTCTGGGCCTGGCTCTGGCTCTGGCTCTGGCTCTGGCTCTGGCTCTGGCTCTGGCTCTGGGCCTGGCTCTGGCTCTGGCTCTGGCTCTGGCTCTGGCTCTGGGCCTGGCTCTGGCTCTGGCTCTGGCTCTGGCTCTGGCTCTGGCTCTGGCTCTGGCTCTGGCTCTGGCTCTGGCTCTGGGCCTGGCTCTGGCTCTGGCTCTGGCTCTGGCTCTGGCTCTGGGCCTGGCTCTGGCTCTGGCTCTGGCTCTGGCTCTGGCTCTGGCTCTGGCTCTGGCTCTGGCTCTGGGCCTGGCTCTGGCTCTGGGCCTGGCTCTGGCTCTGGCTCTGGGCCTGGCTCTGGCTCTGGCTCTGGCTCTGGCTCTGGCTCTGGCTCTGGGCCTGGCTCTGGCTCTGGCTCTGGCTCTGGCTCTGGCTCTGGCTCTGGCTCTGGGCCTGGCTCTGGCTCTGGGCCTGGCTCTGGCTCTGGGCCTGGCTCTGGCTCTGGGCCTGGCTCTGGCTCTGGGCCTGGCTCTGGCTCTGGCTCTGGCTCTGGCTCTGGCTCTGGCTCTGGGCCTGGCTCTGGCTCTGGCTCTGGCTCTGGGCCTGGCTCTGGGCCTGGCTCTGGCTCTGGCTCTGGCTCTGGCTCTGGCTCTGGGCCTGGCTCTGGCTCTGGCTCTGGCTCTGGCTCTGGCTCTGGCTCTGGCTCTGGCTCTGGGCCTGGCTCTGGCTCTGGCTCTGGCTCTGGCTCTGGCTCTGGCTCTGGCTCTGGCTCTGGGCCTGGCTCTGGCTCTGGGCCTGGCTCTGGCTCTGCCTCTGGCTCTGGCTCTGGCTCTGGGCCTGGCTCTGGCTCTGGCTCTGGCTCTGGCTCTGGCTCTGGCTCTGGCTCTGGCTCTGGGCCTGGCTCTGGCTCTGGCTCTGGCTCTGGCTCTGGCTCTGGCTCTGGCTCTGGCTCTGGGCCTGGCTCTGGCTCTGGGCCTGGCTCTGGCTCTGCCTCTGGCTCTGGCTCTGGCTCTGGCTCTGGCTCTGGCTCTGGCTCTGGCTCTGGCTCATGCTCTGGCTCTGGCTCTGGCTCTGGCTCTGGCTCTGGCTCTGGCTCTGGGCCTGGCTCTGGCTCTGGCTCTGGCTCTGGCTCTGGCTCTGGCTCTGGCTCTGGGCCTGGCTCTGGGCCTGGCTCTGGCTCTGGGCCTGGCTCTGGCTCTGGCTCTGGCTCTGGCTCTGGCTCTGGCTCTGGCTCTGGCTCTGGCTCTGGCTCTGGGCCTGGCTCTGGCTCTGGCTCTGGCTCTGGCTCTGGCTCTGGCTCTGGCTCTGGCTCTGGCTCTGGCTCTGGCTCTGGCTCTGGCTCTGGGCCTGGCTCTGGCTCTGGGCCTGGCTCTGGCTCTGGGCCTGGCTCTGGCTCTGGGCCTGGCTCTGGCTCTGGCTCTGGGCCTGGCTCTGGCTCTGGCTCTGGCTCTGGCTCTGGGCCTGGCTCTGGCTCTGGCTCTGGCTCTGGCTCTGGCTCTGGGCCTAGCTCTGGCTCTGGCTCTGGCTCTGGCTCTGGCTCTGGCTCTGGCTCTGGCTCTGGCTCTGGCTCTGGGCCTGGCTCTGGCTCTGGGCCTGGCTCTGGCTCTGGCTCTGGCTCTGGCTCTGGCTCTGGCTCTGGCTCTGGGCCTGGCTCTGGCTCTGGCTCTGGCTCTGGCTCTGGCTCTGGGCCTGGCTCTGGCTCTGGCTCTGGCTCTGGCTCTGGCTCTGGCTCTGGCTCTGGCTCTGGCTCTGGCTCTGGCTCTGGGCCTGGCTCTGGCTCTGGCTCTGGCTCTGGCTCTGGCTCTGGGCCTGGCTCTGGCTCTGGCTCTGGCTCTGGCTCTGGCTCTGGCTCTGGCTCTGGCTCTGGCTCTGGGCCTGGCTCTGGCTCTGGGCCTGGCTCTGGCTCTGGCTCTGGGCCTGGCTCTGGCTCTGGCTCTGGCTCTGGCTCTGGCTCTGGCTCTGGGCCTGGCTCTGGCTCTGGCTCTGGCTCTGGCTCTGGCTCTGGCTCTGGCTCTGGGCCTGGCTCTGGCTCTGGGCCTGGCTCTGGCTCTGGGCCTGGCTCTGGCTCTGGGCCTGGCTCTGGCTCTGGGCCTGGCTCTGGCTCTGGCTCTGGCTCTGGCTCTGGCTCTGGCTCTGGGCCTGGCTCTGGCTCTGGCTCTGGCTCTGGGCCTGGCTCTGGGCCTGGCTCTGGCTCTGGCTCTGGCTCTGGCTCTGGCTCTGGCTCTGGGCCTGGCTCTGGCTCTGGCTCTGGCTCTGGCTCTGGCTCTGGCTCTGGCTCTGGCTCTGGGCCTGGCTCTGGCTCTGGCTCTGGGCCTGGCTCTGGCTCTGGGCCTGGCTCTGGCTCTGCCTCTGGCTCTGGCTCTGGCTCTGGCTCTGGCTCATGCTCTGGCTCTGGCTCTGGCTCTGGCTCTGGCTCTGGCTCTGGCTCTGGCTCTGGCTCTGGCTCTGGCTCTGGGCCTGGCTCTGGCTCTGGCTCTGGCTCTGGCTCTGGCTCTGGCTCTGGCTCTGGGCCTGGCTCTGGGCCTAGCTCTGGGCCTGGCTCTGGCTCTGGCTCTGGCTCTGGGCCTGGCTCTGGGCCTAGCTCTGGCTCTGGCTCTGGCTCTGGCTCTGGCTCTGGCTCTGGCTCTGGCTCTGGCTCTGGCTCTGGCTCTGGCTCTGGCTCTGGCTCATGCTCTGGCTCTGGCTCTGGCTCTGGCTCTGGCTCTGGCTCTGGCTCTGGCTCTGGCTCTGGCTCTGGCTCTGGCTCTGGCTCTGGCTCTGGCTCTGGGCCTGGCTCTGGCTCTGGCTCTGGCTCTGGCTCTGGCTCTGGCTCTGGCTCTGGCTCTGGCTCTGGCTCTGGCTCTGGCTCTGGGCCTGGCTCTGGGCCTAGCTCTGGGCCTGGCTCTGGCTCTGGCTCTGGCTCTGGGCCTGGCTCTGGGCCTAGCTCTGGCTCTGGCTCTGGCTCTGGCTCTGGCTCTGGCTCTGGCTCTGGGCCTGGCTCTGGCTCTGGCTCTGGCTCTGGCTCTGGCTCTGGCTCTGGCTCTGGCTCTGGCTCTGGCTCTGGCTCTGGCTCTGGCTCTGGGCCTGGCTCTGGCTCTGGCTCTGGCTCTGGCTCTGGCTCTGGCTCTGGCTCTGGCTCTGGCTCTGGCTCTGGCTCTGGGCCTGGCTCTGGCTCTGGCTCTGGCTCTGGCTCTGGCTCTGGCTCTGGCTCTGGGCCTGGCTCTGGCTCTGGCTCTGGCTCTGGCTCTGGCTCTGGCTCTGGCTCTGGCTCTGGCTCTGGCTCTGGCTCTGGGCCTGGCTCTGGCTCTGGCTCTGGCTCTGGCTCTGGGCCTGGCTCTGGCTCTGGCTCTGGCTCTGGCTCTGGGCCTGGCTCTGGCTCTGGGCCTGGCTCTGGCTCTGGCTCTGGCTCTGGCTCTGGCTCTGGCTCTGGCTCTGGCTCTGGCTCTGGCTCTGGGCCTGGCTCTGGCTCTGGCTCTGGGCCTGGCTCTGGCTCTGGCTCTGGGCCTGGCTCTGGCTCTGGCTCTGGCTCTGGCTCTGGCTCTGGGCCTGGCTCTGGCTCTGGCTCTGGCTCTGGCTCTGGCTCTGGCTCTGGGCCTGGCTCTGGCTCTGGCTCTGGCTCTGGCTCTGGCTCTGGCTCTGGCTCTGGGCCTGGCTCTGGCTCTGGCTCTGGCTCTGGCTCTGGGCCTAGCTCTGGCTCTGGCTCTGGCTCTGGCTCTGGCTCTGGCTCTGGGCCTGGCTCTGGCTCTGGCTCTGGCTCTGGCTCTGGCTCATGCTCTGGCTCTGGGCCTGGCTCTGGCTCTGGCTCTGGGCCTGGCTCTGGCTCTGGCTCTGGCTCTGGCTCTGGCTCTGGCTCTGGGCCTGGCTCTGGCTCTGGCTCTGACTCTGGGCCTGGCTCTGGCTCTGGCTCTGGCTCTGGCTCTGGCTCTGGCTCTGGCTCTGGCTCTGGCTCTGGGCCTGGCTCTGGCTCTGGCTCTGGCTCTGGCTCTGGCTCTGGCTCTGGCTCTGGCTCTGGGCCTGGCTCTGGCTCTGGCTCTGGCTCTGGCTCTGGCTCTGGCTCTGGCTCTGGCTCTGGCTCTGGCTCTGGCTCTGGCTCTGGCTCTGGCTCTGGCTCTGGGCCTGGCTCTGGCTCTGGCTCTGGCTCTGGCTCTGGCTCTGGGCCTGGCTCTGGCTCTGGCTCTGGCTCTGGCTCTGGGCCTGGCTCTGGCTCTGGGCCTGGCTCTGGCTCTGGCTCTGGCTCTGGCTCTGGCTCTGGGCCTGGCTCTGGCTCTGGCTCTGGCTCTGGCTCATGCTCTGGCTCTGGCTCTGGCTCTGGCTCTGGCTCTGGCTCTGGCTCTGGCTCTGGGCCTGGCTCTGGCTCTGGCTCTGGCTCTGGCTCTGGCTCTGGCTCATGCTCTGGCTCTGGCTCTGGGCCTGGCTCTGGCTCTGGCTCTGGCTCTGGCTCATGCTCTGGCTCTGGCTCTGGCTCTGGGCCTGGCTCTGGCTCTGGCTCTGGCTCTGGCTCTGGCTCTGGCTCTGGCTCTGGCTCTGGCTCTGGCTCTGGGCCTGGCTCTGGCTCTGGCTCTGGGCCTGGCTCTGGCTCTGGCTCTGGCTCTGGGCCTGGCTCTGGCTCTGGCTCTGGCTCTGGCTCTGGCTCTGGGCCTGGCTCTGGCTCTGGCTCTGGCTCTGGGCCTAGCTCTGGCTCTGGCTCTGGCTCTGGCTCTGGCTCTGGCTCTGGCTCTAGGCCTGGCTCTGGCTCTGGCTCTGGCTCTGGGCCTAGCTCTGGCTCTGGCTCTGGCTCTGGCTCTGGCTCTGGCTCTGGCTCTGGGCCTGGCTCTGGCTCTGGCTCTGGCTCTGGCTCTGGCTCTGGCTCTGGCTCTGGCTCTGGCTCTGGCTCTGGGCCTGGCTCTGGCTCTGGCTCTGGCTCTGGCTCTGGCTCTGGCTCTGGCTCTGGCTCTGGCTCTGGCTCTGGCTCTGGCTCTGGCTCTGGGCCTGGGCCTGGCTCTGGCTCTGGCTCTGGGCCTGGCTCTGGCTCTGGGCCTGGCTCTGGCTCTGGCTCTGGCTCTGGCTCTGGGCCTGGCTCTGGCTCTGGCTCTGGCTCTGGCTCTGGCTCTGGCTCTGGCTCTGGCTCTGGCTCTGGCTCTGGCTCTGGCTCTGGGCCTGGCTCTGGCTCTGGCTCTGGCTCTGGGCCTGGCTCTGGCTCTGGCTCTGGCTCTGGCTCTGGCTCTGGCTCTGGCTCTGGCTCTGGCTCTGGCTCTGGCTCTGGCTCTGGGCCTAGCTCTGGCTCTGGCTCTGGGCCTGGCTCTGGCTCTGGCTCTGGCTCTGGCTCTGGCTCTGGCTCTGGCTCTGGCTCTGGCTCTGGCTCTGGCTCTGGGCCTGGCTCTGGCTCTGGCTCTGGCTCTGGCTCTGGCTCTGGCTCTGGCTCTGGCTCTGGCTCTGGCTCTGGCTCTGGCTCTGGCTCTGGCTCTGGGCCTGGCTCTGGCTCTGGCTCTGGCTCTGGCTCTGGCTCTGGCTCTGGGCCTGGCTCTGGCTCTGGCTCTGGCTCTGGCTCTGGGCCTGGCTCTGGCTCTGGCTCTGGCTCTGGCTCTGGCTCTGGCTCTGGCTCTGGGCCTGGCTCTGGCTCTGGCTCTGGCTCTGGCTCTGGCTCTGGCTCTGGCTCTGGCTCTGGCTCTGGCTCTGGCTCTGGGCCTGGCTCTGGCTCTGGCTCTGGGCCTGGCTCTGGCTCTGGCTCTGGCTCTGGCTCTGGGCCTGGCTCTGGCTCTGGGCCTGGCTCTGGCTCTGGCTCTGGCTCTGGCTCTGGCTCTGGCTCTGGCTCTGGCTCTGGGCCTGGCTCTGGCTCTGGCTCTGGCTCTGGCTCTGGGCCTGGCTCTGGCTCTGGCTCTGGCTCTGGGCCTGGCTCTGGCTCTGGCTCTGGCTCTGGGCCTGGCTCTGGCTCTGGCTCTGGCTCTGGGCCTGGCTCTGGCTCTGGCTCTGGCTCTGGCTCTGGCTCTGGCTCTGGCTCTGGCTCTGGCTCTGGGCCTGGCTCTGGGCCTAGCTCTGGGCCTGGCTCTGGCTCTGGCTCTGGCTCTGGCTCTGGCTCTGGCTCTGGCTCTGGCTCTGGGCCTGGCTCTGGCTCTGGCTCTGGCTCTGGCTCTGGCTCTGGCTCTGGCTCTGGCTCTGGGCCTGGCTCTGGCTCTGGCTCTGGCTCTGGCTCTGGGCCTGGCTCTGGCTCTGGCTCTGGCTCTGGCTCTGGCTCTGGCTCTGGCTCTGGCTCTGGGCCTGGCTCTGGCTCTGGCTCTGGGCCTGGCTCTGGCTCTGGCTCTGGCTCTGGCTCTGGCTCTGGCTCTGGCTCTGGCTCTGGCTCTGGCTCTGGCTCTGGCTCTGGCTCTGGCTCTGGCTCTGGCTCTGACTCTGGGCCTGGCTCTGGCTCTGGCTCTGGCTCTGGCTCTGGGCCTGGCTCTGGCTCTGGCTCTGGCTCTGGCTCTGGCTCTGGCTCTGGGCCTAGCTCTGGCTCTGGCTCTGGCTCTGGCTCTGGCTCTGGCTCTGGCTCTGGCTCTGGGCCTGGCTCTGGCTCTGGCTCTGGCTCTGGCTCTGGCTCTGGCTCTGGCTCTGGCTCTGGGCCTGGCTCTGGCTCTGGCTCTGGCTCTGGCTCTGGCTCTGGCTCTGGCTCTGGCTCTGGCTCTGGCTCTGGCTCTGGCTCTGGGCCTGGCTCTGGCTCTGGCTCTGGCTCTGGGCCTGGCTCTGGCTCTGGCTCTGGGCCTGGCTCTGGCTCTGGCTCTGGCTCTGGGCCTGGCTCTGGCTCTGGCTCTGGCTCTGGCTCTGGCTCTGGCTCTGGCTCTGGCTCTGGCTCTGGCTTTGGCTCTGGCTCTGGGCCTAGCTCTGGCTCTGGCTCTGGCTCTGGCTCTGGCTCTGGCTCTGGCTCTGGCTCTGGCTCTGGCTCTGACTCTGGGCCTGGCTCTGGCTCTGGCTCTGGCTCTGGCTCTGGCTCTGGCTCTGGCTCTGGGCCTGGCTCTGGCTCTGGCTCTGGCTCTGGCTCTGGCTCTGGCTCTGGCTCTGGGCCTGGCTCTGGCTCTGGGCCTGGCTCTGGCTCTGGCTCTGGCTCTGGCTCTGGCTCTGGGCCTGGCTCTGGCTCTGGCTCTGGCTCTGGCTCTGGCTCTGGCTCTGGCTCTGGCTCTGGGCCTGGCTCTGGCTCTGGCTCTGGCTCTGGCTCTGGCTCTGGCTCTGGCTCTGGCTCTGGCTCTGGCTCTGGCTCTGGGCCTAGCTCTGGCTCTGGCTCTGGCTCTGGCTCTGGCTCTGGCTCTGGCTCTGGCTCTGGCTCTGGCTCTGGGCCTAGCTCTGGCTCTGGCTCTGGCTCTGGCTCTGGCTCTGGCTCTGGCTCTGGCTCTGGCTCTGGCTCTGGCTCTGGCTCTGGCTCTGGGCCTGGCTCTGGCTCTGGCTCTGGCTCTGGGCCTGGCTCTGGCTCTGGCTCTGGCTCTGGGCCTGGCTCTGGCTCTGGCTCTGGCTCTGGCTCTGGCTCTGGCTCTGGCTCTGGCTCTGGCTCTGGGCCTGGCTCTGGCTCTGGCTCTGGCTCTGGCTCTGGCTCTGGCTCTGGCTCTGGCTCTGGCTCTGGCTCTGGCTCTGGCTCTGGGCCTGGCTCTGGCTCTGGCTCTGGCTCTGGCTCTGGCTCTGGCTCTGGCTCTGGCTCTGGCTCTGGGCCTAGCTCTGGCTCTGGCTCTGGCTCTGGCTCTGGCTCTGGCTCTGGCTCTGGGCCTGGCTCTGGCTCTGGCTCTGGCTCTGGCTCTGGCTCTGGCTCTGGCTCTGGCTCTGGCTCTGGGCCTGGCTCTGGCTCTGGCTCTGGCTCTGGCTCTGGCTCTGGCTCTGGCTCTGGCTCTGGCTCTGGCTCTGGCTCTGGCTCTGGCTCTGGCTCTGGGCCTAGCTCTGGCTCTGGCTCTGGCTCTGGCTCTGGCTCTGGCTCTGGCTCTGGCTCTGGGCCTGGCTCTGGCTCTGGCTCTGGCTCTGGCTCTGGCTCTGGCTCTGGCTCTGGCTCTGGCTCTGGCTCTGGCTCTGGGCCTGGCTCTGGCTCTGGCTCTGGCTCTGGGCCTGGCTCTGGCTCTGGCTCTGGGCCTGGCTCTGGCTCTGGGCCTGGCTCTGGCTCTGGCTCTGGCTCTGGCTCTGGGCCTGGCTCTGGCTCTGGCTCTGGCTCTGGCTCTGGCTCTGGCTCTGGCTCTGGCTCTGGCTCTGGCTCTGGCTCTGGGCCTAGCTCTGGCTCTGGCTCTGGCTCTGGCTCTGGGCCTGGCTCTGGGCCTGGCTCTGGCTCTGGGCCTGGCTCTGGCTCTGGCTCTGGCTCTGGCTCTGGCTCTGGCTCTGGGCCTGGCTCTGGCTCTGGCTCTGGCTCTGGCTCTGGCTCTGGCTCTGGCTCTGGCTCTGGCTCTGGCTCTGGGCCTGGCTCTGGCTCTGGCTCTGGGCCTGGCTCTGGGCCTGGCTCTGGCTCTGGGCCTGGCTCTGGCTCTGGCTCTGGCTCTGGGCCTGGCTCTGGCTCTGGCTCTGGCTCTGGCTCTGGCTCATGCTCTGGCTCTGGCTCTGGCTCTGGCTCTGGCTCTGGCTCTGGCTCTGGCTCTGGCTCTGGCTCTGGCTCTGGCTCTGGGCCTGGCTCTGGCTCTGGCTCTGGCTCTGGCTCTGGCTCTGGCTCTGGCTCTGGCTCTGGCTCTGGCTCTGGCTCTAGGCCTGGCTCTGGCTCTGGCTCTGGCTCTGGCTCTGGCTCTGGCTCTAGGCCTGGCTCTGGCTCTGGCTCTGGCTCTGGCTCTGGCTCTGGCTCTGGCTCTGGGCCTGGCTCTGGCTCTGGCTCTGGCTCTGGCTCTGGCTCTGGCTCTGGCTCTGGCTCTGGCTCTGGCTCTGGCTCTGGCTCTGGCTCTGGGCCTGGCTCTGGCTCTGGCTCTGGCTCTGGCTCTGGCTCTGGCTCTGGCTCTGGCTCTGGCTCTGGGCCTGGCTCTGGCTCTGGCTCTGGCTCTGGCTCTGGCTCTGGGCCTGGCTCTGGCTCTGGCTCTGGCTCTGGCTCTGGCTCTGGCTCTGGCTCTGGCTCTGGCTCTGGCTCTGGCTCTGGGCCTGGCTCTGGCTCTGGCTCTGGCTCTGGCTCTGGCTCTGGGCCTGGCTCTGGCTCTGGCTCTGGCTCTGGCTCTGGCTCTGGCTCTGGCTCTGGCTCTGGCTCTGGCTCTGGCTCTGGGCCTGGCTCTGGCTCTGGCTCTGGCTCTGGCTCTGGCTCTGGCTCTGGCTCTGGCTCTGGCTCTGGCTCTGGGCCTGGCTCTGGCTCTGGCTCTGGCTCTGGGCCTGGCTCTGGCTCTGGCTCTGGCTCTGGCTCTGGCTCTGGCTCTGGCTCTGGCTCTGGCTCTGGCTCTGGCTCTAGGCCTGGCTCTGGCTCTGGCTCTGGCTCTGGCTCTGGCTCTGGCTCTAGGCCTGGCTCTGGCTCTGGCTCTGGCTCTGGCTCTGGCTCTGGCTCTGGCTCTGGGCCTGGCTCTGGCTCTGGCTCTGGCTCTGGCTCTGGCTCTGGCTCTGGCTCTGGCTCTGGCTCTGGCTCTGGCTCTGGCTCTGGCTCTGGGCCTGGCTCTGGCTCTGGCTCTGGCTCTGGCTCTGGCTCTGGCTCTGGCTCTGGCTCTGGCTCTGGCTCTGGGCCTGGCTCTGGCTCTGGCTCTGGCTCTGGCTCTGGCTCTGGGCCTGGCTCTGGCTCTGGCTCTGGCTCTGGCTCTGGGCCTGGCTCTGGCTCTGGGCCTGGCTCTGGCTCTGGCTCTGGCTCTGGCTCTGGCTCTGGCTCTGGCTCTGGCTCTGGCTCTGGGCCTGGCTCTGGCTCTGGCTCTGGCTCTGGCTCTGGCTCTGGCTCTGGCTCTGGCTCTGGCTCTGGCTCTGGCTCTGGCTCTGGCTCTGGCTCTGGCTGAGCGTCTCCTTCATCCTAAACAGTCTTTAAGTCTCATTAAAGGCCACAATGAGTCAAATGTCTCTAAAAGGCAGTTCCTGGCTCCTCCTCCTCGTGTCCTCTTTAGTTCGTGCAAAATGAGTCAAACATTAAAAACAAAAAGAAATCAGCTCCTTCTGGTCATTTTGTTTTGATTCCAAAGGTGAAGTCAGACTTTTTGATTCCCCTCGCTTTCCCTCTCGCCCTCTCATCCTCTCGCCCTCTCATCCTCTCGCCCTCTCATCCTCTCGCCCTCTCATCCTCTCGCCCTCTCATCCTCTCATCCTCTCGTCCTCTCGCCCTCTCATCCTCTCGCCCTCTCGCCCTCTCATCCTCTCATCCTCTCGCCCTCTCGTCCTCTCGCCCTCTCGTCCTCTCGCCCTTTCGTCCTCTCGTCCTCTCGCCCTCTCGTCCTCTCGCCCTCTCGTCCTCTCGTCCTCTTGCCCTCTCGTCCTCTCGCCCTCTCGTCCGTTCGTCCTCTTGCCCTCTCGTCCTCTCGCCCTCTCATCCTCTTGCCCTCTCGTCCTCTCGCCCTCTCGTCCTCTCGTCCTCTCGCCCTCTCGTCCTCTCGCCCTCTCGTCCTCTCGTCCTCTCGCCCTCTCATCCTCTCGCCCTCTCATCCTCTCGCCCTCTCATCCTCTCATCCTCTCGCCCTCTCATCCTCTCGCCCTCTCATCCTCTCGCCCTCTCATCCTCTCGCCCTCTCATCCTCTCGCCCTCTCATCCTCTCGTCCTCTCGCCCTCTCATCCTCTCGCCCTCTCGCCCTCTCATCCTCTCGCCCTCTCGTCCTCTCGCCCTCTCGTCCTCTCGCCCTTTCGTCCTCTCGTCCTCTCGCCCTCTCGTCCTCTCGCCCTCTCGTCCTCTCGTCCTCTTGCCCTCTCGTCCTCTCGCCCTCTCGTCCGCTCGTCCTCTTGCCCTCTCGTCCTCTCGCCCTCTCGTCCTCTCGTCCTCTCGCCCTCTCGTCCTCTCGTCCTCTTGCCCTCTCGTCCTCTCGCCCTCTCGTCCTCTCGCCCTCTCGTCCTCTCGTCCTCTCGCCCTCTCGTCCTCTCGCCCTCTCGTCCTCTCGTCCTCTTGCCCTCTCGTCCTCTCGCCCTCTCGTCCTCTCGTCCTCTTGCCCTCTCGTCCTCTCGCCCTCTCGTCCTCTCGCCCTCTCGTCCTCTCGCCCTCTCGTCCTCTCGTCCTCTTGCCCTCTCGTCCTCTCGCCCTCTCGTCCTCTCGTCCTCTTGCCCTCTCGTCCTCTCGCCCTCTCGTCCTCTTGCCCTCTCGTCCTCTTGCCCTCTCGTCCTCTCGCCCTCTCGTCCTCTCGTCCTCTTGCCCTCTCGTCCTCTCGCCCTCTCGTCCTCTCGCCCTCTCGTCCTCTCGTCCTCTCGCCCTCTCGTCCTCTCGCCCTCTCGTCCTCTCGTCCTCTTGCCCTCTCGTCCTCTCGCCCTCTCGTCCTCTCGTCCTCTTGCCCTCTCGTCCTCTCGCCCTCTCATCCTCTTGCCCTCTCGTCCTCTCGCCCTCTCGTCCTCTCGTCCTCTTACCCTCTCGTCCTCTCGCCCTCTCGTCCTCTCGTCCTCTTGCCCTCTCATCCTCTCGCCCTCTCGCCCTCTCATCCTCTCGCCCTCTCGTCCTCTCGCCCTCTCGTCCTCTCGCCCTTTCGTCCTCTCGTCCTCTCGCCCTCTCGTCCTCTCGCCCTCTCGCCCTCTCGTCCTCTCGTCCTCTTGCCCTCTCGTCCTCTCGCCCTCTCGTCCGCTCGTCCTCTTGCCCTCTCGTCCTCTCGCCCTCTCATCCTCTTGCCCTCTCGTCCTCTCGCCCTCTCGTCCTCTCGTCCTCTTGCCCTCTCGTCCTCTCGCCCTCTCGTCCTCTCGTCCTCTTGCCCTCTCGTCCTCTCGCCCTCTCATCCTCTCGCCCTCTCATCCTCTCGCCCTCTCATCCTCTCATCCTCTCGCCCTCTCATCCTCTCGCCCTCTCATCCTCTCGCCCTCTCATCCTCTCGCCCTCTCATCCTCTCGCCCTCTCATCCTCTCGCCCTCTCATCCTCTCGTCCTCTCGCCCTCTCATCCTCTCGCCCTCTCGCCCTCTCATCCTCTCGCCCTCTCGTCCTCTCGCCCTCTCGTCCTCTCGCCCTTTCGTCCTCTCGTCCTCTCGCCCTCTCGTCCTCTCGCCCTCTCGTCCTCTCGTCCTCTCGCCCTCTCGTCCTCTCGCCCTCTCGTCCGCTCGTCCTCTTGCCCTCTCGTCCTCTCGCCCTCTCATCCTCTTGCCCTCTCGTCCTCTCGCCCTCTCGTCCTCTCGTCCTCTTGCCCTCTCGTCCTCTCGCCCTCTCGTCCTCTCGTCCTCTTGCCCTCTCGTCCTCTCGCCCTCTCGTCCTCTCGTCCTCTTGCCCTCTCGTCCTCTCGCCCTCTCATCCTCTTGCCCTCTCGTCCTCTCGCCCTCTCGCCCTCTCATCCTCTCGCCCTCTCATCCTCTCGCCCTCTCATCCTCTCGCCCTCTCATCCTCTCGCCCTCTCATCCTCTCGTCCTCTCGCCCTCTCATCCTCTCGCCCTCTCGCCCTCTCATCCTCTCGCCCTCTCGTCCTCTCGCCCTCTCGTCCTCTCGCCCTTTCGTCCTCTCGTCCTCTCGCCCTCTCGTCCTCTCGCCCTCTCGTCCTCTCGTCCTCTTGCCCTCTCGTCCTCTCGCCCTCTCGTCCGCTCGTCCTCTTGCCCTCTCGTCCTCTCGCCCTCTCATCCTCTTGCCCTCTCGTCCTCTCGCCCTCTCGTCCTCTCGTCCTCTTGCCCTCTCGTCCTCTCGCCCTCTCGTCCTCTCGTCCTCTTGCCCTCTCGTCCTCTCGCCCTCTCGTCCTCTCGTCCTCTTGCCCTCTCGTCCTCTCGCCCTCTCGTCCTCTCGCCCTCTCGTCCTCTCGCCCTCTCGTCCTCTCGTCCTCTTGCCCTCTCGTCCTCTCGCCCTCTCGTCCTCTCGTCCTCTTGCCCTCTCGTCCTCTCGCCCTCTCGCCCTCTCATCCTCTTGCCCTCTCGTCCTCTCGTCCTCTCGCCCTCTCATCCTCTCGCCCTCTCGCCCTCTCATCCTCTCGCCCTCTCGTCCTCTCGCCCTCTCGTCCTCTCGCCCTCTCGTCCTCTCGTCCTCTTGCCCTCTCGTCCTCTCGCCCTTGTTGTGGGAAAATAGGTCATGACATGTCACGACATTAATATCTGTGTTGTTCTCCTGTACAGATGATATAAGAATATGAGGCCCTGATTACACTGATTATCTACTGTCCGGCGCCTCTTAATCAGCAGGTTAAGGCCAATTACAGTTTTTCACAGTTGCTAACACCCAAAAAGCAAAAAAATTGGCACAATTTGCACAACCTTCACTTCATGTTCCGATCGTTCGCCCCAAGTTGGCACTTCACACTCCCTTATCTGCATTAGACTCTGACTTTCCTTCTTTACACTCTAATGTCAATTACAAATCACCTGCTGTCAAAACACTACACACAATTTTCGGTTGTTGCACACAGTTCTCAAGTAAAATCTCAAAGCATTAACCTGTAACACACAAATATTCAAAACACTACACACAATGTTCAGTCGTTGAACACACTTCCCAAGTAAAATCTTGTGGCGATGTCAGTGTGGAGGCCTGTCAGGGCTTCATGCGCCACTCAAGGCCATTCTTCCAACGCTGCCTGGACAGGGAGCACCCTGCCTGTGATGTCGAAGAGGCCCTCTGGCCTGACAGGAACCTGAGGCATGATGGCTCATTTTTTTGTGAGGGGGGGGACTGTGTACTGTACTGTACTGTACTGTTCTGTGTGTGCTAAAATTACTGTAAACTTTTTTTGGTTGCATATTTGTGTGCTGTTTTATGTTTGACTACAAAAGTTGACAAAAGTTAAGGCCTACAGACATTTTACAAAAGGAGAAATGGCACATTTTCCACATTGTCATTCATATGGTGTGTTCTGTTTCTATAATTGTGTTTTCAGCTTTGCACCTGAGTGTGCTGTAAATGTTGGTAGTGTGCAGACAAATGCTTAGTTGTGTGACTCAATGAATGGTATGTGTGTGTCATTTGAAAAAATGGCTGTGTGTACCAAATGAAAACACAAGTTCCATTTTGTGAACAGGTAAGAGATTTGATGGCAAAGAGTCATCTTGCAAAGGGCGTGTCTAGCATTTTGTGTGTGAGGTTTTCAGATCTGTGTGTTCAGTTTGAAAAAAGCCGTTATTGTTTTGAGAAACGGGTGTTAACAATTGTGAAAAACTATAATGCGTCAGGACCTGATTCAGTGGAAAACATCTCTGACTAAACTCTGAAGAGAGAGCTCAAACCGTCACAGCCGTGACGTTGTTTGGAGCCAATTCTGATTGTGATTTTGTGCATACGTGTCAAATGTTTGTTACCGCCTATAAAAGGCAGACTCTGTCATTGTAATGGCAGCTAGGGACAGAGCGATCTTGTCTAGGGAGAGTGAAGGCGTTTATTTACTGTGCACGAGTAAATAAAGATCCAGCTTTTGAGAAAGACAAACTCTGTTCTGCTTCATCTTTTTTTGGTCATTGTTTGCAGATATTTTCCCCAACACCCTCTTGCTCTCTCCTGCGTCGGGGCGAGTCGGGGTCTCCGCGACAGCCCAGGATTACAAACCTATTTCTAGTCCATAATCCAGTTAAACCTCCGAGGCCCGTCACAGGAAGGGCCATTCTCAAAATATAAGCCTGATATAATCCTGGCCTCACATCTGAGGCAGGTGGGCAGGGCTAATCTCGCTCAGGGCAGTAGCGATGGTCAGATCCACTGGATGAGTCCCTTTGTGGTGACCAATGCAGGTTTGTACACTCACATCACACACATAAACACTCGTGGGGATCCAGTTTTCTTTAACTGTTTATTTTAAACAACAGAAACTATTCCCTGTGGTTAACTTTGCTTTTGTTCCTCTGTGGTTAGTCTCCTCCTGGTGGCTCCTCCTGCATCTACAGGTGCTAAGGAGAGACCACAACCTGTGTGGCATCATAGACGTTTCAAAACTCAACTCTCATTAAATGGAAAAAAGAATATTAGTATAGTATAGTATATAGTATAATATCTTAATATCTGATCTTTTCTTCAGTTCAGTTTCTTGTGTAATGATCTGTTTAGTTTTTTATTAGATTGGCTCCCGGCCACGGGTGCGCGCCCTGGAGCCTTTAAATGGAGGCCGGATGTGCTCATCGCTCTCACAGCTCGGCTCCGCCCATCCCGTTACGCGTCCCTCTTTGCTGTCCCACTCAGCTCGCCTGCTCCCAGCTGGCTCTCTTAGCGGTAGCGCTAGCTTCTTTGTTTGGCCTGGTGGGACCGGTAGTCCCATTTTTGTATTTGTTTGGGGCGCAGATAGGGGGTTTTTGTACGTTATTTTTTTGCTATAGTTAGAGGTGTCGGCACCGGCTTCGACGGCCCTGTACGGGGCTGGCCCAGTGTCACTCCTATTTGTTTCTGTTTGGCTGGCCCACCAGGTCCATCTTTCATTTTTCAACTTTGGGTGATTTTTGAGGCACGGGGTTCGAAAGTTGGCATTTATTTTGGTGTAAAAATCTAATAAAATTGTATAAACTTGTCTTCGTCTCCGGTGTCCTTTAAAATATGTTGCAGCCTCTCTTCGGGGTCATAACATAGGGCTAACACCCTGGGACGAGTTCGTGAAAGAATAAAGTATTAGCATGTTCTGGCAATTTCCCCCTTGGAATAACATGGGAGGTTTCGGTCATTGTTGGCAAAGCCGTAACAATTATGACATGGGACTCTTTGACTTTTTTGATGGGGCCAAAATTGAGTTGTGTGTCAAATTTCGTAAAATTTTGCAAAACTAAACATTTAACCTCCATATAAAATCTGTAGAGGGCGCTGTGGCGCCAAATAAATTTATTTCACTTCAAGTAGGTTTAGGGCAAAGAGTTTAACAACTGATTCTAATTTGACGCAATTCAGACTTTATCTGTGCAAACGGCAGAAATGTTAAATTTGGGAGATTTCTGAAATTCTAGCTACAGTTTGCGGCTTCGCCGCACAGAGACCGTGAGAGGTATCAATGTAATTTGAACAACTTTTGATGTCCCACTCCTCAGTAGCATTTTCACCAAATTTCAGCTTTTTAGGGCCAACGCCGTGGGAGGAGTTCTTAAAAGTACGACTCAATTTATTTTTGTAAGGCCCAAAATCACAACAACAGTCGCCTCTGAGGGCCGAATCAACAATGTCTGTGGTGGCGATGGAGTCAGAATATTTTTTACTTCTCTTGTCACCATCTACCTCTGCGCCAAATGTCATGATTCTACTATCAGATTTTTTTTGGGTCATTTCCTATCTCTCAATGCATTTTTGGTACATTTGGGGGCGCTGACGCGCCAATTTTTTTAATTTTAGAGAAGGGAGATGGCCAGAATGTAGAGAGGCACGATTTTTAGAGGTGTGCAAATTTTTGTGACTTTTCATCAATGTTCACTGGGTGAAAAATAGGGGGGTTGGTCCCGAGAAGAAGAAGAAGAAGAAGAATAATATTCCGATGCGAAAACAATGTTTCCCATTTTTCAAATATCATAAACTATACATTTTCGGAAAGCGCTCGCGCTTTCCTACCTCATGGTGTGGGTCCCTGGTCACTGACGGGTACTTTCGTTAATTTTGAGTGGGCTCCGCCCACTTTGTGTTTTTGGCCCTGTATACAGTAATAATGTTCAATTTTTGCATTACATGCTTATATGCACGGAACATGCAAGAGATGGGGAACGTATTCGTGAGCTACTCAGGGCAAATGAGGGCTTTATATCCAATTTAAAGTGCTCGTTTAGTGCGCACTTTTGCACAGGCTTCGCGCGTTTACAACGGTAAAGTTCCATTTTCCTACTACTAAGTAGTATGCACGGGGCGTGCATGAGTGAAGGAGTGCGTTAATGAGTGTTTGGTGCGCACTTTGCACGGCCTTACGGAACTAACAGGCCTCTTGCCAGCTTGTGGTGCTCGGGCCTAATAAATAAAAATAGGCTTAAAATCTACACAAATTTACAGTGTAAATGAGGTGTGAAATGTCAGGATGTCATTGTACTTTTATGTCATTTGTATTTTTATGTCATTGTACTTTTACGTGATTGTACTTTTATGTCATTGTACTTTTATGTCATTGTACTTTTATGTCATTGTGCTTTTATGTCATTGTACTTTTATGTCATTGTACTTTTATGTCATTGTGCTTTTATGTCATTGTACTTTTATGTCATTGTACTTTTATGTCATTGTACTTTTATGTCATTGTACTTTTATGTCATTGTGCTTTTATGTCATTGTACTTTTACGTCATTGTACTTTTATGTCATTGTGCTTTTATGTCATTGTGCTTTTATGTCATTGTACTTTTATGTCATTGTACTTTTATGTCATTGTACTTTTATGTCATTGTACTTTTATGTCATTGTACTTTTATGTCATTGTACTTTTATGTCATTGTACTTTTACGTCATTGTACTTTTACGTCATTGTACTTTTATGTCATTGTACTTTTATGTCATTGTGCTTTTACGTCATTGTGCTTTTATGTCATTGTACTTTTATGTCATTGTTCTTTTATGTCATTGTATTTTTATGTCATTGTACTTTTATGTCATTGTACTTTTATGTCATTGTACTTTTATGTCATTGTACTTTTATGTCATTTTACTTTTATGTCATTGTACTTTTATGTCATTGTACTTTTATGTCATTGTACTTTTATGTCATTGTGCTTTTATGTCATTGTACTTTTATGTCATTGTACTTTTATGTCATTGTACTTTTATGTCATTGTACTTTTACGTCATTGTACTTTTATGTCATTGTGCTTTTATGTCATTGTGCTTTTATGTCATTGTACTTTTATGTCATTGTACTTTTATGTCATTGTACTTTTATGTCATTGTACTTTTATGTCATTGTACTTTTATGTCATTGTACTTTTATGTCATTTTACTTTTATGTCATTGTACTTTTATGTCATTGTACTTTTATGTCATTGTACTTTTATGTCATTGTGCTTTTATGTCATTGTACTTTTATGTCATTGTACTTTTATGTCATTGTACTTTTATGTCATTGTACTTTTATGTCATTGTACTTTTATGTCATTGTACTTTTATGTCATTGTACTTACCCTCACCCAGTGTGAGCTGTGGCCCGTGGAGGGCGCTGTGTGATGAGTCAGTGCTGCCTCCTGGTGGACACTGAAGGACAAGGATTATTGTGAGAGAACAGACGGACTAAGAATAATGTAACTTATACAACTCAAGTATGAGCTAAACATAGAGACATCATCATCATTCATCAGACTTATAGATGATTTTTCTTGGAAACTCAAAGATAAAGCAAAGACCACCCTGACATTAAAAAACAGTATTACTGAAAGTAAGTGAGTTTTAGCCGTGATTTGAACTTCTGTAAATTTATGCACAAAAACCCATCATAAAATACTGTTCAGATTGTGGTATTTTCATAAAACAACATGAAATAACACATGAAGGTGTCATGCACAAACACAAATCCGTGTGAGAGCAGAAACGCTTCTCAGTTTAGTCCCTTTTGTCTGTGATCTGATAAAAGAACGAAAGTCCTGGACAGTGGAATCAGACATTATGGGACATTATGCACATTTGAAAAGACCTTTTACAGGAACATTCTGCCTGGACTTAGTTCCCTACGTGTCATTTTTAGAGAAACTGGCTTCAGCTTTGGAGTGTGAATTTAAAAGTCACATTCTGTCAGACCAGACCTCCAACAGCAGCTTTACTCCATATTATATTTACAAAATCTCATCGAGGCTTTAGTTTAGAGTCTCAGCTTCGCAAAGACAAAGACTTTGGTTTATTCTCCAAAAACAGCTTCTGTTTGACCTGGAGATCATTTTATTCATTTAAATTTATTTTTGTAACGCCCAAAATCACAACAACAGTTGCCACAGTGAAAAATGAATCAACAATGTCTGTGGTGGCGATGGAGTCAGACAATGTCTGTGGTGGCGAGGGACGATGTCCCAGGGTCCTCTGTCCTTAGACTCTCCTTCTCGGCCAGGAAAAACTACAAAAAAACCTCTTTGGGAAAAAAGCGTAGAAACCTGGAGGAGTTCCAGTGAAGGAGAGATCCGACTCTCACAGACGGACAGACGGACACAAGGAGACTGGAGCTGGACCCACTCTTCAGGCAGAAGAGGGACCGACTGAGTCGAGCTGGACCCACTCTTCAGGCAGATGAGGGACCGTCCACACAGGGCAGGGACCACTTCACCAGGGGAGGGGCATCTGGGTCCACAGGTCCTCAGGAGTGAGAGAAAGAAAAGAAGGCGGTGAACAGTTTGCAAGTGGAATTAAAAAATAAATATTGTTTGATAGCATAAGTAGTCAGAAGAAGAAGAGGATGGTGCTCAAGCTGTCATACTTCCCCCAGCATAGTTACTCCTAGGGCAGCGTAGCTAAAGCTGTGGGTTTATGTTTCTGTTCCTAACTAGTCTGACCATAAGTAACTAGTCTGACCATAAGCGATTTCGAAGAGGAACGTTTTAAGCCTGGACTTAAATGAAGAGACTGTGTCAGCATATTTAACATGGGTCGGGAGCTGATTCCATAACACAGGAGCTTGGTAGCTAAACGCTCTACCTCCTACAGTACTTTTAGAGACTCTTGGCACCACCAGAAGGCTCTACCTCCTACTGTGCTTTTAGAGACTCTTGGCACCACCAGAAGGCCGGCATTCTGAGAGCGAAGAGCTCTGTTTGGATGATATGGTTCTATAGCATCTTTGAGGTAGGATGGGGCCATGTCATTTATGGCTTTGTAGGTCAAGAGTAGAATTTTGAATTTGATTCTAAACTCAACAGGAGCCAGTGAAGAGACTCCAGCACCGGTGTAATGTGCTCTCTTCTTTTTGTTCCTGTTAGTAATCTTGCTGCTGCATTTTGAACCAGTTGAAAGCTTTTTATGGAGCTTTTAGGACACGCTGTGAGCAGGAGGTACAGTCTAATCTAGTCGTTACAAATGCATGGATAAGTTTTTCAGCATCACTTTTAGGCAGGATTCTTCTGATTTTGGCTCTTGTTGCGCAAATGGAAATAGTCTGTTTTACAAGCTTGATTTATATGAGCTTTAAATGAGAGCTCCTGGTCAAATAAGACTCTGAGGTTTCTTACAGTAGAACTGGAGGCTACACTGACATTTTAGTCAGGCTTTTTTGGGAAGATCGGTCCTTATAATACGAGGTTAAAGGTTCTCTGTGTAACAAACAGTATTTTGACTTTATTACAAGAACAACACCGAGTCGAGCCGCTTTAATCAGTCCATCGCTGTCCTTCGCCCTCTGGGGCCACAGCCGCTTATTTTCCTGCTGTGATCGTTTCATGCTCGTCTTATTACACCAAACACACCCTGGACCCAGCGTCTTTGTTCATTCTTTTTTTTAGAGCGTCATATAACTTTACAGTTTCTCTTCACTTTACAGGAGCGAGTCGGCCTGGGCAGGAGAGAGTGTGGACCTTCGTTTACGCAAATAAGGCCTCAGAGACATTCGGATAAACCTGATCTTTCAAGCGTCTGTGATGTCACACACTCACTACTGCCATCTGGAAGACAAAAGCTGCATGCTCACTGTGCCAACAAAAAGTCTGAATTCTTTTTGCTCTTGAAAGCTTTGAGGGTGTGTCCGGTTCAGAGGGCGTGTCCGGTGCAGGGGGCGTGTCCGGTGTAGAGGGCGTGTCCGGTGCAGAGGGCTTGTGCATGAGAAAGAGCAGATATAAATGTCCACAAAAGTCAATTGCCGCTGTAGAGCTTCGAACTTCTGTCTTCAACTGTCGACCCTTTGATTTTTCACTTTTATCTGCTGTTTTTTTGACTCTCTAACAGCGAGCGGACGTCTGCATCACGTGACCACAGTGATGTCACGTGACTCGTGAGGCATATCGAGCGGTAGCTGCACTGTAACAAGTATATAATATATCAAACTTGCACAAAAGTAGAAAAGCGCACAAGTTCATTTAAATTGATAAAACGGAGACCAATTCCATTTGTAACAATCATTTATTAAATACTTGGTTCAGGTTTTGAAAGTCATAAAGTCCATTGAGATCATTAGTTGTAATTATTGCACCTCCCGATACAAATCCTTTGACTAGAAATACATTGACAAACAAAAGAAGAAGCTGAATACTACGCGGGACAAAGTATGTAAAGCCTCTTTGGACTTCTTTTGAGGGGTCACAAACCTTCCCCCGGACGGTAGAAGACAGTATTCAGCCCACAAGGGATGACGAGTGTCACACAGAGTGTATTTGTCAGCAAAAAAGGAGACGCCGTCCATTTGTTCCCTGAGATCTCGCCTCGTTTAGCCTCACAGTCTTATCTCATTTGTTTTTGTTTTGCAGAGACAATGCGCCGCCCCAGCACTGAAAGTTAAAAGACGTTCAATAAAACCTTTGTACAACAGTCTCATTATTGTGCTGTCCACGTTAAAAGTAATTTTATCAAAAAACACAAATGTCACCCAGCGTTGAAGACGATACTTTCGATTTTGAAAACAACCACCAGAATATACATCTAGCACAGAGGTTACACGAGAAAGGAGCAGTGTTTGCACAGTTAAGGCGCCACCTACTGGACATTATATTAGGACAGATGCTCTTACTGCCACAGGCGGACTCAAAGTGGAGACGCGTTTTCACTCTTCCACCGTTAAAAGTGCGCGCTTCGCCTTCTCTGCTCCATGACCCAAGACACGGGGTCCATGTCCAGCTTCAGCACGTTCAGCACCCACGGGTCCTCCTTGGCCCCATGCAAGAACTCTTTCAGGTTAATGCGACCTGTGGGAAAACAGAGAGATCAGGAGTCGAACCCGCAACCTCCCGGCTGAGCGGCAGGGTCCCTGGGTTTGGCCCTCACCGTCTCCGTCTGCGTCCACGGCCTGCAGAAGTCGGTCCACAGCCTCGTCCACGCTCATCTCCTCACTTTTCTCCGAGCGCGAGCCCTTCTTCACTCGGTACATGCTCTGCGCAGACACCAGGGGGCGCCAGGATCACACCACGCAACATTTAATTGTGTGGGGGGATTGCACATGTGAATCATCGACGGAACAAGACAAAATCAATATGCAGAACTACTTCTGGACCTTTCTCCAGACCTTTCTCCAGACCGTTCTCCATGATCCAGGAGTGACTCACCTCCATGATGGCCCGCAGCTCGTTGCGGTCCACGTGTCCATTCCCGTCGCGGTCATAGACTTTGAAGGACCAGCGCAGTCTGTGCTCCAAGTCGCCTCTGAACACCAGGTTCAGCGCCGCCACAAACTCTAAGAAGTCGATGGTGTTGTCCTGCAAAGAGATCAAAAAGACCTCAGGTTGGACACAGACGGAGACAAGCGGTTATATCTCGCTCACCCCGTTCTTGTCGAAGGCTCTGAACATGTTCTCCGCGTACTCCGAGGCTTCGCCCGTTGGTTCGACTCCGAAGAACTTCTTAAACTCGTGGAGAAAGAGAACTCCGCTTGGACACTCTGTCAGAAACTTCTTGTACATATCCTGGATCGCCGCCACATCAATCTTCCTGGGGCATTCCGTGCGATGCGTTTGACCCATCGGGACGTGGCAGTACCTCACACCTCCAGCAGGAGGCAGTGACCAGGAGCTTGAGCTGGAGCTCTAAAGTGTGAAACTGCACAAGCAAACAAACAGATATTAGACATGGATCGTCTTTGGAACATTAAAACCGTGATGGTGAATATGGGTCACGTTTGGTCTGAATGTGAAGTTTAAACTCATTTATCTCATTTCAAAGTCTTAGTTACGTTACACTTTATTGTCCCCGGAGGAAAATATGCCTCTGCATTTGACCCGTCCTTCAGTGTCTCTGCGTCAAACCTGTCCAGATCCAGATCTTGGTCTAGTCTTGGTCTGGATTTGAGCTGGAGGATGTTTCCTGGTGCATGTTTCGTGTTGATGGAGAAAACTCACTCAGACACAGAGAGAAAAGCGTGAAAGAGTTGAACCCAGAACCTTCTTGTTGTTTTAGGCTAAGGACCGCCCCTGTCTCTCTAATCTTTTTTAAATCTTTTTTTTTTTTTGCAGGGTCCCACTGGGGTTCTTGTGAAACCTTTTGGTCTGATGTCGAGTTCCAAACGTCTCAATTGGGAAAAAAAGTGTGATTTTCTTTTTTCCTGTTCCTGTATGTTTTGTACCTTCATAGACATGGACTTTGCTGAATGTCGGATTAAACAACAAATACATGAATTCCACGAGGCAGCACAAATATCGTCAAGCACTTCATGACTGTCTTACTCTTTGAATGTTTGACTTGAGTGACGAGGCTGTAGAAGGAAAAGGACGCAGCTCATCGTTGACCGTTTGAAACCATTTGATCACAATTCACTGCAAATAAATGCGAGTCCGTTTTGACGCATTCGTGCTTCGTGGGATAAAAATCACGCCTCTTTTATAAACTCCAACGGACAAAAGACAAACTTCCGCAAGCCTTGTCTTTGCACGCCTCACTCTCGCTCATTAGAGTTCATCAGTTATTTGTCAAAGTACAAGGAATTCATCCAGAAACGATGCAAAACGGATTAAATGGAAAGTTTACAAGAGCCAAGAACAAGGAGAACGTTCAGAAACAAACTGACCAAAACAGAAGCTCAACGTTCCCGCCGGAGACGAGACGACTTGAGTTCAGAAGCGTGACTCGACTGCACAAGGTCTTTCTGCTCGGTCCTGGTCCCACGCCGGGCTCGGTCCTGGTCCCACCCCGGGCTCGGTCCTGGTCCCACGCCGGGCTCGGTCCTGGTCCCACCCCGGGCTTGGTCCTGGTCGCCGGGATTGGTCCTGGTCGCCGGGATTGGTCCTGGACTTGTTCCGAAGTCTTTTATAACCAGGAGACCTCTCGGGATTAGACCAGAATTAAAACAGGATTAAGAAGGGGTTTCCTCTCAGCGCCCCAGGTTTGAGTTCACCCACTTTACACTTTAGATATTTACATCTGTTTTAATTCATTTAAGGTTCGTGTCCATGTAATTACTTTTCCAACAAAGTGCAAAAGTCAAAGTACAAATGTCAAAGTACTGTAAAGATGTACTTTACTCTGTTTGAGAGGAGTGACCAAGACCATTAGCCAGAGTCCGAGTCGAGTCCGCCACCAGGGGACGCCATTAAACGCTCTGCTTGTGCTCAGTGAAGAAGCCGTGAGGTGCATTCTTAGTCCCAGTCTTAGTCCCAGTCTTAGTCCCAGTCTTAGTCCCAGTCTTAGTCCCAGTCTTAGTCCCAGTCCCAGTCTTAGTCCCAGTCTTAGTCCCAGTCTTAGTCCCAGTCTTAGTCCCAGTCTTAGTCCCAGTCTTAGTCCCAGTCTTAGTCCCAGTCCCAGTCTTAGTCCCAGTCTTAGTCCCAGTCTTAGTCCCAGTCTTAGTCCCAGTCTTAGTCCCAGTCTTAGTCCCAGTCTTAGCTCGGCAGAGGAACAGCTCAGTTTAGACTCACATACGAGTCTGAGGTTCACAGACACAGACAGAACATTTGTTGGGTTTTGACCATTCAATTTTCAAAGCTGAAGCTAATGTGACAAAAAAAAGAAGCCTTATTTGAACTGGTGCTGAACACTTGAAACGTGCAAATGGCTCGTTCCGTGCGATAATCAAAACTACTACCAGATTTCACATTTGGTCTAAAGACGTTGAGGCTTTGACCGACTCACACGTTTCCTCGTTGTTCTTCTAAACCTGGACTTGTTGAATCTCTTGAGGACCACACGGAGCTTCAGGACTGACCTCTTGAGGACCACACGGAGCTTCAGGACTGACCTCTTGAGGACCACACGGAGCTTCAGGACTGACCTCTTGAGGACCACACGTAGCTTCATGACTGACCTCTTGAGGACCACACGGAACTTCAGGACTAACCTCTTGAGGACCACACGGAGCTTCAGGACTGACCTCTTGAGGACCACACGGAGCTTCAGGACTGACCTCTTGAGGACCACACGGAGCTTCAGGACTGACCTCTTGAGGACCACACGGAGCTTCAGGACTGACCTCTTGAGGACCATACGTAGCTTCATGACTGACCTCTTGAGGACCACACGGAGCTTCAGGACTAACCTCTTGAGGACCACACGGAGCTTCAGGACTGACCTCTTGAGGACCACACGGAGCTTCAGGACTGACCTCTTGAGGACCACACGGAGCTTCAGGACTGACCTCTTGAGGACCACACGGAGCTTCAGGACTGACCTCTTGAGGACCACACGGAGCTTCAGGACTGACCTCTTGAGGACCACACGGAGCTTCAGGACTGACCTCTTGAGGACCACACGGAGCTTCAGGACTGACCTCTTGAGGACCACACGGAGCTTCAGGACTGACCTCTTGAGGACCACACGGAGCTTCAGGACTGACCTCTTGAGGACCACACGGAGCTTCAGGACTGACCTCTTGAGGACCACACGTAGCTTCATGACTGACCTCTTGAGGACCACACGGAGCTTCAGGACTAACCTCTTGAGGACCACACGGAGCTTCAGGACTGACCTCTTGAGGACCACACGGAGCTTCAGGACTGACCTCTTGAGGACCACACGGAGCTTCAGGACTGACCTCTTGAGGACCACACGGAGCTTCAGGACTGACCTCTTGAGGACCACACGGAGCTTCAGGACTGACCTCTTGAGGACCACACGTAGCTTCAGGACTGACCTCTTGAGGACCACACGGAGCTTCAGGACTGACCTCTTGAGGACCACACGTAGCTTCAGGACTGACCTCTTGAGGACCACACGGAGCTTCAGGACGGACCTCTTGAGGACCACACGGAGCTTCAGGACTGACCTCTTGAGGACCACACGGAGCTTCAGGACTGACCTCTTGAGGACCACACGGAGCTTCAGGACTGACCTCTTGAGGACCACACGGAGCTTCAGGACTGACCTCTTGAGGACCACACGTAGCTTCAGGACTGACCTCTTGAGGACCACACGGAGCTTCAGGACTGACCTCTTGAGGACCACACGGAGCTTCAGGACTGACCTCTTGAGGACCACACGGAGCTTCAGGACTGACCTCTTGAGGACCACACGGAGCTTCAGGACTGACCTCTTGAGGACCACACGTAGCTTCAGGACTGACCTCTTGAGGACCACACGGAGCTTCAGGACTGACCTCTTGAGGACCACACGTAGCTTCAGGACTGACCTCTTGAGGACCACACGGAGCTTCAGGACTGACCTCTTGAGGACCACACAGAGCTTCAGGACTGACCTCTTGAGGACCACACGTAGCTTCAGGACTGACCTCTTGAGGACCACACGGAGCTTCAGGACTGACCTCTTGAGGACCACACGTAGCTTCAGGACTGACCTCTTGAGGACCACACGTAGCTTCAGGACTGACCTCTTGAGGACCACACGGAGCTTCAGGACTGACCTCTTGAGGACCACACGTAGCTTCAGGACTGACCTCTTGAGGACCACACGTAGCTTCAGGACTGACCTCTTGAGGACCACACGTAGCTTCAGGACTGACCTCTTGAGGACCACACGTAGCTTCAGGACTGACCTCTTGAGGACCACACGTAGCTTCAGGACTGACCTCTTGAGGACCACACGGAGCTTCAGGACTGACCTCTTGAGGACCACACGGAGCTTCAGGACTAACCTCTTGAGGACCACACGGAGCTTCAGGACTAACCTCTTGAGGACCACACGGAGCTTCAGGACTGACCTCTTGAGGACCACACGGAGCTTCAGGACTGACCTCTTGAGGACCACACGGAGCTTCAGGACTAACCTCTTGAGGACCACACGGAGCTTCAGGACTAACCTCTTGAGGACCACACGGAGCTTCAGGACAGACCGTCTGAACATCACACTCAAGGATCCCACGAGTCCCAGAAGGTGTTTGTAAAGCGCGGCGTCGGCAGCTTTTCCCACAGAATACTCGACTCGGTGCGTTCTCAGGAGGATCGTCGCGCAATCGGATTAAAGCCACTGATCCTGATGAACAGACCGTTGTGATGACCCCATCGTCTCCTGCGATGGACACTCCTGGACGAATGAAGGATTACGCCCACTTGTTTCCAACAACTCTGGGCAAAAAACCTCGGATCTGGTTTGGCGATTTGAAAATGCTGCCGGGAAATGATCAAACAACAAAAAAACGTCTTTGGTTCGATCTTTGGCGCAGAAAGAACAATATGATCCCGAAGAGCAGCGCCTCCTACAGGTTAAAGCTCCTCCTACAGGTTAAAGCTCCTCCTACAGGTTAAAGCTCCTCCTACAGGTTAAAGCTCCTCCTACAGGTTAAAGCTCCTCCTACAGGTTAAAGCGCCTCCTACAGGTTAAAGCGCCTCCTACAGGTTAAAGCGCCTCCTACAGGTTAAAGCTCCTCCTACAGGTTAAAGCTCCTCCTACAGGTTAAAGCGCCTCCTACAGGTTAAAGCTCCTCCTACAGGTTAAAGCGCCTCCTACAGGTTAAAGCGCCTCCTACAGGTTAAAGCTCCTCCTACAGGTTAAAGCGCCTCCTACAGGTTAAAGCTCCTCCTACAGGTTAAAGCGCCTCCTACAGGTTAAAGCGCCTCCTACAGGTTAAAGCACCTCCTACAGGTTAAAGCTCCTCCTACAGGTTAAAGCTCCTCCTACAGGTTAAAGCTCCTCCTACAGGTTAAAGCGCCTCCTACAGGTTAAAGCTCCTCCTACAGGTTAAAGCGCCTCCTACAGGTTAAAGCTCCTCCTACAGGTTAAAGCGCCTCCTACAGGTTAAAGCTCCTCCTACAGGTTAAAGCTCCTCCTACAGGTTAAAGCTCCTCCTACAGGTTAAAGCGCCTCCTACAGGTTAAAGCGCCTCCTACAGGTTAAAGCTCCTCCTACAGGTTAAAGCGCCTCCTACAGGTTAAAGCGCCTCCTACAGGTTAAAGCTCCTCCTACAGGTTAAAGCTCCTCCTACAGGTTAAAGCGCCTCCTACAGGTTAAAGCTCCTCCTACAGGTTAAAGCTCCTCCTACAGGTTAAAGCTCCTCCTACAGGTTAAAGCGCCTCCTACAGGTTAAAGCTCCTCCTACAGGTTAAAGCGCCTCCTACAGGTTAAAGCTCCTCCTACAGGTTAAAGCGCCTCCTACAGGTTAAAGCTCCTCCTACAGGTTAAAGCTCCTCCTACAGGTTAAAGCTCCTCCTACAGGTTAAAGCGCCTCCTACAGGTTAAAGCGCCTCCTACAGGTTAAAGCGCCTCCTACAGGTTAAAGCGCCTCCTACAGGTTAAAGCTCCTCCTACAGGTTAAAGCTCCTCCTACAGGTTAAAGCTCCTCCTACAGGTTAAAGCGCCTCCTACAGGTTAAAGCGCCTCCTGCAGGTTAAAGCGCCTCCTACAGGTTAAAGCTCCTCCTGCAGGTTAAAGCTCCTCCTGCAGGTTAAAGCGCCTCCTACAGGTTAAAGCGCCTCCTACAGGTTAAAGCGCCTCCTACAGGTTAAAGCTCCTCCTACAGGTTAAAGCTCCTCCTACAGGTTAAAGCGCCTCCTACAGGTTAAAGCTCCTCCTACAGGTTAAAGCGCCTCCTACAGGTTAAAGCTCCTCCTACAGGTTAAAGCTCCTCCTACAGGTTAAAGCTCCTCCTACAGGTTAAAGCGCCTCCTACAGGTTAAAGCTCCTCCTACAGGTTAAAGCTCCTCCTACAGGTTAAAGCTCCTCCTACAGGTTAAAGCGCCTCCTACAGGTTAAAGCTCCTCCTACAGGTTAAAGCTCCTCCTACAGGTTAAAGCGCCTCCTACAGGTTAAAGCGCCTCCTACAGGTTAAAGCTCCTCCTACAGGTTAAAGCGCCTCCTACAGGTTAAAGCTCCTCCTACAGGTTAAAGCGCCTCCTACAGGTTAAAGCACCTCCTACAGGTTAAAGCTCCTCCTACAGGTTAAAGCTCCTCCTACAGGTTAAAGCTCCTCCTACAGGTTAAAGCGCCTCCTACAGGTTAAAGCGCCTCCTACAGGTTAAAGCGCCTCCTACAGGTTAAAGCTCCTCCTACAGGTTAAAGCGCCTCCTACAGGTTAAAGCTCCTCCTACAGGTTAAAGCTCCTCCTACAGGTTAAAGCGCCTCCTACAGGTTAAAGCTCCTCCTACAGGTTAAAGCGCCTCCTACAGGTTAAAGCTCCTCCTACAGGTTAAAGCACCTCCTACAGGTTAAAGCGCCTCCTACAGGTTAAAGCTCCTCCTACAGGTTAAAGCGCCTCCTACAGGTTAAAGCTCCTCCTACAGGTTAAAGCGCCTCCTACAGGTTAAAGCTCCTCCTACAGGTTAAAGCTCCTCCTACAGGTTAAAGCTCCTCCTACAGGTTAAAGCGCCTCCTACAGGTTAAAGCTCCTCCTACAGGTTAAAGCTCCTCCTACAGGTTAAAGCGCCTCCTACAGGTTAAAGCTCCTCCTACAGGTTAAAGCGCCTCCTACAGGTTAAAGCTCCTCCTACAGGTTAAAGCTCCTCCTACAGGTTAAAGCTCCTCCTACAGGTTAAAGCTCCTCCTACAGGTTAAAGCGCCTCCTACAGGATAAAGCTCCTCCTACAGGTTAAAGCGCCTCCTACAGGTTAAAGCTCCTCCTACAGGTTAAAGCTCCTCCTACAGGTTAAAGCGCCTCCTACAGGTTAAAGCTCCTCCTACAGGTTAAAGCGCCTCCTACAGGTTAAAGCTCCTCCTACAGGTTAAAGCTCCTCCTACAGGTTAAAGCTCCTCCTACAGGATAAAGCTCCTCCTACAGGTTAAAGCTCCTCCTACAGGTTAAAGCTCCTCCTACAGGTTAAAGCTCCTCCTACAGGTTAAAGCTCCTCCTACAGGTTAAAGCTCCTCCTACAGGTTAAAGCTCCTCCTACAGGTTAAAGCGCCTCCTACAGGTTAAAGCTCCTCCTACAGGTTAAAGCTCCTCCTACAGGTTAAAGCTCCTCCTACAGGTTAAAGCGCCTCCTACAGGTTAAAGCGCCTCCTACAGGTTAAAGCTCCTCCTACAGGTTAAAGCGCCTCCTACAGGTTAAAGCTCCTCCTACAGGTTAAAGCGCCTCCTACAGGTTAAAGCACCTCCTACAGGTTAAAGCTCCTCCTACAGGTTAAAGCTCCTCCTACAGGTTAAAGCTCCTCCTACAGGTTAAAGCTCCTCCTACAGGTTAAAGCGCCTCCTACAGGATAAAGCTCCTCCTACAGGTTAAAGCGCCTCCTACAGGTTAAAGCTCCTCCTACAGGTTAAAGCTCCTCCTACAGGTTAAAGCTCCTCCTACAGGTTAAAGCGCCTCCTACAGGTTAAAGCTCCTCCTACAGGTTAAAGCTCCTCCTACAGGTTAAAGCTCCTCCTACAGGTTAAAGCGCCTCCTACAGGTTAAAGCTCCTCCTACAGGTTAAAGCTCCTCCTACAGGTTAAAGCTCCTCCTACAGGTTAAAGCGCCTCCTACAGGTTAAAGCGCCTCCTACAGGTTAAAGCTCCTCCTACAGGTTAAAGCGCCTCCTACAGGTTAAAGCTCCTCCTACAGGTTAAAGCGCCTCCTACAGGTTAAAGCACCTCCTACAGGTTAAAGCTCCTCCTACAGGTTAAAGCTCCTCCTACAGGTTAAAGCTCCTCCTACAGGTTAAAGCGCCTCCTACAGGTTAAAGCGCCTCCTACAGGTTAAAGCGCCTCCTACAGGTTAAAGCTCCTCCTACAGGTTAAAGCGCCTCCTACAGGTTAAAGCGCCTCCTACAGGTTAAAGCTCCTCCTACAGGTTAAAGCTCCTCCTACAGGTTAAAGCGCCTCCTACAGGTTAAAGCACCTCCTACAGGTTAAAGCTCCTCCTACAGGTTAAAGCGCCTCCTACAGGTTAAAGCTCCTCCTACAGGTTAAAGCTCCTCCTACAGGTTAAAGCGCCTCCTACAGGTTAAAGCTCCTCCTACAGGTTAAAGCTCCTCCTACAGGTTAAAGCTCCTCCTACAGGTTAAAGCGCCTCCTACAGGATAAAGCTCCTCCTACAGGTTAAAGCTCCTCCTACAGGTTAAAGCTCCTCCTACAGGTTAAAGCTCCTCCTACAGGTTAAAGCGCCTCCTACAGGTTAAAGCTCCTCCTACAGGTTAAAGCGCCTCCTACAGGTTAAAGCTCCTCCTACAGGTTAAAGCACCTCCTACAGGTTAAAGCACCTCCTACAGGTTAAAGCGCCTCCTACAGGTTAAAGCTCCTCCTACAGGTTAAAGCTCCTCCTACAGGTTAAAGCTCCTCCTACAGGTTAAAGCGCCTCCTACAGGATAAAGCTCCTCCTACAGGTTAAAGCGCCTCCTACAGGTTAAAGCTCCTCCTACAGGTTAAAGCGCCTCCTACAGGTTAAAGCGCCTCCTACAGGTTAAAGCTCCTCCTACAGGTTAAAGCGCCTCCTACAGGTTAAAGCTCCTCCTACAGGTTAAAGCTCCTCCTACAGGTTAAAGCGCCTCCTACAGGTTAAAGCTCCTCCTACAGGTTAAAGCTCCTCCTACAGGTTAAAGCTCCTCCTACAGGTTAAAGCGCCTCCTACAGGTTAAAGCGCCTCCTACAGGTTAAAGCTCCTCCTACAGGTTAAAGCGCCTCCTACAGGTTAAAGCGCCTCCTACAGGTTAAAGCAAGGTGAGAACCGGGCAGCAGGACGGGACGGGTCGAGGTGAGGACCGGGCAGCAGGACGGGACGGGTCGAGGTGAGGACCGGGCAGCAGGACGGGCCAGGTCGAGGTGAGGACCGGGCAGCAGGACGGGCCGGGTCGAGGTGAGGACCGGGCAGCAGGACGGGACGGGTCGAGGTGAGGACCGGGCAGCAGGACGGGCCGGGTCGAGGTGAGGACTGGGCAGCAGGACGGGACGGGTCGAGGTGAGGACCGGGCAGCAGGACGGGACGGGTCGAGGTGAGGACCGGGCAGCAGGACGGGCCGGGTCGAGGTGAGGACCGGGCAGCAGGACGGGACGGGTCGAGGTGAGGACCGGGCAGCAGGACGGGACGGGTCGAGGTGAGGACCGGGCAGCAGGACGGGACGGGTCGAGGTGAGGACCGGGCAGCAGGACGGGACGGGTCGAGGTGAGGACCGGGCAGCAGGACGGGCCGGGTCGAGGTGAGGACCGGGCAGCAGGACGGGCCGGGTCGAGGTGAGGACCGGGCAGCAGGACGGGACGGGTCGAGGTGAGGACCGGGCAGCAGGACGGGACGGGTCGAGGTGAGGACCGGGCAGCAGGACGGGACGGGTCGAGGTGAGGACCGGGCAGCAGGACGGGACGGGTCGAGGTGAGGACCGGGCAGCAGGACGGGACGGGTCGAGGTGAGAACCGGGCAGCAGGACGGGACGGGTCGAGGTGAGGACCGGGCAGCAGGACGGGACGGGTCGAGGTGAGGACCGGGCAGCAGGACGGGACGGGTCGAGGTGGTCGAGGTGAGGACCAGCAAAAAGGAGCGGATCAGGAACCTGTCAGGTTCGGCCGGTTCTACAGGAGAATTTAGTTTGAGCTGAAACAAGTGCATTGTCCTGGTGCAGAGAAGGTTCGCACTGTTCGGTTCTAAAAAGTCAATTAGCGCTCTGCTCCAGTTAGCGTCGAGCTAATAAGAGCCGACATTTAATCTACTCTGAGCTGAACCTCTCAAAGCTGCAGCCGCTCAATAATCTGATCACGACCGTCCCGCTGTTACACCGGCCATCCAAACCCGGACTAAACCAGGTCTAAACCAGGACTAAACCAGGACTAAACCAGGTCTAAACCAGGACTAAACCCGGACTAAACCAGGACTAAACCAGGTCCAAACCCGGACTAAACCCGGACTAAACCAGGTCTAAACCAGGTCTAAACCAGGACTAAACCAGGTCTAAACCAGGACTAAACCAGGTCTAAACCAGGTCCAAACCCGGACTAAACCAGGTCTAAACCAGGACTAAACCCGGACTAAACCAGGTCTAAACCAGGACTAAACCCGGACTAAACCAGGTCTAAACCAGGTCCAAACCCGGACTAAACCCGGTCTAAACCAGGTCCAAACCCGGACTAAACCAGGTCTAAACCAGGTCCAAACCCGGACTAAACCAGGACTAAACCAGGTCCAAACCCGGACTAAACCAGGTCTAAACCAGGACTAAACCCGGACTAAACCAGGTCTAAACCAGGACTAAACCCGGACTAAACCAGGTCTAAACCAGGTCCAAACCCGGACTAAACCAGGTCTAAACCAGGACTAAACCCGGACTAAACCAGGTCTAAACCAGGTCCAAACCCGGACTAAACCCGGTCTAAACCAGGTCCAAACCCGGACTAAACCAGGTCTAAACCAGGTCCAAACCCGGACTAAACCAGGACTAAACAAGTCCAAACCCGGACTAAACCAGGTCTAAACCAGGACTAAACCCGGACTAAACCAGGTCTAAACCAGGACTAAACCCGGACTAAACCAGGTCTAAACCAGGTCCAAACCCGGACTAAACCCGGTCTAAACCAGGTCCAAACCCGGACTAAACCAGGTCTAAACCAGGTCCAAACCCGGACTAAACCAGGACTAAACCAGGTCCAAACCCGGACTAAACCAGGTCTAAACCAGGACTAAACCCGGACTAAACCAGGTCTAAACCAGGTCCAAACCCGGACTAAACCCGGTCTAAACCAGGTCCAAACCCGGACTAAACCAGGTCTAAACCAGGTCCAAACCCGGACTAAACCAGGACTAAACCAGGTCCAAACCCGGACTAAACCAGGTCTAAACCAGGATTAAACTAGGTCCAAACCCGGACTAAACCAGGTCCAAACCAGGTCCAAACCCGGACTAAACCAGGACTAAACCAGGTCCAAACCCGGACTAAACCAGGACTAAACCAGGTCCAAACCCGGACTAAACCAGGTCTAAACCAGGTCCAAACCCGGACTAAACCAGGACTAAACCAGGTCCAAACCCGGACTAAACCAGGTCTAAACCAGGATTAAACTAGGTCCAAACCAGGTCCAAACCCGGACTAAACCAGGTCTAAACCAGGTCCAAACCCGGACTAAACCAGGACTAAACCAGGTCCAAACCCGGACTAAACCAGGTCTAAACCAGGATTAAACTAGGTCCAAACCCGGACTAAACCAGGTCTAAACCAGGACTAAACCCGGACTAAACCAGGTCTAAACCAGGTCCAAACCCGGACTAAACCAGGTCTAAACCAGGTCCAAACCCGGACTAAACCAGGTCTAAACCAGGTCCAAACCCGGACTAAACCAGGTCTAAACCAGGTCCAAACCCGGACTAAACCAGGACTAAACCAGGTCCAAACCCGGACTAAACCAGGTCTAAACCAGGATTAAACTAGGTCCAAACCAGGTCCAAACCCAGACTAAACCAGGTCTAAACCAGGTCCAAACCCGGACTAAACCAGGACTAAACCAGGTCCAAACCCGGACTAAACCAGGTCTAAACCAGGATTAAACTAGGTCCAAACCCGGACTAAACCAGGTCTAAACCAGGACTAAACCCGGACTAAACCAGGTCTAAACCAGGTCCAAACCCGGACTAAACCAGGTCTAAACCAGGTCCAAACCCGGACTAAACCAGGTCTAAACCAGGTCCAAACCCGGACTAAACCAGGTCTAAACCAGGTCCAAACCCGGACTAAACCAGGTCTAAACCAGGTCCAAACCCGGACTAAACCAGGACTAAACCAGGTCCAAACCCGGACTAAACCAGGTCTAAACCAGGATTAAACTAGGTCCAAACCAGGTCCAAACCCAGACTAAACCAGGTCTAAACCAGGTCCAAACCCGGACTAAACCAGGTCTAAACCAGGTCCAAACCCGGACTAAACCAGGTCTAAACCAGGACTAAACCAGGACTAAACCAGGTCTAAACCAGGACTAAACCAGGACTAAACCAGGTCTAAACCAGGACTAAACCCGGACTAAACCAGGACTAAACCAGGTCCAAACCCGGACTAAACCAGGACTAAACCAGGACTAAACCAGGACTAAACCAGGTCTAAACCAGGTCTAAACCAGGACTAAACCAGGTCTAAACCAGGACTAAACCAGGTCTAAACCAGGTCCAAACCCGGACTAAACCAGGTCTAAACCAGGACTAAACCCGGACTAAACCAGGTCTAAACCAGGACTAAACCCGGACTAAACCAGGTCTAAACCAGGTCCAAACCCGGACTAAACCCGGTCTAAACCAGGTCCAAACCCGGACTAAACCAGGTCTAAACCAGGTCCAAACCCGGACTAAACCAGGACTAAACCAGGTCCAAACCCGGACTAAACCAGGTCTAAACCAGGACTAAACCCGGACTAAACCAGGTCTAAACCAGGACTAAACCCGGACTAAACCAGGTCTAAACCAGGTCCAAACCCGGACTAAACCAGGTCTAAACCAGGACTAAACCCGGACTAAACCCGGTCTAAACCAGGTCCAAACCCGGACTAAACCAGGTCTAAACCAGGTCCAAACCCGGACTAAACCAGGACTAAACCAAGTCCAAACCCGGACTAAACCAGGTCTAAACCAGGACTAAACCCGGACTAAACCAGGTCTAAACCAGGACTAAACCCGGACTAAACCAGGTCTAAACCAGGTCCAAACCCGGACTAAACCCGGTCTAAACCAGGTCCAAACCCGGACTAAACCAGGTCTAAACCAGGTCCAAACCCGGACTAAACCAGGACTAAACCAGGTCCAAACCCGGACTAAACCAGGTCTAAACCAGGACTAAACCCGGACTAAACCAGGTCTAAACCAGGTCCAAACCCGGACTAAACCCGGTCTAAACCAGGTCCAAACCCGGACTAAACCAGGTCTAAACCAGGTCCAAACCCGGACTAAACCAGGACTAAACCAGGTCCAAACCCGGACTAAACCAGGTCTAAACCAGGATTAAACTAGGTCCAAACCCGGACTAAACCAGGTCTAAACCAGGTCCAAACCCGGACTAAACCAGGACTAAACCAGGTCCAAACCCGGACTAAACCAGGACTAAACCAGGTCCAAACCCGGACTAAACCAGGTCTAAACCAGGTCCAAACCCGGACTAAACCAGGACTAAACCAGGTCCAAACCCGGACTAAACCAGGTCTAAACCAGGATTAAACTAGGTCCAAACCAGGTCCAAACCCGGACTAAACCAGGTCTAAACCAGGTCCAAACCCGGACTAAACCAGGACTAAACCAGGTCCAAACCCGGACTAAACCAGGTCTAAACCAGGATTAAACTAGGTCCAAACCCGGACTAAACCAGGTCTAAACCAGGACTAAACCCGGACTAAACCAGGTCTAAACCAGGTCCAAACCCGGACTAAACCAGGTCTAAACCAGGTCCAAACCCGGACTAAACCAGGTCTAAACCAGGTCCAAACCCGGACTAAACCAGGTCTAAACCAGGTCCAAACCCGGACTAAACCAGGTCTAAACCAGGTCCAAACCCGGACTAAACCAGGACTAAACCAGGTCCAAACCCGGACTAAACCAGGTCTAAACCAGGATTAAACTAGGTCCAAACCAGGTCCAAACCCAGACTAAACCAGGTCTAAACCAGGTCCAAACCCGGACTAAACCAGGACTAAACCAGGTCCAAACCCGGACTAAACCAGGTCTAAACCAGGATTAAACTAGGTCCAAACCCGGACTAAACCAGGTCTAAACCAGGACTAAACCCGGACTAAACCAGGTCTAAACCAGGTCCAAACCCGGACTAAACCAGGTCTAAACCAGGTCCAAACCCGGACTAAACCAGGTCTAAACCAGGTCCAAACCCGGACTAAACCAGGTCTAAACCAGGATTAAACTAGGTCCAAACCCGGACTAAACCAGGTCTAAACCAGGTCCAAACCCGGACTAAACCAGGTCTAAACCAGGTCCAAACCCGGACTAAACCAGGACTAAACCAGGTCCAAACCCGGACTAAACCAGGTCTAAACCAGGATTAAACTAGGTCCAAACCCGGACTAAACCAGGTCTAAACCAGGACTAAACCCGGACTAAACCAGGTCTAAACCAGATCTAAACCAGGACTAAACCCGGACTAAACCAGGTCTAAACCAGGTCCAAACCCGGACTAAACCAGGTCTAAACCAGATCTAAACCAGGACTAAACCCGGACTAAACCAGGTCTAAACCAGGTCCAAACCCGGACTAAACCAGGTCTAAACCAGGTCCAAACCCGGACTAAACCAGGTCTAAACCAGGTCCAAACCCGGACTAAACCAGGTCTAAACCAGGTCCAAACCCGGACTAAACCAGGTCTAAACCAGGACTAAACCAGGACTAAACCAGGACTAAACCAGGACTAAACCAGGATTAAACTAGGTCCAAACCAGGACTAAACCAGGTCCAAACCCGGACTAAACCATGTCTAAACCAGGTCCAAACCCGGACTAAACCAGGACTAAACCAGGACTAAACCAGGACTAAACCAGGACTAAACCAGGACTAAACCAGATCTAAACCAGGACTAAACCAGGACTTAACCAGGTCCAAACCCGGACTAAACCAGGACTAAACCAGGTCCAAACCCGGACTAAACCAGGTCTAAACCAGGATTAAACTAGGTCCAAACCAGGACTAAACCAGGTCTAAACCAGGACTAAACCAGGACTAAACCAGGTCTAAACCAGGTCTAAACCAGGATTAAACAAGGTCCAAACCAGGACTAAACCAGGTCTAAACCAGGTCTAAACCAGGACTAAACCAGGACTAAACCAGGACTAAACCAGGTCTAAACCAGGTCTAAACCAGGACTAAACCAGGACTAAACCAGGACTAAACCAGATCTAAACCAGGACTAAACCAGGACTTAACCAAGCCGGACCAGGATTAAACCAGGTCTAAAGCAGGACTAAACCAGATCTAAACCAGGACTAAACCAGGACTAAACCAGGACTAAACCAGGACTAAACCAGGACTAAACCAGGATTAAACTAGGTCCAAACCCGGACTAAACCAGGATTAAACTAGGTCCAAACCAGGACTAAACCAGGACTAAACCAGGATTAAACTAGGTCCAAACCAGGACTAAACCAGGTCTAAACCAGGTCTAAACCAGGTCTAAACCAGGACTAAACCAGGACTAAACCAGGATTAAACTAGGTCCAAACCAGGACTAAACCAGGTCTAAACCAGGATTAAACTAGGTCCAAACCAGGACTAAACCAGGTCTAAACCAGGATTAAACTAGGTCCAAACCAGGACTAAACCAGGATTAAACTAGGTCCAAACCAGGACTAAACCAGGTCTAAACCAGGATAAAACAAGGACTAAACCAGGACTAAACCAGGATTAAACTAGGTCCAAACCCGGACTAAACCAGGTCTAAACCAGGTCCAAACCCGGACTAAACCAGGACTAAACCAGGTCCAAACCCGGACTAAACCAGGTCTAAACCAGGATTAAACTAGGTCCAAACCAGGACTAAACCAGGTCTAAACCAGGTCTAAACCAGGACTAAACCAGGTCTAAACCAGGTCTAAACCAGGATTAAACTAGGTCCAAACCAGGACTAAACCAGGTCTAAACCAGGTCTAAACCAGGATTAAACCAGGACTAAACCAGGACTAAACCAGATCTAAACCAGGACTAAACCAGGACTAAACCAGGACTAAACCAGGACTAAACCAGGATTAAACTAGGTCCAAACCAGGACTAAACCAGGACTAAACCAGGATTAAACTAGGTCCAAACCAGGACTAAACCAGGTCTAAACCAGGTCTAAACCAGGTCTAAACCAGGACTAAACCAGGACTAAACCAGGTCTAAACCAGGATTAAACTAGGTCCAAACCAGGACTAAACCAGGTCTAAACCAGGATTAAACTAGGTCCAAACCAGGACTAAACCAGGATTAAACTAGGTCCAAACCAGGACTAAACCAGGTCTAAACCAGGATTAAACTAGGTCCAAACCAGGACTAAACCAGGTCTAAACCAGGATTAAACTAGGTCCAAACCAGGACTAAACCAGGATTAAACTAGGTCCAAACCAGGACTAAACCAGGTCTAAACCAGGACTAAACCAGGACTAAACCAGGACTAAACCAGGATTAAACTAGGTCCAAACCCGGACTAAACCAGGTCTAAACCAGGTCCAAACCCGGACTAAACCAGGACTAAACCAGGTCCAAACCCGGACTAAACCAGGTCTAAACCAGGTCCAAACCCGGACTAAACCAGGTCTAAACCAGGTCCAAACCCGGACTAAACCAGGACTAAACCAGGTCCAAACCCGGACTAAACCAGGTCTAAACCAGGATTAAACTAGGTCCAAACCAGGACTAAACCAGGTCTAAACCAGGTCTAAACCAGGACTAAACCAGGTCTAAACCAGGTCTAAACCAGGATTAAACTAGGTCCAAACCAGGACTAAACCAGGACTAAACCAGGTCTAAACCAGGTCCAAACCAGGACTAAACCAGGTCTAAACCAGGTCTAAACCAGGACTAAACCAGGACTAAACCAGGACTAAACCAGATCTAAACCAGGACTAAACCAGGACTTAACCAAGCCGGACCAGGATTAAACCAGGTCTAAAGCAGGACTAAACCAGATCTAAACCAGGACTAAACCAGGACTAAACCAGGACTAAACCAGGACTAAACCAGGACTAAACCAGGATTAAACTAGGTCCAAACCCGGACTAAACCAGGATTAAACTAGGTCCAAACCAGGACTAAACCAGGACTAAACCAGGATTAAACTAGGTCCAAACCAGGACTAAACCAGGTCTAAACCAGGTCTAAACCAGGACTAAACCAGGACTAAACCAGGATTAAACTAGGTCCAAACCAGGACTAAACCAGGTCTAAACCAGGATTAAACTAGGTCCAAACCAGGAATAAACCAGGTCTAAACCAGGATTAAACTAGGTCCAAACCCGGACTAAACCAGGTCTAAACCAGGATTAAACTAGGTCCAAACCAGGACTAAACCAGGTCTTAACCAGGATTAAACTAGGTCCAAACCAGGACTAAACCAGGTCTAAACCAGGATTAAACTAGGTCCAAACCAGGACTAAACCAGGTCTAAACCAGGATTAAACTAGGTCCAAACCCGGACTAAACCAGGTCTAAACCAGGTCCAAACCCGGACTAAACCAGGTCTAAACCAGGTCCAAACCCGGACTAAACCAGGACTAAACCAGGACTAAACCAGGACTAAACCAGGATTAAACTAGGTCCAAACCCGGACTAAACCAGGTCTAAACCAGGACTAAACCAGGACTAAACCAGGACTAAACCAGGATTAAACTAGGTCCAAACCCGGACTAAACCAGGTCTAAACCAGGTCCAAACCCGGACTAAACCAGGTCTAAACCAGGTCCAAACCCGGTCTAAACCAGGTCTAAACCAGGACTAAACCAGGTCTAAACCAGGATTAAACTAGGTCCAAACCAGGACTAAACCAGGTCTAAACCAGGTCTAAACCAGGACTAAACCAGGTCTAAACCAGGTCTAAACCAGGATTAAACTAGGTCCAAACCAGGACTAAACCAGGTCTAAACCAGGTCTAAACCAGGACTAAACCAGGTCTAAACCAGGACTAAACCAGGACTAAACCAGGACTAAACCAGATCTAAACCAGGACTAAACCAGGACTAAACCAGGACTAAACCAGGACTAAACCAGGATTAAACTAGGTCCAAACCCGGACTAAACCAGGATTAAACTAGGTCCAAACCAGGACTAAACCAGGACTAAACCAGGATTAAACTAGGTCCAAACCAGGACTAAACCAGGTCTAAACCAGGTCTAAACCAGGACTAAACCAGGACTAAACCAGGATTAAACTAGGTCCAAACCAGGACTAAACCAGGTCTAAACCAGGATTAAACTAGGTCCAAACCAGGACTAAACCAGGTCTAAACCAGGATTAAACTAGGTCCAAACCCGGACTAAACCAGGTCTAAACCAGGATTAAACTAGGTCCAAACCAGGACTAAACCAGGTCTAAACCAGGATTAAACTAGGTCCAAACCAGGACTAAACCAGGTCTTAACCAGGATTAAACTAGGTCCAAACCAGGACTAAACCAGGTCTTAACCAGGATTAAACTAGGTCCAAACCCGGACTAAACCAGGTCTAAACCAGGATTAAACTAGGTCCAAACCAGGACTAAACCAGGTCTTAACCAGGATTAAACTAGGTCCAAACCAGGACTAAACCAGGTCTAAACCAGGATTAAACTAGGTCCAAACCAGGACTAAACCAGGTCTAAACCAGGATTAAACTAGGTCCAAACCAGGACTAAACCAGGTCTAAACCAGGTCTAAACCAGGACTAAACCAGGACTAAACCAGGTCTAAACCAGGTCTAAACCAGGACTAAACCAGGACTAAACCAGATCTAAACCAGGACTAAACCAGGACTTAACCAAGCCGGACCAGGATTAAACCAGGTCTAAAGCAGGACTAAACCAGATCTAAACCAGGACTAAACCCGGACTAAACCAGGTCTAGACCAGGACTGAACCAGGACTAAACCAGGACTAAACCAGATCTAAACCAGGACTAAACCAGGACTAAACCAGATCTAAACCAGGACTAAACCAGGTCTAAACCAGATCTAAACCAGGACTAAACCAGGACTAAACCAGGACTAAACCAGATTTAAACCAGGACTAAACCAGGACTAAACCAGATCTAAACCAGGACTAAACCCGGACTAAACCAGATCTAAACCAGGACTAAACCAGGTCCAAACCAGGACTAAACCAGGTCTACACCAGGTCTAAACCAGGACTAAACCAGGACTAAACCAGGACTAAACCAGATCTAAACCAGGACTAAACCAGGCCGGACCAGGACTAAACCAGGTCTAAACCAGGACTAAACCAGGTCCAAACCAGGACTAAACCAGGTCTAAACCAGGTCTAAACCAGGTCTAAACCAGGACTAAACCAGGACTAAACCAGGACTAAACCAGGTCTAAACCAGGTCTAAACCAGGATTAAACTAGGTCCAAACCAGGACTAAACCAGGTCTAAACCAGGACTAAACCAGGACTAAACCAGGTCTAAACCAGGATTAAACTAGGTCCAAACCAGGACTAAACCAGGTCTAAACCAGGTCTAAACCAGGACTAAACCAGGACTAAACCAGGTCTAAACCAGGATTAAACTAGGTCCAAACCAGGACTAAACCAGGTCTAAACCAGGTCTAAACCAGGACTAAACCAGGACTAAACCAGGACTAAACCAGGTCTAAACCAGGACTAAACCAGGTCTAAACCAGGATTAAACTAGGTCCAAACCAGGACTAAACCAGGTCTAAACCAGGTCTAAACCAGGACTAAACCAGGTCTAAACCAGGACAAAAACCAGGTCTAAACCAGGTCTAAACCAGGACTAAACCAGGACTAAACCAGGACTAAACCAGGTCTAAACCAGGATTAAACTAGGTCCAAACCAGGACTAAACCAGGTCTAAACCAGGTCTAAACCAGGACTAAACCAGGACTAAACCAGGTCCAAACCAGGATTAAACTAGGTCCAAACCAGGACTAAACCAGGTCTAAACCAGGACTAAACCAGGACTAAACCAGGTCTAAACCAGGATTAAACCAGGACTAAACCAGGTCTAAACCAGGTCTAAACCAGGACTAAACCAGGACTAAACCAGGACTAAACCAGATCTAAACCAGGACTAAACCAGGACTAAACCAGATCTAAACCAGGACTAAACCCGGACTAAACCAGGTCTAAACCAGGACTAAACTAGGTCTACACCAGGTCTAAACCAGGACTAAACCAGGCCGGACCAGGACTAAACCAGGTCTACACCAGGTCTAAACCAGGACTAAACCAGGACTAAACCAGATCTAAACCAGGACTAAACCAGGACTAAACCAGATCTAAACCAGGACTAGACCCGGACTAAACCAGGTCTAAACCAGGACTAAACCAGGTCTAAACCAGGACTAAACCAGGACTAAACCAGGACTAAACCAGGTCTAAACCAGGACTAAACCAGGACTAAAACAGATCTAAACCAGGACTAAACCAGGACTAAACCAGATCTAAACCAGGACTAAACCAGGACTAAACCAGATCTAAACCAGGACTAGACCCGGACTAAACCAGGTCTAAACCAGGACTAAACCAGGACTAAACCAGATCTAAACCAGGACTAAACCAGGACTAAACCAGATCTAAACCAGGACTAAACCCGGACTAAACCAGGTCTAAACCAGGACTAAACCAGGTCTACACCAGGTCTAAACCAGGACTAAACCAGGCCGGACCAGGACTAAACCAGGTCTACACCAGGTCTAAACCAGATCTAAACCAGGACTAGACCCGGACTAAACCAGGTCTAAACCAGGACTAAACCAGGACTAAACCAGGACTAAACCAGGACTAAACCAGATCTAAACCAGGACTAAACCCGGACTAAACCAGGTCTAAACCAGGACTAAACCAGGTCTACACCAGGTCTAAACCAGGACTAAACCAGGTCTACACCAGGTCTAAACCAGGTCTAAACCAGGACTAAACCAGGACTAAACCAGGACTAAACCAGGACTAAACCAGGACTAAACCAGGACTAAACCAGGACTAAATCAGAACTATGGAAAACGACAGGAAGTGAATTGATTCCAGTCAACGTTTATGCCTAATTTACACAGACTTTTTTGAAGCTCTGAACATGAATTCAACAAAATAAAGTCGCTCTCATATACTTTTACTTGTCAAATTAAAATAAAATTGTGAGATATTAGATGAGTTTTTTCCCGTGTTTTCATCGCAACAACGGAAATTATTTTGTCAGGCAAAGTCATTATTTTACCTTTAGTTGTGTCCGGTGTTTACTGTGTGTGTTTTTGTGTTACTGCAGCAAGGACCAGATTTAGAGTTATGTTTAGTGTTCGTTATTAATATTTCACGCAGACAAAGCAGCAGCAGATCATGACCGCTCACGACCTGCTGCTGCTGCTGAGATTCACCACTTCAGACTCCATCCTTCTGCTCCACTTTAGTGTTTATATTTGTGACGCCGCTTTTTATGGCTGAAATATGTATTATTAGATCCGAACTTTAGAGGGGAATAATACCGTCTGTCCAAAAGTGTCCACAGAAAAAGGGCACACTCGGACCTTTAGCCTAGTTTCAATAAACGTCTACAATATTAACAGATGTATTTCCCTCCAGTGTGTCGTTGTTCCTCACACAGATCTTCAGTTCATCATCCCCCCAGCACACAGTCCCCCTGCCAATAACTGACTGTCACAGCAGCACAGGTGAGGAGTGAGCTGAAGAGGATTAAAGTGAGGAAGGCAGCAGGACCTGATGGCATCAGCCCCAGGCTCCTTAAGTCCTGCGCAGATGAACTGTGTGGAGTTATGGAGCATGTCTTCAACATGAGCCTGAAGCTGAGGGTGGTACCACAGGTCTGGAAGACCTCCTGTCTGGTACCTGTGCCTAAGACACCGCGCCCCAAAGACCTCAACAGCTTTAGGCCAGTGGCTCTCTCGTCCCACCTGAAGAAGACACTGGAGCTGGTCCTGGACCACCTCCGCTCCACCGTGAGCTCAGCCATGGACCTGCTGCAGTTTGCATATCGGCCTGGCATCGGAGTGGAGGACGCCGTCATCTCCCTGCTGCACCGCTCTCTCTCTCACCTGGAGAAGCCTGGCAGCTCTGTGAGGATCCTGTTCTTCAATCTTTCCAGCGCCTTCAACACCATCAGCTCCTGAGGGACAAGCTGGAGACGGCTGGTGTGGAGTATGACCTGGCAGAGTGGATCCTGGACTACCTCACAGACCGACCCCAGTTTGTGAGAGCACGGGACTGTGTGTCTGACACTCGGACCTGCAGTGTGGGGGACCTGCAGTGTGGGGGCGCCCCAGGGCACTGTCCTCGCGCCCTTTCTCTTCACCCTCTACACTGCAGACTTCAGACACGACACGGACAGCTGTGTCCTGCAGAAGTTCTCTGATGACTCTGCCATCATCGGACTCATCACGGACGACGATGTGGAGGACAGAGGACTGGAGCAGGACTTTGTGGACTGGTGTCAGCGGAACCACCTCCTCATCAACGCGGGGAAGACCAAGGAGATGGTGGTGGATTTCCACAGAGGCCACGCCCCCGTCACCAGTGAACATCCAGGGACGGGACATTGAGAGAGTGACTCACCTGAACCACAAACTGGACTGGACTCATAACACAGACTGTACAGGAAGAGCCAGAGTCGGCTCTACCTCCTGAGGAGACTCAGGTCTTTTGGAGTGACAGGGCCACTCCTGACAGGGCAACTCCTGACAGGGCCACTCCTGAAGACCTTCTACGACTCTGTGGTGCATCAGCTCCTGTAGGTGTGGTCTGCTGGAGCAGCAGCATCACAGAGAGGGAGAGGAAGAGGCTGGACAAAGCTCCGTCCTGGGCTGTGCTCTGGACTCGGTGCAGGAGGTGGGGGACAGAAGGTCCTGGCTAAACTCACATCTATGCTGGACCATGAGTCTCACCCCCTGCAGGACACTCTGTCCCCTGCAGGACACTCTGTCCACTCTGGAGAGCAGCTTCAGTGACTGATCCACCCTCGCTGTGTGAAGGAGACGTTTCACAGTCCGTCCTTCTACTGCTGTCAGACTTTACAACAAACACTAACAGACATAATCTTACGTCATAATCAGGTGCAATACTCTGACACAATGTCAATCATATTGGTGCAATATTTTCTGTCTATATAACTGCTGTAAATAAGTTTTGTTA